>NC_139710.1:22198542-22201042 GCF_964188405.1 Protomyctophum parallelum | reverse complement strand
TTTCTCTTAAAGACAGTGCAAAAGATAATTTTAATACTGGAAGCTAGAAGGTATACAGCGGCACAGCACAGCCCATGGACTGCAAAGAGTTGCTCAACTATAGTATGCTGCATCTTACAAAGACACTTTTAAGCTGTGCTATCAGTACCTGGTATCTTGTCTTAACAGCTCAGCACATCTGTGCTCTTTGGGAAATGAAGCACAAACGGATGGGGTCAAAGCGAGTGTCCTTGGAAGTCAAAGATATCATCTCCAGTTTGCCTTGTCTCTTTTAGTGCTGTTTAGAGCCTCCTGTCTGTCCATCCACTTTCATTCTCTCTTGACCACCTCCTCTGGAAGCTCATCTTCTCCACAGCATGGATCCAATCTCATTCAACTGTGTGTAATGCTAAACACTAGTTTATTTCAACCCCCAGAGCTTAGATGCCATTTAATTCACAATCGCATCTCGGTAATAATAAACCTGTCAGCTATTTTCAGTTCTTCGCCAAACCTTTGTGGCAAAAGTGGTTTTTAAAAGCTTTCCTTGATGCCATTCACTTTCACCACACATGACATTGTGCTGTTGTAGACTCCCTAAACATTGTTTTCCCTGATACAATGAAGATATGACATGTTGCAGACAGTGGTGACAGTGGTGCAATCACACATTAATGAGCTATGTGTGTCCCTGGGTCTGTCGCCTGGCGGGGTGGCTGGGTCTGTCCGAGCACGAAAATAGCTTTTGGTTGGTTTTCACAAGTGTCACTGTTGCACAGCCTAACACCTAACACCATTACAGTACAGTAGAGGGACCCCCACACGGTAACTCTGTCATTTCTCAACCATTCCGGACGCGGGCGGTTTGCCGGAACCGGGCCGGCACCCTGGTCGCATTCCTGTGGGTCTGGAACTTCCGGGTACCCCCACACGGAGTTGCACCACTCACTTCACACGGGTGTTATTGTTTTGTACTATTTTTGTACTGTTATCTTTCTTATATCTGTGTATTTATAGTCTAAATGCGCACTTTAATATTCATCTGGATAATTCCTTACTCGAATGTTCCACATGAAAAATATGTATGAACTAGACAAAGTGCCAATCGGCACAGGTCTCCACCAGGGCAGGTCAGGTTGTGGCCTCATGGTGGCGCTATAACAGGCTGTTGAGGAAGATTTGGGCCGGAGGTTCGTGTTGGAGGGATGCAGGTACAATGTTTTTCCATGTGTGCATACATAAGTTGTATACAGATGGATGCAGTTATAGCAAAAAACAGGAATTGGCCTGTTATAGCGCCACCGTGAGGCTGATTTTGAGGAAAAAATTGTGGCATGTCGTCCTCGGCCTAGTGAAAATGTGCGTGTATAATTTAACGGAAATTGCACACTGTGTTTGTGATTTGTGGCCTTTTTTCGAAATGGACGAATCGTGTGAGCTTTGGAAGCCAATCTTAGCCAATCAGGATGGAAGATGGGAAATGGTGCCGCTCCGTGTTGATCACATGACTATGGAGATAGTGTATACCGATTTGCATGAAATTTGGATAAAATCTGAAGGAGTAATAATAGAAAATGTGTTTTACATATGTCGGCCTCCTGGTGGCGCTATAAAGAGCAGATGTGAAAAATTCCAGGCAAAGGTTTTTCCTTGGCCTCTAGGGAGTTGGCATACAAAGTTATCCACAGATCCGTGCAGTTAGAGGTAAAAACACTTTTCGGCCAGTTATAGCGCCACCTTGAGTCTGAGTTGAAATTGTTCATGTGGCATTTCGTCCTCGGCCTAGTGGGAATGTGGGTGCACAATTTCACGGAAATCACGCGATGTGTTCATGATTTGCAGCATTTTGTTTGAAACTGAGCACTCCTGTGAACTTTGGAAGCCAATCTTAACCAATCAGGATGGAGTGTGAGAAATCTGAAAGACCGGTTTCGTTGAATGGCTCTAGAGAGACTGTGTACTAATTTGCGTGATGTTTGGACAAAATCTGTAGGTGTACTGTGCAAAAACTTGTTCTGCACAAAGCGGCCTCCTGGTGGCGCTATAACAGGCCGTTCTGGAAAGTTTGGGGCAGAGGTTGATCGTTAGCATCCAGGGAGTGTGTGTGCAAAATTTGCACACATCGACCGGGTTAACGGTGGCCGAGATTAGCTGCTCACGGACACACGGACGGACGGACACACGGACGGACACACACACGGACGGACGGACGGACGGACACACGGACGGACGGAGTGCAAAACATACTCTCCCCACATGCCTTCGGCCTGGTGGAGACAACTAATGACTGCTGGCTGTGTGACATTGGTTAATTGAAGGCCCTGCCCCTGCACCATGTGTGTACTTAAGCCTTACTGTGTTGCCCCCTCAGGCTATGACCTGATGAAGATGTGACTGATACATCGAAACTATGTTGTCTCTTTTTGAGTGGTGCAACCACTCCTACAACCAGCTTGCAATGTCCTCGTACGTGTTTGTTTGTTTGTTTGTGTGTGTGTCTGTCTGTCTGTGTGAGCATGAG
>NC_139710.1:22181042-22193542 GCF_964188405.1 Protomyctophum parallelum | reverse complement strand
GCAAAACACACTCACACATGCATATTACACAACCGCATGCACACACGCGCACACACGCACACACACACACACACACACACACACACACACACACACACACACACACACACACGCCAGAACAGATTATTTTGGGCTAATCCTCCCATACCAGCTTGGGATAGGGAGATAGGTCCTGAACTTATTAAATGTCTCCCGGGAACATATGCAGAAGCCATGAAGCACATGGTGTTTGAGAATTATTTTGCGTGTATACTTGTGCATTCTATGGTCCTGATTCTTCAACGCGTTTCCGCTGATATAATGACGTGACGCTAGCGGAAAGGCATTTACGTGGATTTCCCACATTAATTTGGAATTCATGGAAATGGCCGTGAACTTGACGCTCACGTAGGTTGTTCGGAAACTCCGCCAAATCCTACAGGACCTCTTTAGGTGGCGGAGAAATCTATGCAAGCATACACTTGCGTATATATTTATTCAGAAGGCTTTAGTCTTCATGCTGAATCAATAAATTGTTCCCAAATCTCAGATAAAATATGTAGGCATGTGTCCCCAACATATTGGTCGATCAGCACATAAAAAAATGATAGCCTGTATAATATATATATAAAAGCCTAAATGCATGCATTAGGATATTTCTATCATGCGCGATTGGGGCTGCTCACTCGGCAGCCTTCTACTCGAAGTGCAACGGTTGTGAGCTTGTAGATCGGCTCTCGCGGACTCGCGCTGCATGTTAAAAAACACACAAACTCACAATTATAATAAGAACATAGGCTTATCTGCATTCTGCACTGTACGAATCCAACATTGTTTAGTGTAGTAATGCCTGCAGTAGGTGGCAGGCCTATTGAAATTGTTTTGTTACGGAGCTCCTTGAGTTCACTGTCGGTGTGTGTGTGTGTGTGTGTGTGTGTGTGTGGGAAGGGGGGGGGGGGGGGCAGACAGTGGTGCCGATCCGATTCACATTTGAAAATTAATAGGGCTAATTAGCCCTATATAAAAAATAGAAGACCACATTAGCCTAATGAATGGCATCAGCGTTTGAAAGTCGGCCAGTCATATCTTTTAAGCAAGCTCACCTCCACTCGCGCTTGTTCACAAACATGACGGACAGACAGACAGAATTTATAATAATGTATATTGATATTGATCACATGGATGCCACACACAGAATAGTTTAACTCACTGGATAAACTCACTGGATTATAATTTCTTCAGACAAGAGGATCCCAGGCCTACGAGGTAGGCCTATAATTATTCACTTATGAATGTATAGGCTACTGTTCTTTATCGCGCAAACAGTGTCGAGGGCCCATGCCCCCCTCCCTCTCTCTCTCTCTCTCTCTCTCTCTAGCTCTCTCTCAAAAGACGACTTTTGCATTGACAATTTGACATATATCCGATATTATAAATATCGGATATGTTTTACCTCTGCAAAGGTGTGAGTGAACACCCGCCTTGGTCCCGAACTTAATTAAATAAATTATAATTATATTGCTTCAGCGGAGCACGCACCGTTGTAAGCTTGGAAATCTTTTAATTTCCTTTGGTGTCCTTTGATGGATTGATGTCAGTTTGTACATATATAGTAGCCTACAGTGGTAATATACAATGGTGCAAAAACGACATAACATAAAAGCCCTAACTGTCCTATTATAGTCTGCGGCTGCAAAGCCTTTTTTCTTTTTTTGACAGACGGATCTCAAACTGCTGTCTGCTGAGTCATGCTTGAAGCCTTTTATGGTGCGATATGGGGCGTGGATCTATGCAGATGAGGTTGTCGGGTGCTTTGCACCCGCTGCTTTCAGTATGACATACACCTGCGATACGCCTGCGTACCTGTGGTACACACCACTCTCTGAATAACACGTCATCTCAACGTAGCTTGATCGAACGGATAAATACGATATCTGTTTCCGCCACAGTGTAACGGTGGCGTATTTCTTTTTAATGAATTAGGACCTCTATGTTTATATAGTAAATTGTGAAAAGCGTGTGTAAATGAGAGTGCACAGTTATATCACATAATTATGTCTTTAGGTGTTTGCGTGCGTGCGTGTAGTGCAGTTAAATCCTTCCTCCAGAGGAGGTGAAAGTGTGCAGGGGGTGAACAGCGAGAACGGCGGCTCCAAAGCTCTCCTCCAGATTAGCCGTGGATTAGGAGGGTTTAGGGTGGATTAGGAATAATGGCATTAGACTGTGGCGCTGCTACACAGCCCTGGGATCTGCAGAGGAAAGGCCTTGTGCCTCATTGTGTTCATGTACAGCTTTGTTGGATTTGTGTGTGTGTGTGTGTGGCCTTAAAAAAGAAAAGAAAAATTGCTACAAATCTACAAGTTCCAAATCTACAAACTCACATTGCACTGTAAGCATGTAAATCGGCTATTTTTGGTACTTTCTGACCCTCTTTGCCTTCCCGGCGCCCCCTGGACCACTTGAGTTGTCTGTACCTGTGATTGGTTGAGAATAAGCGTGGAGCCGAGGCCAGTCAATGATTGGCTGCCAGCAATTAACTGTCGAGCCTCATGACTGAACTTGCCCTGCGCATGTGTCATGGACAACGCTCATTTTAGTTTAGCTTTGCACATATTTCCTTATTCACACATCAGTTTGAAAGCTTGATGTGAAAATCCACATTCATAAGAAACTCCTGCAGTGACAATACAGTGTGTGTGTGTGTGTGTGTGTGTGTGTGTGTGTGTGTGTGTGTGTGTGTGTGTGTGTGTGTGTGTGTGTGTGTGTGTGTGTGTGAGAGAGGGGGAGAGGGAGAGAGAGAGTGTGCGGGGGGGAACAAATAGGGACAAACACCGGAGGAGTAATGGATTAGACCCAAAATTAAACCCCTTGGGTATCCACAGGAATGTACACCCATAGAGAACACATGAATACACATGCGCACACACGCACACATGCACACACACACACACACACACACACACACACACACACACACACACACACACACACACACACACACACACACACACACACACACACACACACACACACACACACACACACACACACACACACACACATATCGTGTCTGTGTTTTGTGTGCATGTACGTGTGTGGAGGTGTGGATGTGTGCCTGTAGAGGTCCATTTCCAAACCTGATAAGCTGTTTCATCTTTGGCTTTCTTTGATGTTGTGCCTCCAGGTGTTTCTCATGTCTCACCCTTTGCTGCATGAATGCCTCTCTCTCTCTCTCTCTCTCTCTCTCTCTCTCTCTCCTTTGGTTGACATCACCTTGGTTGGTCCCACCAATTTTCTTTGTCTCTGTATCTGTGTCTTTTTATGTCTGTATAGCTTTATATGTGTGTGCATGTACCTGTATGCAAGTGTTCCTCGCCCAAAAATAGATCTACAAGCATGTTGATGGGCTTTTTTTGTTTTGCACGACACCGGAGTGTGACGGAGTATAACTTAAGATTTAAGGTGATTCCACACTGGTGCGTTCTTTCACTGCGTTTTGCGGATCCGAAAGTAGTAGGCTATCACTATAGCTGTCAGCCTGTCACCAACACCGCATTAGACAGTAGAAAGTAGTAGGCTATCACTATAGCTGTCAGTCTGTCACCAACACCGCATTAGACAGTAGAAAGTAGTAGGCTATCACTATAGCTGTCAGTCTGTCACCAACACCGCATTAGACAGTAGAAAGTAGTAGGCTATCACTATAGCTGTCAGTCTGTCACCAACACCGCACTGTACAGTAGAAAGTAGTAGACTATCACAGTATCACTATAGCTGTCAGCCTGTTACCATCACCCCACTAGACAGTAGAAAGTATTAGGCTACCACTATAGCTGTTAGCCTGTTACCATCACCCCACTAGACAGTAGAAAGTATTAGGCTATTACTATAGCTGTCAGTCTGTCACCATCACCCCACTAGACAGTAGAAAGTAGTAGGCTATCACTATAGCTGTCAGCCTGTCACCAATACCCCACTAGAAAACGGATAAAATCAACCACGGTCCGAAAAAACTTTTTACCGACGAAATATTCCGCAGCAGTGTGCAAACGTGATTGACATAAAGTTTATTTTCACATCCTCCAAAATGCGCTCCGATATTCGGCAGAGAAATGCACCAGTGTGCAACCACCTTAACAGTCTTCCTTTCCTTCTGTTTGATCTGATACTCCTTTAAAATGCACAGTTAATTGGAAATGAAGATGTGAAACAGGCTCTTTTGCTCCACATGAACATGGTAATGTCATTGTCTAAGGTCAGACAAGAGAAAGAAATGAATTACAATATTTTGCATATTCCTTTCTTTTTAACGTTTATAGCAGGTATAGAGGGTATGCACGTGACATCATCATCATACCCGGAAGTTATGCGGGAAACGCCTACTGAGTGGCAAAAATAACTACTTAATGGACTTGACAGTCCATACATCCAAACAGAAAAGTCCTATCTGATTGCATGAAATGTTTTTAAACAACATTAAACTCACTTTGCCACTCGATTTGCCACTCGATCTGCCATTGACTTTATGCATGCGCATACCCTCTAGTCTATTGGGTCACGCACAGTGGAAACTGGGGGGATTTAGACACTCGACTGCTGCACGCTTCCGCGGCAGTGCGTTGGTCCGACATGCGTTGCGTCCGAGAAACACTACCGCCTGCTGCTCTCTCTCGTCAAGAATAATAATGTATGCAAATAGCATATATCAAAGTTGGTGTTGTGACTTTATATATTGTGACTTATGACTTGCATGAGAGGGGGAGAGGTGCTGGAGTTAGAAGACAGTTTGTCCAAAAGCGTTTTGACTACTTTCCATTGGTTCAATATTTTCGAAACAACACACAGACGTAGGGACAGGGTGTTCAATAGCACTGATATGCTAATGATAGGCAAAATCTCAAACATTTAGTTAGGAGGCTTCCTCCCGACAGCAACGATATACAAAACATAGAACAAAAGAAAACTAAACTAAAATATTGGAACGCAGAGTATGAAAATACTTTCAGAATGTACAAACTCATATAAAACATGACATTGACATCAATTTGATCCACTGGAAATGTTTTGCTCTGTAACTCTTTCTCCTAGCATCAGCAGCAGGTGGTGCAGGCAGTTGAGAGGGCCAAACAGGTCACCATGGCTGAACTCAATGCCATCATTGGGGTGGGTGTATCACATGCACGCACGCACGCACGCATGCATGCATGCACGCACGCTCACACACACACACACACACACACACACACACACACACACACACACACACACACACACACACACACACACACACACACACACACACACACACACACTGTGTGTATATCATTGTATATCATTTAAATGTAAGCATGCACGAGCGCTCACATACACACCTTTACAACTAATGTCCTTACTCCTTAGCCCATCTTGCTTAGAGCAGAGACACACAAACGTGTACAGAACCTCAAAGTGCACCGTAAAAGAAAAAGGGTTAATTCTGAAAAACCTCCTAAATTAGATCTGTCCACATACTGTAACTCTGTATTCATGCAAATGTATTTATCTGCTTTTCTTGTGTTTACATACGTATGTGTGTGTGTGTGCGTGCGTGTGTGTGTGTGTGTGTGCGTGCGAGTGCGTGTGCGTGTGTGTGTGTGTGTGTGTGTGTGTTCAGCAGCAGCAGCTCCAGGCCCAGCATCTGTCCCACGGCCATGCCCTCCCCGTGCCCCTCACCCCCCACCCGGCGGGGCTCCAGCCGTCCCTGGGCCCCGGGGCCAGCACCGCCAGCCTCCTGGCCCTGTCCTCGGCCCTGGGTCACCAGCTGCCACTCAAAGAGGACAGGAAGCACCACGACGGCAGCAACGACCACCAGAGAGGTACAGTAAAGGCCTATACCCGCTTTCGTTCATCTCCGAGAGAGTCCACAAATGTACATTTGAGTCATAAATGGGCACGTGACGAATCACTCGACTCACGATGCGATTGGAATCACGATTCTAATGTTCACGCTGCAGCATGCCAGAAATGTGCTGTGGTCTGAAAGAACGGCGTGGTCTAAAAAAGAAGACCATGCCATGACAAGAAAAGTAATTTCATTTGAACAAAACACATAAAAAGACACTTTGGTCAAATAAAATAATGTAGCTGAGGAGAGATCAAATTTTTATGTTCGCTCCGCTAATCTACACCTCTCTAACTTTTAAGTGTGACTCATGTGTGTGTGTGCATGTGCGTGTGCGTGTGCGTGTGTGTGTGTGTGTGTGTGTGTGTGCGTGTGTGTGTGTGTTTCAGATGTTTTGTACACACCCATTTGGCTGAAAGATGGAGCAGTAGAAATCGGTTGCCTCCGCTGTCATTGTGTGAATGTAACGCATGTTGTAAAGTGTCTTGGATAAAGGCGCTATAGAAAAGCAGACCATTTACCATTTCATTTTTAATTAAGAATATATAATTTAAACCGACAAATTAATGATTAATATTCTTCCACATGTTGCTGCATGCAACTGGCAAACGTGAGGGGTTTTATGGGGCAATACTAATAATAGTATTTATTTATCAGGCCTAATGCCTGAGAGTATAAAGCATCAGACTCCGACATCAAACACCACACCACATATCCACACACAGGACATGGACATAAATGATTGAATCTTGAATCTTGGAGGAGAAAAAATAATTTCATCTTTTTTTTTGTCTTGAGTGATCCCAATCTAAAAGTAGAGTCTAAGTCTATATTGGTCAGTCAAAGTAATGTGACTGGTCAATTGTCTTTATTCAGACCGCAGCCATCTTGGCAGCAAGGCGCTACCTATAGGTGCTACTTCCCATGGACAGCCCATTCATCCAAACAGAAAGGTCCTATCTAATTATATTAAACAACGTCAAACTCACCAACATTACAGCTGTAGGGAAAGCTTGAATTATCCTCTTTCAATTTGTAAAGTGTGTGTTTCATAAAAATCCACCGTAGACATGTTATGAGCTACTTCCTGTCAAGAAATTCCTTGCAGATGATTATAGATTGACACAAAGGTAGACAG
Organism: Protomyctophum parallelum; assembly: GCF_964188405.1. Taxonomy (NCBI): domain Eukaryota; kingdom Metazoa; phylum Chordata; class Actinopteri; order Myctophiformes; family Myctophidae; genus Protomyctophum; species Protomyctophum parallelum. The sequence continues at coordinate 22,186,544 of NC_139710.1, read as the reverse complement.
GAACGCCCACAAACGTCACATCCGGTTTTAGCCTGGGTCTTCCCCATAGAGTTATAATAGCGTACGATCCTTTGGATCACTTTCAGAGCCATTTGTTGGATAATAGAAATATTGACAACCAAGAAAAATCCATCAGAAGGACATCTGGAACACAATCGTTCAGTCGCCCTCGGAAAGTTTACTTATTATTAAGTATACGAGACGATTTAGCCAGGGTTCACGTGGCGCTGGTCTGTCATGGTGGAACTTCAACCTGTTTTACGCACTTTTCCCATTTAGAACGTTAACGTCTACATACATGTTCAGATTTCAAATCTCGCCCCAGAGCCATGGATGTTACAATCCTCCTCGGGCGGGTAGAAGTACCCGTATCTTCTGCATTGTTCAATAAAAAGAGTTTTAATCCGATCGGTGGCCATTTTATCAGTTATAATGCACCAACCGATAGGGGCGCATAGTTGAAAGCGCATGGCCAAAAACTGATTAAACGTTGCTTTTTATTGAACAATACGGAAGATACCGGTACTTAAACCCGCCCTAGCAGAATTGTAACATCCATGGCCCTGGGGTGAGCGCTTTACATTTGTAATCTGAACGTCAGGCGTAAGCCCTACGGACTGTAAATGGAGAATGTGCGTGGCTACCATGAGCTCACAGTGCGTTGCGGCGCGTTGTGAGTTTGTAGATTTTTTGGTTCACGCTGGGGACCTGGGGTTCAACTTTTGGTGGTTTATAGTCAGAGTATCCTTATCTCTTTATATTTTATTGCATGCGTCAAGTTGCACAAGAATAAGCACCACCGAAATCAGAGATGCCTCTCCATCTCCCTCTCCCTCCATGTTACAAAACATTGTGTTACCGTGGCGCAGTGTTTAATCGCCTGGTAGAGACACTCTATAGATATGATCAATTCAACTTAACATATCAAAAACCAACAGCCATTAAGTCATCAATAATGTTTATAGAACACATTGTAGTGAATTCTAAGTCGTTTAGAGACAGTTGGAACTTGGCACGGAGCCATCGTTTGGCAAAGTGCGGTCGAAACGAATGGTAGCCTACTTGGAATTCACTATTAACGTGTTCTATAAACATCATTGATGAATTAATGGCTTTTTAAAATGTATATTATGATAAGTTTCAGTGATCATATCTATAGAAAAAATGTCTCTTACCAGGCAAATATATCAGGCCATTGTGTTGTGTTGGATCATGTCCAGCAGTCAAGGAAAACATTCAAAACAATTTTTCTAAAGTAGCGTTCCTTGTCGAGTGGCAACAAGGATCTGTGCCTGTGATCTGGCAAGCCATGACGCCTACATTTAAATTAGTAGTATTTAAAGCATCTGCGTTTGAAAACCCAACACGCCACTGTTTATTCTGGTTGAGAGAACTCTGAACTTTACCCTGGCTCCACCCCCAGCTATATTGACGCCCCTGATGACACAAGTCTGTGTGAATGTATTTTCTAAGTATCAGAGTATGGAAGCGCTCGTTATCAGTAAAGCAACCTCCGGCCGTTGATTGATATTCAACGAGCGCTTCCAAACTCCAACAGGAAGTAGCTCATAACATGTCTACGGTGGATTTTTATGAAACAAACACTTTGCAGATAGAAAGAGGATAAATCAAGCTTTCCCTACAGCTGCAATGTTGGTGATTTTGTTGTTTAATATAATTAGAGTGGACTTTTCTGTTTGGATGAATGGGCTGTCAATGAGTAAGTAGCACCTATAGCACCTTGCTGGCAAGATGGCTGCGGTCTGAATAAAGACAATAGGCTGTACTGTGAGACACTAGTGGCGAGTCCTCCGCATCAATATCAACAAAAAACTAAAGTCTTAGTGCATACTGTGCCTACTGTATGTATCATATCGCACTGTGAATCAACATTCAAATCTAATTGGCCTGGCATGGTGTGTGTGTGTGCGTGCGTGCGTGCGTGTGTGTGTGCGTGGGGATGATGCTGCCTTTCCTTTCTCCATTCTTTTGACACAAGAGTCTCTAATTCGTCTTTGAGACAACTTTAAGCTCAAGCAGCTAATTACTTGAGTGTGTATATGTGTGTTTAAGACGGAGAGAGTGAGTGCGTATCCGTGTGTGTGCGTATCCGTGTGTGTGTGTGTGTGTGTGTGTGTGTGTGTGTGTGTGTGTGTGCGCAAGTGTGTGTGCACGCGCATGTGTGTGTGTGTGCGTGCTGCACTGCTGCCTTTTCTTTTCTCTTTTTTGTACACAAGTGTCTCTAATTCATCCCTGAGCCAACTTTAAGCTCAAGCAACTAATTACTTGAGGGAAAACTGTGTGTGTGTGTGTGTGTGTGTGTGTGTGTGTGTGTGTGTGTGTGTGTGCATCCTTAATTAGGCTTTTAACAGTGCACCAGAGCAGTTAACCTTGCACTGTGGCTCTAGCAAAGCTAACAGCTGCTACCTCGGGTAATAGCTATCCCCATTAGACAAGACAATCAATAGCAAAGCAATCCCATCATTAGCTCTGTTCCTGTGTGTGTGTGTGTGTGTGTGTGTGTGTGTGTGTGTGTGTGTGTGTGTGTGTGCGTGTGCGCGCGCGTGCATGCGTGCGTGTTTGTGCTTAATTTCGTTTTTTGTAGATGTGTGTTATGAGACGTATGTAAAGTTACGTTTGCATACTTTTTATTTGGGTAAAGTTATTTTCTCTCTTTCTCTCCCTCCAACCACCCCACCCCTTCTTTTCTCTTCTCTTCTCTTCTCTTTTCTCTTTCATCCTTCATCCTCCTCAGACAGAGACTCAGTCAAGGTAAGTCTCTTCTTTGACCTCTTACCTTTATCTGAATTGGCTGAATTGCCAGCATTTCACTTAGGACGTTTTTCTTTACTCATAATGAAACATAACTCATAATGGCTTTAATGTGCTGTTTTATTTGAGAGCATACAGTATATGTTGTGGACAAAATGTCACTTCATGATGATTGTTAGACAATGAAGATCCTTGGAAAGGTCAGTCAAGGAAAGGAGTCGGTAACGCTAATGACTAAGAATATTCAACAGTTGATTAATAATAATAAGTCGTCCCACGTCATCTGGGGTATGGATCCCTTCTCTGGCCCCATCAGACAAAGATCCACCATGGCTGGCAGATCCAGCCATGGAAGACAAATACCTCTCCGCTGTCTCCATGCAAAAAAAACCCATCTGACTGGACTGTATTCATGCTACAAAAAAAGATAAAGGAATTCCATTTCATTTATCAGACAATAATCCTGTAGTCCCCCAACACCCTCTCAACTCGCTCATTCCAACCATTCGTTGTGATGTCCCCACTCCCCTCACACAAACGCATGACGATCCGTGTCATCAAAAACAGCAGGCATCTGTCAGAACTCCAGATATCAGGGTTCAACAACCACCTCTCCACCCAACCGGTCATCTGTCAGAACTCCAGATATCAGGGTTCAACAACCACCTCTCCACCCAACCGGTCGGCGCAGCAGATGGCCGTCCAACTAGAGCCAAGGTTCTGCTTTAGGTCTCTTCCTGTTAAAGAGGAGCTTTTCTTTGCGCCAATTGCCAAGTAGATCACGGATGCCCACTTCTGGCCACTGCAGAAGCCTGCATTAGCCGGGGCTCCTGGTCACTGGGATACCAGCGTCCCCGTGCTGCTGCTCACTTCCAGCACCCGAAGTAGCTCGCTGTAACATCTGACACCGGGATGCTAGAGCCTGCTTTTAGCCCACTTTCAGGGAGACACACTCCCAATGTCCATCATCCTACGGTAATGGTTTCTATCGGAACAACTACAACTACTTTTTATCTGAAGCTGCAGCCTGTCTTCAGCAATTCAGCGTTGAGACCTACTGGGACACATTAGATAATCAAATCTACCACCACACTCTAAGCCACACCCAGCCACAACTTCCTCCTCCTGCACTAAATGGCAACCTCAAATTCCCCCTATCAAGGGTGAGTCTTTATCTCTCATTTGCTTCCAATTGTCTCTTCCGTCCCATTGCTCTTGAATTCCATCTCTCTGCGCAGCCAAAGCCGTGCAGAGCTCCATCTTTAGGCTCAACATTCTCACCAACCGGGAATGGAATCACCTTTTTCTAAGATCAGCCAACTCTCCCACACGACATCAAGCTATTACTTGCCTCTACTTTTTTTTACAATGGAAGATGGTTCAAACAGAATGGCCGCTGGAGCTCGCAAGTGAATGCCAAGTCACTTTCTCCTCTCACTCATAATGTTCCCCATAGTATCTATGTCAAGAGTCTTCCCACATCTTCACAACCTCCCTTTTACCAGACTGGTGTCCGTTTGCATCCATAACATCCATTCTGGATACAGCATTTGTCTAGCCTGGATCCAGCCCAAAGACCCCGCCCACTCTCTGAGTGGACTGCATAGAAAGCTACAGTCTGATAATCAGGCTAGCATTTGTCATGTTGCTCAAACCTTTGCCATGACTGTTGAATTCCAGTGTTACTTCTCAGATGTCACCGCATTCTAATCAAACTAAAACCAATGAAACCGATCAGCATATGCCCATCTTTTTCTTCATGCAAACCAATTCCGGAAATCCCAAAGCATTACCTCGACAGATACTCTTTTAATCTCCAATTCCAGTCAATTGTTCTAGACACTTCTGTCAGGATCAGAGCCACTACCGCCTTAGCCTGAAAGAACAAGCCCTTTCAAAGTTCTGGAAACGGACACTGGCTCCCTATTGGTTCACTAACCTATGTGCACGCCTCCTCTCCTTCTGGATGCTTTTTGGGGGTTGACCATGCCCGGGTGCTATAGCAAACTCCATGTGAAGCTTCCCCATAATAGAAGAACTATACAAGCAAAGTCTTGCACACACACTGATTTAATTCTTTTTTACAATAAATTGTTTATTGAGGGTGTGGTCCTTGCTATAGTGCACTAAGAGTTACGCCTGATTTAAGTACTCTGTAGTGTACTCCCCTGCCAAAAAAATCAAGCCAACAAGTTTTGTAATGACGTTTTAAATTAAGCTTTAGTTTTATCCCAGTGTGCATTTTCATTAATCCATTAGTAAAAACCTGCAGTCCCCACTATACTGTTCAGGAAAATTATGCTGCGTGAAAATGACAGTATTCCGGAAATAGAGAGAGAGATGAACAGACTGAATGAGAAACTAAAATATTATAACACTCGGGCACACTGCTGATTGGTGACGGAAAGGAAAGGGAGGCAGCAGCGTGATAGGCAAACGTTTAATTCAGCGTTTGTGGTAATTAGTCCCTTAAGCAGAGCTTTTCTCCCAAGGCAAATATTCGGTTTGTTGAATGCTCAATGAAGAGATTAGCATCCTTTTAAACCACCAGCCTAGCTTGTACTGCTGGGTCTATCACATGCGCACACAGCACACGCACACACACACACACACACACACGCACACACACACGCACACGCACACACACATGCATAGTGTGGTGGGTTGTCTTCGCTTGTGCTGTCGAGAAGGGGGAGGCAGAAGAAATGTTTAATCTGATGCCTCCTGCCC
>NC_139710.1:22161042-22178542 GCF_964188405.1 Protomyctophum parallelum | reverse complement strand
TTGGCCCCTTCTTTTACTCTACACCAGGGGTTCTCAACCTTTTTGGCCGGGGACCCCCAGAAATGCTTTGGCCATGTCTCGGGACCCCCGCCCCGACCCCCAATATAAATTGACTGCTACAATAACCTTAATAATAGAGACAATACACCATAAATAAACACTGAAACCAGATATAATCATTAGGGAACTATATGTAAACTCTCCATTTCCATTTCCCAGCCATTCCGTTTTTTTATTATTTGGGGACCCCCCAAAATAATTTGGCGTCCCCCCGAGGGGCCGCGAACCACGTGTTGAGAACCCCTGCTCTACACCTCTTTGCTGAGAATAGCAGATCTACTAACTCGAGCAATGCTGTACTTCCAGGTATTTTTTAAGTCACTGACTGAGGACATAACAACATGCTCAGTAGGCCTAGTGTCCTTTTATGCGTCCATGTCAAGAATTAAACTACCTCAATATGCAAGCCCGTGAGTCGAGCCATTGGACCCAAGGGCTGGAAATCTTTGTTTCAAAAAGGCCTGGGGTCTTGCATTAGAGACAATGGCTGGGTTCCCCAAATGGAATATACATAGTGAGTATGCAAGTGGTTCTTCTCAACAACACTCCCTTTCACTGTGCTCGAGCTCCAAATGTTTTAACATTTCTCTTTTGAGACCCAAAAAAGAAATGTTATGCCTCTCAAACTAGTTCTAGGACTTCTTAAACGTCAAACAGATTCTTGTCAAATGATGTGTGGTGTACACAATTGACCTTTGAATTGTGGTATTATATGTTACATTGCTCACAAAAAAAGAGGACACAAATAGTAATTAAAATCCTATTGAAATCGCATGATCTTTATGTGATAAACCATTATGTGGTAAGCCATTGTCATTTGAAATGCCATTTTCTTAGAGCCATTCATTTTGCTTGAGTGGGGTCAGATTTCGGTTAAAAATGCAGTTGGACCTGCACAAACAGAAGTGGCTGTTTGGAATATCTTTTTTGGTTTTGGAAATGTCACTAATTTGTTTTTCACATTTCGCATGAGTGGAAAATGCCTAATGCTAGACTTTGATGATGAGTGAGGCAAAAAAAAGCAAAGTGCACTTAGCCATGTTTTGCCCAATTACTGTAGGTTAGGTTTTCAAACCTTTTGTGCCCCAGGCACACCAGTGGGCAAGTCAAGATGTATATATAGGTATTAACCAGTGGTGGAATTCATACTTAAGTAAAAGTACCAATACTGCAATGTAGAAATACTCTGTTCCAAGTAAATTTCCAGACTCCGGAATTCAAAATTTACTTGAGTAAAATTACAAAAGTATTGCTATCAAAATGTACTTAAAATACCAAAAGTAAACAGTGAAAATAGCCGATTTACAAATCCACAAAACATGTTGTGAGCTTGTAGATCACGTATATTTTCAGTATTTCTGACATTATTATTCGTTTGTCTATAATCACATTTTATTAGATTATTTTTTGCATTATCGATTATCGATTAATTTCCATAATCATACTATAATCATACTATAATTCTAACAATGTCTGTCTGTCTGTGTGTCAGAGCCGTAGTGTCAGAGCCGTAGCTCCTCATTGCCTGCACCAATCGCTCACACAGGCATTGACCATATGAATATGGAGGGCGTAACAAAGCCCTTTTTTTGATTTGACACATTAATGATTATTAATGAATTTATTAGTGAATTTAAAACGCACCGGCCGCAGTACCCCCCGCGGCCACAAGGGGGGGGGGGGGGCAAATATCTCACAACGGGTAAGGGCTAGTCAATTAAAACGATTAGTTTAATTTAGAAGAGATGCACGGTATTAAAATTATGACCGGGCAGCCGATTATTTGCAGGGTCATATCGACTGATGCTGATTTGATATATTGCATTATTATATTATACATTCATATTGAACTCGTTGCAGAATTTGTTTTGCTGGTTAAAGTAGATGGTAAGCCCCCCTCGTGCACTAACAGCTGACACTCTTAAAGAGACAGAGACAGGCAGACTGGCTGCTCTGCGAGTACAAACCCAGTTTCATTATTATTGCATCATCTATATCGGTGAAGATAATTGGGATTATTTTTAGATGGGTTCGATACCGATATGGCAATTTTATGGCGATAAGATTTCGATACGCTACCGATTAGATCGTGCATCTCTAGTTCAATGACCTATTCCTATATTGCACCCCTATAGTTGCAACACAGCCTGCACTGTGTTGGAGGTTTATATTACACACTACATATATATTTTACACAATATACTCTATATAGAGTCACATAACGCCATTGCAGGATGGTGGCTATCCTTTTCTGTCAGACCACTGTCTGATGAACAGTCGCTCACCTTTAACGCATTTTGGGTGGGAACCATAGTCTGTAAAATAATATGGACAAAGCGTTCTCCGGGTCTGATATGGACGTAAAATGAAGCCTGTCAGTCCTTGAATTGTAAATCGCCATCTTCCTAGATCCGTTTTGGCACAGCTGGCCATTGGCTGGCCCAGACAACGAGGCGGGACTTCCCCCCTTCTTCTTAGTTGGTTTTTATTTTGACTTGAGTGGGTGGGGAATCCCGATCATAGACTGTAACGGTAGCCACGCCCCTCAGAACATACGCGACTTTATGGTAATTATTTTAATAAATGGGACCATAGTTTTCCAAAAAGAATATTATGACAAAATATCTGTCTGACTGCCCCCCTGGCGGGAACCCCTTTTGGTGTTAGCATTATGTTATGCTTTAGCTATTGAAAAATAGCAGATCTACAAGCTCATAGCGAGTAGCGCGCTACGAGCTTGTAGGTCTGCTATTTTTGAAAAATCGTCAGGATGTAGAAGATTTTTTTTAAATCTGATCTCAGGTCAAAATGGGTTTTAAAGCTGCTCACAGCATTCTGCTGGTCCTGAAGTGTGTGCTGTTCAGGGTGGAGGCAGCAGGACATGGTGCGGCTACCAGCGGATGTGTGTACATACTGTAGTGTATGTTTGTATACAGTTTGTTTGCCAGTGGGCATAGTGCCTTGGTGTTGTTGTTCATTATTTATAACTTTCATGATTTAGAACTAGCCGTCTGGCCGGGGCACTCTGTCGAGAACTGTAGGCTACCTCACAAAAACCATGAAAGCATAGATAAAGCCACGATAATGTTTTACGGATTAATCCTCTTTTTCTTTGCATCTGGTAAACTGAGAATGCACGAGAGCCTGTCCCACCTGTCTGTATGACCTTTTATACTGCATGTTGACGTATTCATACCTGTAATGCTTTCTAAACAATTAGGTCTAATATGTTATTATGTTCCCAGTGAAACTGGTCTTTGGATTATTGGGAGTAAGTGTGTCATGAAGGTAGCGAGGTAACAATCTGTGTTCTGCATAAGATGGCCAAAATAACGATCAATTTCTTAAAATAAGTAAATATACTCAATGTTTAAAGAAAGAAAGAAATGCCCATTGTTTTGTCCAGTTAGGCTGCCTTTCAAAAGACACTAACTTGAACGGCAAACCTTCCGTTTCCCATGCGGCCTCAGTTTGTTCACAGCCAGAATGCTGAATCTCCGTACACACATTATAATATGCAGCTGGATGGAATGATGTCTCAATGACACGATATGTCGATATCTCTCATATCATGTCAGCTTTAGGAGAGAAAATTGCATGATGATGCTGCAATCATTTCTTGAATGAAGAGACTTCATCTAAATGCTGATTAGAGGCATCTAAATCATTTTGTCAGTGATTCCGTGCTGGGGTGTCTGTGTGCTGAATGTGTCTCAAAGAACTAATCTATCAAGGCCCTGTATGTGTACATAGATTTCCATAGATTCACATTTACACTGCAATACAATGGCTTAAAAAATGTCACCACTATTACAACACTTCCTACCAATATTGTGTTATTATCAATATATTATATTGCATTTAATTGACCATATTTGCTACTGTAAAATAAATCACTAATTTGTGGCATTAAGGAATGGCATGTTAAATGAATTTGCATCATTAAGGAATGGCATGTTAAATGAATTTGCAGCTGAAATACATTCATCGACAATAATAATAATACTTCACTTCACTTTATTAAAAGAAAACAACATTAGTTGTGTTTATTTTTGTCCAGAGCTCATCTGTCTCTCCATCAGCCAGTTTACGAGCCGGAGAGAAACACCGCAGTTCAAGTGATTACTCATCTGACAGCAAAAAACAGAAGACAGACGATAAAGAGCTACCTGCTACACGATATGTGAGCCACCTCAAAAGCTACCTTCGAGTCTTCAAGATTTATTTTGTTGCATAGCCGTGTCCTGCACTGAAAAGAGCCAAAAATGGGCACGGTGGCACAGTTGGTAGTGCTGTTGCCTCACAGCTAGAAGGTCCTGGGTTCGATTCCCGCTGGGGACGCTGTGGGCACTGGCGGCGTGTTCCCTCCTCCGCGTCATCAGTGCCCATACCCGAGGCGGAGGTTGGCGATAGGGCCTTTCTGTGTGGAGTTTGCATGTTCTCCCCGTGTCCCCTAGGGTAGATACCATCACAAAAATATGCCGTAATCCTGGTCTCTAAAACTACCTCCCCCTGGCCAGCCGGGGCGCCTGATGGAGGGGAAAGGAACTGGTCGGAAATAACGTGTCCCTTCCACGCGCTACGTCCGGCCGGGGAAATTCCCCTCTGTCAGGTGAAAAGAAGCAGCTTGGACTCCTCATGCATAGAAGGAGGCATGAGGTCAGTCCGCTGCCCCCCCCAGGTTGGCAGAGGAAGTGTAGCGCCAAGGATTACATTAGATAATTGGCACTGGGTAAACTGGGTTACAAAATCGTGGGATAAAAAAAAAGAAAAAGCCAAAAATATAGGTTTGGACAAATTGTATACTTATAGATTATGCAACAACAGCTTGCAACAAAATACGAATGTTGCACACAGTAATACAATGTCAGTTGTTCTGTCTCTGTATAATACTGAAACGGGGAACATACCACAACACAGTTATTGTTTGAGCTTACATTATGTTTTTACACCATCGTAGGTACACTTTTAGGTACAGTTTATTCAGAATGACTAATAACTTTAGGCTGAAACTGCCTTCAGTAACTGAGTGCCAGTTTCTTTCGCCCATCTCAGGACAGCGATGGAGAGAAGAGTGACGACAACTTAGTTGTGGACGTCTCTAATGAGGTGAGACCCGGTTGCGTGCTCGGAGAAGAACGTCTCCCCTTAGCTACAACTGTTTCCGGCCGTCTCACTCTCTTGTCCTCTTCTTCATCCCCATTCTCCTCAGGATCCGGTGTCTCCGAGAGGAAGTCCTGCCCCCCACTCCCCTCGGGAGAACGGTTTGGACAAGAGTCGTCTGTCGAAGAAGGACCCGCCCCTTAGTCCCTCGTCCATCGCCTCTTCAAGTAGCACGCCCTCGTCCAAGTCCAAAGAGATTAATATAGTAAGTCATGATTGGCTTCTACTCTGTCCTTATTTTTGTTTGTTTTTCTCATACAAAACTTATGTTACTCCAACAAGTTTCACAAATCCCATGAGGAAGTGTACACTTATCTATCTGATCTGATCACGATCTACTGGTAGATCACGATCTACCTTTTGGGCACACCTGGTCTACATGAAATGCCCAACCCTGGAGTGTTGATGTCAGAACAGGCCAGCTCCATATGCCTGGGCAGGGGCCCTGTCCAGAGCCCGGGCAGATGCCTTTTGTGGCGGTTCTGGACAATTGTGGGTCCGACTGACTCGAGGCCGGGCACTGCACTCCCTGTGGTGGTGTGGAACTTGAAGTCGGTGTCTAATTTGAAGTCGGTGGGGCGAACGGTTCTCGAGTTACGTAAATTGGTGCATTTGTAGATAGATATTATTATATATAGAAATATTGAAAATCGGGCCCAGGTCTATGCTAGGGGGCCCTTTTACTTAAAATAATGCATAAGATCTTACAGATTAAATTCAAATAGTGAGATCTCCTAATTTACTGAAATCAAGCGACACGGGGAATGGGTGATTTTCTTTAAATTTACAGAATACAATGAAAGTCACTATTTTTCATATCATTCACTACCATCTACACTAGTATTCGGACAGCCCCACTTCTACTGCCACTAATAATAGATTTTTTTCTGTCTAGAATGAGAAGGCCAGTACACCTGTGTCCAAGTCCAGCACTCCAACTCCACGCTCTGATGTCCCCACCCCCAGCAGCACCTCCACCCCAGGCCTGAGACCCACGTCTGGAAAACCACCAGGGGTGGAGACCCTGGGTAAGTGTGACTCATACGGCGTTTAAGCTTTGCTGAGCACTGTTATGGCGATATTGGACTGTCAGATATTGACCTATTATACTTCATGATTGTATGCATATTATGAGATTTCATTTGCTCCAAGCCAAGCCAAATGTTTGCTCAAAACACGTCGCTTCGCTTGTGGATCTGCTACTTTTGATGCTTTTGTGTGAATAATTAAGTAGGGCGTTCATTAAAAAAGAAAACCCACAAAATGTTAGAATACATAAAAGCCCTAACAGCATAGTTTCTCCCCCCGACAGACTTCACATAATGCTTCACGGTTCTGTCTTCCAGTGCCTGGCCTCCGCACCCCGCTGGCGGTGCCGTGCTCCTACCCGGGCCCGTTCGGCATGGTTCCCCACCCCGCCATGAACGGAGAGCTGGGCGGCGCCGCCGCGGCCTACGCCGGCCTGCACAACATCTCGCCGCAGATGAGCGCCGTGGCCGCCGCCGCCGTGGCCGCGTACGGACGCACACAAGTGGTACACACAAACACACGCATGCATGTACGTGCACGCTCAGCCAGGTGGTAATTAACCCCCAGTCGAGAATGTTAAAAAGAAATGGCAGATGTACAAACTTCGTGCTGCGATGCGGGCTTGTAGATCTGGGGCTATATCTTGCGTAACTAATTTGCCATTTTTTACTATTTAAAAAAGATACCTTTTAAAATAGTTCAAATAGCCGATCTACAAGCTCACGATGTCTCGATGTAGATCGGCTAGTTGAACTATTTTAAAAGGTATCTTTTTTAAATAGTAAAAAATGGCAAATTTTTTTAATTGGCAAATTAGTTTACGGATAAGGGATAAGGGTGACGCAAGATGGAGCCCCTGCTGTTTTTGAGTAGCCAACACTAAAATGTAAAATGACACGGATGCTTTCGAGGTTTTAATGCGTTGCTTTTCAAATGCATGGAAGTTGGAAAAAAATAATCATTGTTGAACAACTGCATGTAAAATCCAATTCAACATTTTGAAACAATTTGTTTGATGCAGCCGCAATACTGATACATATGCAGTCACAGGTGTGTGAACACAGCTTAGAACACAGCTCAGCCAATCATAGTCAAGGATCAGAACTACCCAGTACCCATTTTATAAATATGTATCATATACTTTTATATTCATGGACATTGGAATTGTTCACCACTGGAAACTATACACAGATAAACGGCACCATCAGTGCACACAACTTGATGGTAAAAGTTTAAATCATTCGTCTGGTTTGATCAGATGTATTGGAGTATTGAAGTATACACACAAATCGCATTGCATACACCAACTGATGTAGACAAGGTTTATTAGTAAAGAAATGAAAGAGGAATCCAATAAACTGCAGATCTTTGGGGCCATAGAATGTAGTGCAGACGAACATTATCGCAGTTCACTCGACAGCGATGTATTTAGAGGAAATCCTTAAAAGGTTACGACTAAAGGGCAGAGCAAAATAAACCACATTCACTTTGACCGTAATTGGATTCCAGCCCTGCTTATCTGGATTCCTGCTTGATGAATTAAAGGCTGTGCAGGTGCACGTGTGTGTGTGTGTGTGTGTGTGTGTGTGTGTGTGTGTGTGTGTGTGTGTGTGTGTGTGTGTGTGTGTGTGTGTGTGTGCACGCGCCCGCATGCATTTGTGGTGCACACTGTAGTGGTGTTGTGTGCTTGCTTTATCTCTCACTGTTAAACATTTAATTTCATTTGGTTACCTGTCACTGAGTTTCCTCACGGAATGATGCGTTTTCCTGTGTATTTCCGTTCACAGATGGTGCTGACAGTAACGCATGCACGATGTTCACAGATGACTGAATTTAAACTCTGTTTTGTAGGTTGGCTTTGATCCTCACCACCACATACGTGTCCCTGGTCTTCCTCCGAACCTATCGGGCATTCCTGGTGGAAAACCGTACGTATGACTGACCTGCATCCACATTATTGACTGTTTTTCTTTTTTAAATATATATATATATACCTGTGAACCACTGTGAGCTTGTGTCAGCTATTTTTAGCTATTTAACGCAACACATTCTAACTCACAAATAGCGGCCATTTAGGCCTGACGTCGAAAGAAATAAAAAATCTTCTCAATTCTGACACGTTTCTGTATTAGTGGTGCTCAATTTAAAAATAGCAGACCTACAAGCTCGTAGCGCGCCACTCGTTGGCGCGCTATGAGCTTGTAGATGTGCTATTTTTCAATAGCTAAATTATAACATGTTTAAAACACAAAAAGGGGTTCCCGCCCCAAAATGGGTTAAATAGTGTGGAAAACAGGTTATGCAGCTAAACTGTTAGCTACTACTGTACCTCCTACACTTGCTTATCTCTGCTTTCCTTCCCTTCTTCCTTACATCTTTCCTTCCCTCTGTCCTCCACCCAGTGCCTACTCTTTCCATGTGAGCGCTGATGGCCAAATGCAGCCCGTGCCTTTCCCTCCAGATGCATTGATTGGCCCTGGAATTCCGCGCCACGCGCGGCAGATTAATACGCTGAGCCATGGGGAGGTGGTGTGTGCCGTCACTATCAGTAATCCCACGCGTCACGTCTATACCGGTGGCAAGGGCTGTGTCAAGGTGTGGGACATCAGCCACCCGGGCAACAAGACCCCTGTATCCCAACTGGACTGCCTGGTGAGTGAGAGAGGCCTTGAGAAACGGGCCATGAATAAATCAGCTTTTACCATCTCACACCGACCACATTCACACACCGGTCACCATACCCCCAATTATGATATAAGACCTGAGGCCGCTTCTACAATTCAGTAGTACTCAAATTATTTTGTGGCAAGGATCAAAACAGTTACATTTTTTACTTCTACGTTTGTTGCATGTGAAGCCCACCACACACCGGCTGCGTCCCCCGCGCGTCGCCGCGCGGCGGACACAGCCGCCTCCATTATTTTCAATGAACCTATTGCACACCGGCTGCGTCCGACGCGCGCTGGCGTGCGGTCACGCCTCGCCTGCCGCGCCGATGCACTGCTGTTCTATTTTCCAGCCTCCACCCAGCTATCCGTGGGCGTGGCAATGGAATATAGTCAACAAAACTCCCCAGCCGCGTGGTAGCGCGCCGCGTCCTGTTGGTGTTGCCGTGCGGCTATGGCGCGCGGCAATACTGTGCCGCGGCGCTACGCCAACCCAGGAATGGCAGCGTGGAACCTGTCTAACTATAGGAGTATGGCCCCAAACGTCTGATGCTGCCAGAACTCGAAGCCAATAAGGGCTCCATAGAATGGATTTTAGTTGGCCAGCATATCATTCACTGTGAACATTTTTGCTCACGATGTGAACATTTCATTATGGGACAGCCTTAAGAAAGATTACACAGTCTGTGGACAGGTTTAGTTGTTGTAAAAGTTATAGCAATTAATATAACAGTGCAGCGTTTCAGTGTTTCATCTCAGTGTGTGTGTGCGTGTGTGTGTGCGTGTGTGTGTGTGTGTGTGTGTGTGTGTGTGTGTGTGTGCGTGCGTGCGTGCGTGCGTGCGTGCGTGCGTGTGCGCGTGCGTGCGTGCGTGCATCACATCAGAACAGAGATAACTACATCCGCTCTTGCCGACTACTCCCGGATGGGAGGACGCTCATCGTGGGGGGCGAGGCGAGCACCTTGTCAATCTGGGATTTGGCCACACCAACTCCGCGGATCAAGGCGGAGCTGACATCATCCGCGCCCGCTTGCTACGCCCTCGCCATCAGCCCCGACTCCAAGGTCTGCTTCTCCTGCTGCTCAGATGGCAACATTGCTGTGTGGGATCTTCACAACCAGACCTTAGTTAGGTATGGAGCCTGGAGCGTGGTGTGTGGGTAATGGGCAGTATGCAGGGTTTTTTTTGTGTGGTGCAACCACTCCAAGGAACAGCAATGTCCGTGGCTATGTGTTCACCTATGTGACGTTAATGAGCACCAGTATAATGAGTAGGGGCGCTGTTTTCTTATAAACATATGTTTGTTGATTTTTCTTTACATAGTAACATAGTATTTTCAAAGCAATTATTCACATATATTTTTCAGTATACAGGTTTTTGAGCGTTTGCAGTCAGTGTATACAACATTAGAAAACCAGCTAAACAAATATTTACTTTATGTCTGTATATCACAGAATCACAGTTATCACACTCTGCACAGACCCCTCAATTGTAAGTGTGTGTCTACTGTACGTGCTTATGTGTTTTTCACAGGCAATTCCAGGGACACACTGACGGGGCCAGCTGTATAGACATCTCAAACGATGGCACCAAGCTGTGGACCGGAGGCCTGGACAACACTGTCCGCTCCTGGGACCTGAGAGAGGGCCGGCAGCTTCAGCAGCACGACTTCACCTCTCAGGTATACACACAGAACATTGTATGAATGCTTTCAGACACAAAATAATATTCAAGCTCAACAAACAATGAGCTTTAGCATTGTTGACTGCAGCTATAGGTGTCCCTCATCAGTCCACTGTATCAGTAGCATTAGCACTGTATCCGTAAACCCATCGGTTTCTACTCACTACTACCATAACATGGACTGTAGGTTGCTATGGAGAGTGAAAAATGATTTGTCGTACACATGATTGTTCAATATTTGACGGAAAACTGACACACTCAACTTGAAAAAGGTCACTCAGCAGACATGAAATGCTTCGGACACCATCGAACGGAAGAGAGCGGCACAACAGCTGGCATATTCAGGCCTGGTCTTTAATTTCTCCAGGCCTGGTCAGCACTTCAGAAGCACATGGAGCTCCGACAGACACATCAATAATACCGTTTAATCACAGTGAGAGCAATAAGAAATAATACATGCAATTCAATCCTTTTGAAGAAATCTGCCTTTGACAGCAATTTAATGATCGATATCATGTGCCAGGCTTGTTCTATGAGGGACGTACAGTACATTCTTCTGACCTCAGCTATATGCTATATGGCATATGGGTGTTTGTATGTGACATTATTACATCAGGGGTTCTCAAAAGAAATTGGGCCAGAACCACCCTACCCAGCAGGTCCATTAACCCCCATCACCCAATTAAAATATTGGCCAGGTTATTTTTGAGGGGTGCTAGCCCCTCCTATCATGCCCAGCTTTGTGTGTTTGTGTGTACCCCATGGCGACGATTTGATTGGCTGAGCAAAGTACGTATTGAGGATAAAAAGTTAGGATAAAAATTTGAGGACGCCAAAAGTGATTAGGCAGATTAGACTTGAGGATAAAGAGTGAGGTCGCCAATTGTGATTGGCTGGAATGTGATGATGTATGATGATAAGAGCGCCCCTCACTTAGTCACTTCACACGGGTGTGATTTTCCTTTATTATTAGACATAGATTGAAAGTATCTGATTTTAACCCATTTTGGGCGGGAACCCCTTTTGGTGTTAGCATTATGTTATGCTTTAGCTATTGAAAAATAGCAGATCTGCTATTTTTGAAAAATCGGAAGAACGACTGACATGGAAACATAGCTTTTTCAGAAAACTGTCAGAATCTGATCTCAGGTCAGAATGGGTACTATTAGAGGAGCTCGGGGTGGCTGCCCACCACCTGTCAGCAGGGAGTCTAACTGGTGGGGGTTCCTCTGATCTCAGGTCAGCAGGGAGTCTAACTGGTGGGGGTTCCTCTCTGGCCGGTCGGTTTACATACAACTATACCAGTGTTTTCAACCAGCAGTCCGGGGACCACTCGAGTGGTCCCTGAGGAGGTTCCAGGTCATCTCCAGAGAAATGATGGAGAGTTGGTAAACAAAATGGACCCTTATAGATCATCATTAACTCTTGAGGAGTGTAAAATGAAACCAAATGGACCCACACTCTCAAGAGTTAAATTATTGTTAAACATCTGCCATTACTTAATTCACAAGAAGTCTCCACAATATTAGAGAATGTAGAATTGTTATTTTGATCAACATTTTGCCTGTTATCTCCCATGTTACCGACATCAGTACAGCATGGAATTGTGGACAAAATCGCATCCAACGATGACAAAAATATAATTAGATTTGGGTCTGCAAGGCTAAATCTCAACAAATGGTGGTCCGTGGCTCAAATGCAGAATAAAAAAAAACATACTCTCTCCCCATGCCTTCGGCCTGGTGGAGACAATAATAGTCCTTGTTCTGAAAAGGTTTGAAAACCACTGAACCTGAATCGCCTACAATTCTAAAAGAATTGATGGCCCAGCCACGGTGTGCATTGTGTGCATTGTCAGTCAGTGGTCACACACAACAGTAGTCCAACTGTGTCCAAACCTCACAACATATTGCTCAGTGTGGTCTGGATAGGGCTTAAAGTTCCAGTTCACATGTCCAAATTTGGTTTAAAATATGAAGTGTATACTTAATTCTATACTTTTTAATGTATGTGGGCTTTTTTCTAGTAATTTGCTGAAAGAAAGACATTATTATACACATATCTACAGACAAAAGCTAGGATGAATGTTCATACCCTGCTGTCACTGTTTCACATTCATGTCGAGCTTGATGAAAGCCTTTGTTTGTAACATCATGCCTCCAAAACTGCCAGAGATGTTTATGATGGTATTGAAAACTAGAGTGCATAAAAGCTAATAATACCAAATATATAAATGGGCACTTGCACAGTGTCAAGAATAAACACACTGGCTGTTTTCACAGATCTTTTCGCTGGGGTATTGTCCAACGGGTGAGTGGCTGGCAGTGGGAATGGAAAACAGCAACGTGGAGGTCCTGCACGTGACCAAACCTGACAAGTACCAGCTCCATCTGCATGAGAGCTGTGTGCTCTCACTCAAGTTCGCCCACTGTGGTGAGACTATAGTGGCATATGAGCCATTTAAATCCACATCAATTTATTTTTAATTATGTTTATACTGTATATCCAAATGAACTCCAGTGTCCTGGTGTGCTGGGCATGCCGAAGTGGGCAAACATTTGGCAAACAATTCAGATCTGCAAGCTCACAGCGCTTGCTGCTGCGATTCGTTGTGAGCTTGTAGATTGGCTATTTGTGGCAAAGACATTTGGTGTAGAGGAAAATAGGGAAATGAATAGGGCCCGGGAAAAGAAAATAAACTTTTTTTTTTCATTTTTTTTTAATAATTGTTTTGGAAAAGAACCGGACGGAGGACGGAGGAGACAAAAAAATCTAAAAGAATAATAACAAATGAATAAAAACAGTAAATGAAAAAACACGGCCCCCTCACGTACCAGAAGGACAATATCAGTCACCATGATTCAGGTATTTTCGATGAATCTATCATGGTTAAAATGGAATTTGAAGTTAAAATGGGTTTGTATAGGAAGGGGGCAGGGTAGCTAAAATGAATATCAAATATCTAAATACTGAATCCAGCAACTTAAAAACTGTCTGGTGTGTTCACATAAGCCTGAGTAGGCGATAAAAATGACCAAAAGTTATTTTGACAGTGAAACATCAGTGTAAAAGGATGATGATGTGTTGGTTGGTGGGATAGATAAAAGAGGTATTTGTGTATATGTACTGCATATTATCTGTAATTTTTTTATCTGTTTACTGAATGTTTCTATGTATTTTGTTTTTATGGGTCCCCTTAAAAATGAGATGCTGCATCTCAAGGGGCTATTTAATAAATATCTGAAATCTAATGAAGATACAAAACCATGAATCAATCAATCCGTTCAATAGTACACTGTAAAATGTTGTGTTAATGAGTGTTACATTTATTCAGAAAGGGCGCAAATAGCGCTTTATGAAGTACCCAAAGACACTTTATATGGGGGGGAGCAGAAAACAACGAAAGAAAATCAACTATTTGGAAAAAAGCACCAAGAAAAGGTGCTAAGCAATGAAATGTATAAAAACAGTAGAATGGTGAGACGGGGGGGTGTGCAGTTAGCTGGGGAAATCCATATCCATGCTGTTGTTTTCTTCCAAGAACTGAGTGAAAGGTGGTGTCAGGACAAAGTTCATATACAGTAGTTGAAAGTTCCATGTGTCTGAGTGTGAACCTGACCTGTCTGTTTCTCTGCAGGGAAGTGGTTCGTGAGCACAGGAAAAGACAACCTGCTCAATGCATGGAGAACACCGTACGGAGCCAGTATATTCCAGGTAATCCTAGGCTAGCAAAACATTTAATGTTAGTCTGTACATACTGTACTGTATATATATATACATTATACAGTAGTCCTCATCATCTCTTCCCTGTTACTCAGTGTTTGATTTGCTCAGGGGAAATCCATAGGCTACAGCCTTCCCCTTTCATACACACACGTGGAGCTTGTAGATCTGCTATGTTATACGACATTTCCGACATGGTTTAAAGTGCCCTTTATTCTGCCCTTGTATTCCCTCACAGTCAAAGGAGTCGTCATCAGTGCTTAGCTGTGACATCTCGGTAGATGATAAGTACATTGTGACGGGGTCTGGCGATAAGAAGGCCACTGTCTATGAAGTCATCTACTAACTAGGAGGTCAACGTCAACACACTTTGTGATATATCCCCGCCCCTCTGTACACTTTGGTTTGCCTTTGTATTCAATGGATTTGTACTTGACCAAACTAAACAGCTTGATTCTTTAATGGACTATGACCTCTTGACTGGTTGTGGGTCAAAGACAACAATCAGAGCCAAGCGTTTGGATATGATTTTTTTTTCTTCTTCTTTTTGCTGTGAAGCTCAGTGAATCGGCAAGATCTGGAGTCTGCACTTACACCAATAAGTGGACAGATAACATCCCTTTGTGTGATGCCTCTTTTAAAAGCTACCTGTGGACAGTTTGCCTTTAATTGATGCTTCTGTGCATGTTGTATGTTTTGTTTACAGTATGTGAACCTTTGTTAAATGGACAATATTGTACCAGTGGCTTCCTTGTTATTCTTGCATTATTATACTTTTATTTTATTTATTTTACTTTGGTTTACTTCGTTTAGTTTTTTTATATTTGATGTCTGTTTGAAGCTTTGATCTAAAAATGTACAGTTCACATCTTGAAACAACCCACAGAAATTACAATTTAGGAAATTACCATTCTAAACTTTTTTTTGTGGAAATTTTAACTTGCAGTAGTTGCTGAATATAAAATAGATGCTTTTGTATTTGGGCAAAACAATACTGAACAACTAATGTATTAGCTCTTATGAATATCGACATATTGCCCACATCGCAGCACAGTAATATTGCTCTTTACCAACTATACCGGCCTTCAGCAAAGTACGTGACAAAATCCTTGTTTTTACTTAAACTGCTTCAGGTTTTCTATATTTTATCTATTTTTGGGGTCATTGCTCATATTGTAATTTCTTTAAATGACAGATCACTGCTGTGTGTGTGTGTGTGTGTGTGTGTGTGTGTGTGTGTGTGTGTGTGTGTGTGTGTGTGTGTGTGTGTGCGTGTGTGCGTATACCCTGTGGGCACTTAACAAATAAACAAGGCAAAAAAGGATTGCCTCCAGCACCCTCACTTGTGACTTACGGTATAGCAGTGAGGTTGCTGCCACTTTTAATTAGAGATCAGGTGGAAAACAAAAAAATCACACCCGTGTGAAGTGAGTGGTGCAACTCCGTGTGGGGGTCCGCAGAAGTTCCGGACCCACAGGAATGCGGCCAGGGTGCCGTCCGGTTCCGGCGAGCCGCCCTGCGTCCAAAACGGTTGAGAAATGACAGAGTTACCATGTGGGGGTCCCCGGAACATCCAGATCACCAGGAACATGCCTAGGGGGCTGGCCCGGTTCCCGCGAGCCGCCCGCGTCCGAAACGGTCGAGAAATGACAGAGTTACCGTGTGGGGGTCCCTGGAACATCCAGACCACCAGGAATGCAGCCAGGATGCTGGCCCGGTTCCTGGCGAGCCGCTCCGCGTCCGAAACGGTTGAGAAATGACAGAGTTACCGTGTGGGGGTACCTGGGGGTCCCGGTTGAGAAATGGTGAAAACCAACGAAGCTATTTTCGTGCTTGGACAGACTAGAGTAGACCATGGGACTGACCCAGGGACACACATACTGTAGCTGTGTAATGGAGTGGTTGCACCACTCAAAAAAAACCTTATTTAATCTGGCGAGGGGGGAGGGGTTTACCCAGGCTAGTATAATTGAGCCAAACACTCATAATCTTGCCAATTATCTTTTCGGACATGTTACATTACATTCTTATTCTGAAAAACTAAATATAGTCCACAGCACAGTGCCTTTATGCTGCTAAGATGTTCATCTCTTGTTCAGCTGGGCTAACAGGGGGGCACGCGTAGTCCGACGTACGTGGCTGGTTAACACTAGCGTGTCTGTGAGGTCTTTCGGACCCCTTGCATGACTTTTCCTAAATATTCGATTAAAATTGTCTTTTTTTCCATGTGAAACATTTTCTAAATCTAAATTTAGGCATGTTTATACCATCTCTGCCTATTCGTTTTCGGTCATAATGACCCCTGCCACCCTTCCTCCCCCTTCACTTCACACCTCCAGACAGCCCATTGTTCAAGTTAAAAGACAAAAATATATTTTTGACCTTAAGTCAGCTTGTGGTGCCTCCTGTCCTTACTACAGTCTTGCCAGTGTTAACACTCACCCAAGACTTCCACCTGTGGTTATGGTTATTGTTAGGGTTAGTAATGACGGATTATTAGGACATTGGACTAACGCTAAGCACCCGGGCTAAGACATTATCTACACAGAGGTGAGACATATCTAGACAGTCTACAGTTGGAGTGGGTCTTAAAACATTACTGCTGATAAGAGGATGGAATCGTTTGGACTATGCTGTACGGATAACGCAGATCAAATGCAATTGAAAGTACGAAAGTATTAGTGTCCCTTTATTGAGCTTCGTTCCATTTTCACACAGTAAAATTGTGTAAACAGGATAAATCTACACTCACAACATTCATTCTAATTATTTGATTCTCACATTGCTCACAGCCAGCCAGTGTGTGACCTCTTGCCACTTGAAATAGTTCCAAAGATGTTTACCTTATCAACTTTCTCACATACGTAACTAGGCCAATACGATACAACCGTGATGCTGTTATCGTTGGTTGTACTGCTTGAAGCAATGAAGTTAGCAAATTGTATGTTTATTGTTCATATCCACCTAAAAACAGCACAATATTGAAACTTTAAATCTCATGAATGCCTGCCTTTAAATTATTCAAGTGAAAACAGAGCCACACCTTAAGATGTCTTAAAGTTTACATGTTGTGGCTGTTTGGAGAACACCCATAACTCAGCATATTATGATCCAGGTGTTATTTGCTTATTCCTCTACAGTCGGCTACTTAGTAAAATGAAGGTTAATACTGTGTC
>NC_139710.1:22136042-22156042 GCF_964188405.1 Protomyctophum parallelum | reverse complement strand
TGTGATACAATTATTATTTATTACCAAAAGTCAGTGGACACACTTTCTAATTAGTGTTTCTAATTAGTGCCCTTTGTTCCAGTGAATGGAAATCTTAATGGTACAGCCACAGTGACATTCTAATCTAGACAATGTGCTTCCAATTGTGTGGCAACAAAAAGACAGTATCTGTACACACTTATCACCTCTGCATTGATTTATTAAAACTAAGGTCGACATTTCGGTTACAAGGACCTTTCTCATAGTGACATAGTGCTTAAATACAGCCCATAATTGCATGAATGTAATTGTAGTTGTAGCATTCCATTCACTGGAAAAGGGCACTAATTAGAAAGGGTGTGCCTGGGTGTCCAGTCCACTGACTTTTGGTCACTAAAGTTGCTTCTCGCATACAGTTGACTATAACAAAGCGTATAATACACTGCATGGAAAAGCAATTTTACAATATTATTGTACAATTGGTAGACTAAGAACACTGGTGATATCTTGTGGCCATTTATGATAAAGCACCTGGTAGCACACCCCTATAGTCTGACCGCCTACTGTAACACCCTACATGGCATCATAAAATGTGTACTGTAGAACCCTACACTGCATCATAATGTTACTGCTGCACCCTCATTGTATGGTACTTAAAGAACAATTGCAGTACAGTCAGGCTCAAGCAGTTTTTGCACACAATATGAATTAGAATATTTATGTTGTGCACAGCTGTTGCACCTGTACATACTGTAGTCCGGCAGCCAAGAGGCTTCTTTTGTTTAAAGTGGGAAATTTGGTATATCGTTTTTTTGTTTTGTTTAACTTTTTATATATACATACTTGCTGACCGGCTGTCGGTATTGAGCAATTTGTTTTATAGGGGTTTATATGTGACCATACCATTAACATGCTATAGGCACGATTTTCTTTTCTTTTCTTTCTTTTTTTTTGGGGGGGGGTGGGGCTTTTTTGCCTTTATTGATAGATGTACAGTTGGTAGACAGGAAAGAGAGATGGGGGGAAGACACGTGGCCAGCAACTCCACATCTGACCATATATGTATGGATATATGTCAGAACCTGTTAACTCATCAAACCCTATACACTCAAGAGAATGTCCCCGCTACCACCCTTAGATCTCCATATACATGGCGCTGACCTGTTCTGACATTCCATATGTTGATTTGACCTCATCAAACCCTGTACACTGAAAATATGCTCCTTATATGGCCAGTACAGAATTCATTCCATGTTGATCTGACCCCCCATGCCAAAGCGCCAGCGCTCGCCCTGCAGTCTGCCGTCAACGAGGCGGATGCGATGCGAGGCGGATGCGATCATGCGAGGCGGAAGGGTGAGGTCGCTTAGGAGACAACTAAGTTGAATGTGTCAGAATGAGCTGATTTACAAATGTCGTTTATATTATAGGTCTACACATGATATGGTTATACCCTACTGCTGTCTAATGAAAATTAATAGTTTGGCATAAGCCTACATAAGCACAGAACTCAGTGGCAGGAAACAGACTGGCATCAAGACAGCAACAGTGGCATGATCTTTGTCCATGATCTTTGTCCAAGGCGAACTTGGATAAAGTGATGTGTCACAAAACTGTGTGTCGTACTCATGATTTAATTCAAGTACAGAATGGCTGGTAATCCATAGGATAGTGCACCAGGTGCAGGACACACTGGCCAATTAAGCATGCACGACTGCCAGAAGTGATGTCACTGACGGGGTCAGCCAGGGGTCATTCCAGAGTTAATGCCCTATGGATGCCCTTATAACCTCTTTGGCCATCACATTCATGGACACATTGTTTATGAACCCAGAGCAAAGCTTCTTACATTATTTAAGTTTTTGACAAACAAAAATTGCTTTGAATGCCCCCTAAATAATTGGATACTTTGTGATGAATATAAATCTTCATCATTCAACAAAGTAGAACTACAATTCTCACTGAGTGGTCACTGCTCACTGAAGTCAAAAACCTGGAGCCAGAGGGAGATGCTCATGTTGTCTGTGGTTATTTGGCGCCCTCTAGTGGAAAATATAGTTTACACACTTTGAACGCTGACATCATCATCATCATCATCATCATCATCTTCAAACAAGTGTTTAAATCTTGACCTTTTTGGTGAAATGTGTTGAGTTGAACTACTCTCTTACAGGCTAGGTTTCCAGATTACAACATAGACAAGTCGCACTTACTCTGTTAGTGCCTTTTATACACTTGGTTACCTCCTACCTGGTAAGTCTATAGGCCTACTGTCTATAATATTTTATACGAGATCTACAACCATGTATATTGTGTGGTAAGTCAAATGCTCTAATAGTGGTGAGGGCAGAGTACTAGACCCTTGAAAAACTTCTGAATAACTGTTTGTTTATCTGTGGAAAGTCTGTCGTGTCGTGGACGACGTCATGGACATGGTAAAGAATGCGTATGTAATGGTTGTTTGTAACAGTCTCTATTCTGTTGAAATGTCATAGCCTACTTTGTGAGTGACCTGCTACTACTAGCAGCTATCTATTCTACACACGTGCAATGAATCCCTCTGGATCTTTTCCATTCACTCACTAGAAGACCAGTGGTTTTCAACCAGTGGTCCTTGAGGAGGTTCCAGGTGGTCCCCAGCTAAATGATGGAGAGTTGGTAGGCCTATTGGTAACACAATGGACCCTAATATGTTAGATCTTTAACTCTTGAGAATGTAAAATGAATTTGGTTTCATTTTACGCCCTCAAGAGTTAAATTATTGTTAAACATCTGCATTACTTAATTTACAAGAGGTTTTAGAGAATGTAGAATAATTGTTATATCAATGTTTGCGGCCTGTTTATATCTCTCCTATGGCACCGCATCACTACAGCTTGGAATTGTGGACAATATGATGCTATCCAACAACAAAAACATATATTTTTGTCATCTTTTTGTCTTTTTTTGTTTTCTTTGGTCTGAGATGCTAAATCTCATCAAATGGTGGTCCGTGGCTCAAATGCCGAATAAATAATGGGCCTTAATGAAAAGGGTTGAAAACCAGTCCTGTCCTGGGCAAGACTTTGAGCTGCCTGGCGCCTATTTCTCTGCAGACAGCAGATGGCGGTGTGTACTATCTGTTATTATACGCAGCTAGAAGAAGAGCCGAGCCTGGAGGAAAGGAAACCTAGGAGGAAACCGTCACCGTCAGTTCGAGCTAACATAGCCATAGCTCATGCTACCTTGGTGAAGCTGTGTGAAGTCATGGCAGTGAGCACCAAAATGCTTCTGCAGGCTGTCCGGCCGTGGCTGCTTCGTTACAGGGGTGTCGCCGTGGCCAACGCAAGACCTTACTATGCAGACAGTGTGGCCAAACTGGGCTCTCAGCCCGACACCCATTCCCCAGAGTACCAGGTGGGTTAACAAGTCTGACTGCAGCTAATGTTGATTTAGCTTACAAATGTACTCGCTCTGCATGCAGCTGAAGATTTCTCTATAGGATAACTTTACGTTATGGTATGGAACGCTACAGTATCTTACCTGCCCCTCAAAGAGAATACTGTATGTTCTTTAATAATGACTTGTGTACCAACCACTGGCAACCAGGCTCTGTTCAACACAGAACCCAGCGAGCTTTCTATTGGAGGTCAAAACCTTGAGTTGCCTTGCTCTCTACAGTACAGTAGCTGTGGTCATGTCATATCAGACATATGTGTATGGCCAAGGTCTAAATAGCATCACTCACATCAGCCTCATATGCGCGCGTGTAACCAATGTTTGTGTAGCAAGCAATAGCAATGTTGGCAAATGATGGCAATATAGTATATAGTTCTGTAATTGCAGTTACTGTAATTTGTATAAAATTACTCCAAACCAGGGAGTTTAACTGTAAGGTTCCACAGCTTCCACTGCTCTGAACTGTATGCAGTTGTTTTGTTTATGACAGTTTTCGTTAGCGTGGCATGGCTTTTACATTTATAGAGATACACTAAATGAAAGAGCTACTGCCTACTGTAGTTCCAAGAGAAAGGAAAACAAAGTCCAGCAGTCGTGTTGTCTACTCCTGTCTAGCTGCACTCTAGCTCTTCACTGACGGTGTAATTCCCAGTAATGTCGCTTGATGGCGCTACAGAGTATTGTTTCTCTTGAGTTGTCTGCATTGGGGAGAGCCTTGCCACATCTTTTTTTTAGCAAATTCCCAATGCAGTTAATTAGATCCCACAGATGTTGGAAGTTAATCTATACAGAAGTACCGGTAGACTAGCCAAACATTGATTTGAAAGTTCACTCAGTTACACTTTCAACAAAATACTAAAACTTTAGGTAGGTTTGTTAATAGTTTATAATACCAAATAAATGACTTAAAGGTAATTATAGTAATAATAATCATCACCACCATCATAATGTAGGCTTCTCTCTAGGGCCAGACCGATAACCGATATGCCAAATGAGGCCATATCTGTCGACTGTTGGGCACTACTTCTCTCATTTTGATACATCATGGCAAAAAACAGGCTAGTAATAGTAACTAGCATTGGAGTTACCATTCGTATAGCAGAACATCTGTCATTCTTCTAGATGCATACCCAAGTGGGAAGTGCATGTGTGCTCACCTTGTAGTAGTGGGTGGATTTGATTAGGTAAATGTTATGGGATTGGGAATACTGCTAAATATTGTCTCTACTTATAACCTGTACACACAGTTTGTAGGCACAATGCTTCACAGCTACAGTTATGCATAATGCAACAATGAGGCTCGGTTGCCAACATGTTAGAACCCTCTAGATCATGTTGCATATTAGCCTCCAACTTGAGAGAGCGAGAGGGAGGCAGCTAGAGAACACCTTTTTTACTATTATTCACAGAATCGCACTCACGCTGGGGACCTGGGTTTCTTCTATCGTCTCTATCGGAATATTCTGCTTGCTATTTTTTATTAACAATTCAACACCAATTCAACACCATTGCCTAAGCACAAACCCTTCATTACAAACACAATTTATATGGTCTCCCTATTCTTTCAATTGAGAAATGTAGATCATGATGTGTTTGGGTAGGACCACTATTTTGTAGTGGAAAAAACATCTTGCATGCAGCCATGCAATTCATATTCATATAATTCCCAAACACACTTTCTGGTATAGTTCAACAGTAAAAATGTTGATGCTTCTCACACTGGGGACCTGAGTTTTAAATGTTGGTGCTTCTCGCACTGGGGACCTGAGTTTTAAATGTTGGTGCTTCTCGCACTGGGGACCTGAGTTTTAAATGTTGGTGCTTCTCGCACTCGGGACCTGAGTTTTAAATGTTGGTGCTTCTCGCACTGGGGACCTGAGTTTTAAATGTTGGTGCTTCTCACACTGGGGACCTGAGTTTTAAATGTTGGTGCTTCTCACACTGGGGACATGGGTTTTAAATGTTGGTGCTTCTCGCACTGGGGACCTGAGTTTTAAATGTTGGTGCTTCTCGCACTGGGGACCTGAGTTTTAAATGTTTGTGCTTCTCGCACAGGGGACCTGGGTTTTAAATGTTGGTGCTTCTCGCACTGTGGACCTGAGTTTTAAATGTTGGTGCTTCTCACACTGGGGACCTGAGTTTTAAATGTTGGTGCTTCTCGCACTGGGGACCTGAGTTTTAAATGTTGGTGCTTAGCGCACTGGGGACCTGAGTTTTAAATGTTTGTGCTTCTCACATTGGGGACATGGGTTTTAAATGTTGGTGCTTAGCGCACTGGGGACCTGAGTTTTAAATGTTGGTGCTTCTCACACTGGGGACCTGAGTTTGAAACAGTAAAGATGTTGGTGCTTCTCACCCTGTGTAGGACATGACAGTTATGCACTGCAGCTTTAATGGAACGCCAAACGTTATTGTGTTGCTGTGACTGGTTAACAGCAAACAGAAAAAATATTTAATACATTCTTTTTCCAGGAAAACTATGAGCGAATGCAAGTTCTGGTTGATGAACTGAAAAGCCGAACGGAGAAGGTTAAATTGGGTGAGTAATGAGTATATTGACAGACTGACATCATGGTGGGGTACTGGGTAGCACATTGAAGAAGGTGTAAAATGTCTCTTGCATTTAGTATTCAGTACAGTAGGCAGTAACCTAATAGTTAGAGAACTGGAATAGCTAAAGTAAGTCTAAGTTTAACGGGACCTCCAAATCTCAAAAGCATCCGTTGAACACACTTAACACCCGCCCAGATATCCCATTGGAACTGCTTTGTGGTCCCTTCCTGTACTGTGTTGTTTGTTTTAGGCTCTTGTGAAACAGAGTAATTATAATGAACTAACAATGGTGGAAACGAGAACCGACAAAACATTTGAGTTAATCTGCAAACAAGAATGTGTTAAAATGAAGAAAACCCCTGTCAGATAGATGCATGCTGTAATGTGTGAAAATGGCAATTTATTTTATTTTTATTACTACAGGTGGCGGAGAAAAGGCCAGGAAACTTCATATCTCTCGTGGAAAGCTCTTGCCGAGAGAACGCGTTGACAGACTTCTGGATCCAGGGTACGGTTTTATAATCCACATCCTCACTTTAATATTATACACAAATACTGTAGGATTTATTTTTTTCGTATAAGTGTGGTGGCATACAGTCGTTTATAGTTTATTTATTTCACCATTGTTCTTGACAGTTTGAAAATGATTGATACAGTACTACATTTAAAGAGATTGACTAAATGGAAGAGCTATTGCCAAAAGAAAAACACCTCCAGTGGTTTCTAGTAGTGTAATTCCCAGTAAGTGTCACTTGATGGCAGAGCTTTAGTTCTCGTGATTGATGTCAGCTTTGGGAGAGACTCGCAATATCTAGACTTATAAGTTATTACTACTACTCTGGGCGATGCAAGTCGGGCACAATGCCTTCTCTTATTATATAAAAATCACATCGAGTGAAGTGAGGTTATCTTTGACATATGACGTAAATACTCCATTCATTGTTCATGTTTGTTTTAGACGAAATTGCCGATTTGCTCGTCCACATATGACGTTGTCATAGCTAGCGCCCCTCAAAAAAATATAAATGCTAGGGGCACGGTGGCACAGTTGGTAGTGCTGTCGCGTGGCGCTGTTGGTGCTGGCGGCGTGTTTCCTCCTCCGTGTCATCGGTGCCCATACCCGAGGCGGTGTTGGCGAAAGGGCCTTTCTGTGTGGAGTTTGCATGTTCTCCCCGTGTCCCCTAGGGTAGGTACCCTCACAAAAACATGCATAATCCTGGTCTCTAAACTGCCTCCCCCTGGCCAGCCGTGGCGCCTGATGGAGGGGAATGGAACTGGTTGGAATAACGTGTTCCTTCCACGCGCTACGTCCAACCAGGGAAACTCCCCCCTGTCAGGTGTAAAGGAGCAACTTGGACACTCAGGCATGAAGGAAGCATGAGTTCAAGTCCGTTGCTCTCCCCAGGTTGGCGGAGGTTGTGTAGAGCCCAGGATCACATTAGATAATTGACACAGGGGTGAAAAATGGGTTACAAAATCGTGGGATAAAAATTATTAAAAGAAAAAATTATAAATGCTGAATATTGTGCTGGTATTGTGCAATACTGGCAAGGCAACTGGCTCACCATTACCATTTTCTTTCATAGATTTGATCCCGACACCCTTTCCAATGCTGAAATGTTCAAAATCTTTGGCTAAAAAGTTAACTTTTGTTCACATGGTATAAATTTGACTGTCATTATGCTGCAATTACATTTTTTTTCAGGACCCCTTTTTTGGAATTCTCCCAATTTGCAGCATATCAGTTGTATGGAAAAGAAGAAGTTCCAGCAGGGGGTATAATTACTGGAATCGGGCGAGTTTCAGGGTGAGTATTATGGTAATTTCTTCTATTATTCCATCCACCCTCAAAGAAGTGAAAGTAATGACCTGACTTGGATAGCAATTTCCAGAATAATCTTGAAACTTTTTCAGTTTTATAAATTTGCATGCCACGTTCTCTATCAAACCCACTCTGAATATACTCTAAGGTCCCGCCCCGCCATGGGAGCCAGCCCGTACCAACCCGCTCTACAAGCTCACAACGCGTCGCCTGCGCTTACTTTTTTTCCAATGGTCAAAAAGGCACGGGCTAATCCAGCCAGCTCTACTGCTTGTTCAGCAGTGTCATGGAAAGGGGAACAAATGCGTGATTTGTGTATGATAATGTAGATAGATTGGGTTGACTATCTCCTTGTTTTTATTTTTGGTTTTGTTTCCCCCCGGACATTCTTTTGAAGCAACATCATGTGCAACCAGTCTCTTCAGTTTTACATCACCATCTACATTTCTCTTACAGGGTAGAATGTGTCATTGTCGCAAATGATGCCACTGTTAAAGGGGGAACATACTATCCAGTTACAGTGAAGAAACACCTTCGTGCACAAGAAATAGCCCAACAAAACCACATGCCATGCATATACTTGGGTAAGTTACTCAAATTCTTCTGAGGGATGAGGGAATGGATAAATCATTAACACCCGACTGAAATGGTGCCATTCATAGATGCTTTGCTGTGTATCTTCAAAGTCCAGCCTAGGTTCTTAGCAGAGAGATCAAAAAGATCTTCTTAGAATGGATGAATGACTGAGCTTTTCATTACAGCCATCCTGTTCGACCTCACTGCCCAGCTCCTCTCCCCTCTGTTTAGATTTTGGAGGTAAAATGTCAAAGTATAACAGAAAAGAGATGATGAGTCATGAATGTTACATAAAAACAACTCCAGAAACCCAGGTAGACCATAGTGTTATTTCCTCCGGCAAATATGAAGTCGTTCCAAAATCTAAGGGCATCTGGGGGTTCCAGCATTTTGTTCTCTAGTATCAACCTTTGAACGATCACAAATGCCCTGCCCAAGGGTATCGTCACTTCAGCAGCACATAGCAGTTTGAAAAGCCAAAAATACAGGTTGGGACCAGGTGTACAGTAACTTGACAGGTTTTCAAAAATGTTCTTCCTGACTCCTTTAGTGGATTCCGGAGGGGCAAACTTACCCAGACAGGCAGATGTGTTTCCAGACAGAGAACATTTTGGAAGGATTTTCTACAACCAGGCAAAACTCTCATCAGAGGGGATAGCACAGGTAAAATAGAGAATCAGCTTCATGTCTTTTTGGCACGCTAACAATGTTGGCGGCGAATGTGACCAGAATTACTGAACATACACAGTAAAAATTTAACTAAAAGGACTCGTAAGGGTCCATTTGGTTGGATTAAATGTAACCAAAACATTAAATTTAACCAAACCACAGAATAAATGAAAAGGACTTTTAAGGGTCCATTTGCTTACATTTATATATTCTGTGAGTTACAAATGTATATTGACAGTGACTGTTCAACAGGACGTTTCTATTGTTTGAAGCTCATTGTTTGAACTGCTTTCTCTTTGTCTTCACTGCTTTAGATAGCGGTTGTGATGGGATCCTGTACTGCAGGAGGGGCGTACGTTCCAGCCATGGCAGATGAGAGCATCATCGTGAGAAAACAAGGAACCATTTTCCTCGGAGGACCGCCCTTGGTAGGATTCGTATAAATGGCAAGAGTGCTATGGTTGGTGTCTCCATCTGGTTGAGTATTATTTATCGTTTGTGACAGGTCAAAGCTGCAACTGGTGAGGAGGTGTCTGCCGAGGACCTGGGTGGTGCAGATCTTCACTGCAGGTACGCAATAATACTGTAGCCTTCATCCCATCTCATGTCCGTTTTACTTCTCTTCATTCACACAAACAGTCATTGGACTAAGAGTTGGACATCTTGAAAGATATATGAATCGAAAGTAAAAGTGTTCAGAAACTTGAATGTGCTATTCATACTGGAAGAAGACCAATGCTGCGTTCAAACTAACAGTGACAAAGTAACGTCTTTGAAGGTGCACAGACAATTCCGCTGCAATCACTTTGACTTTTGACTTACAATTGACTTATTGTAATACATTTATTCCTGTGTCATGTAGCTATATAATCAGAAATGGATGTGTTAATTTGCAGGAAGTCTGGTGTGACAGACCACTATGCTTTAGATGATAACCATGCCCTCCATTTGGCAAGAAAAGCAGTGCGAAACCTGAACTACAGGAAGAATATTGAGGCAAGTCTAACGATACCGCTAAAAGTGTTTTATTTGCATGCTATTGCACTTGAAGTTATTCACAGTAACACTGACAACTTAATGTTGACACATGCAAGGTCACTGCTCCAGTCATATTGCTCAAAACAAATAAATTGGCTGATAGCAGCTCCATCTGACTTGACTACTGAAAAATGTCATTGCACTTTAGAATGTCATTGCACATTTGGATAGACAGTGGATATTGGAAAACAATAATACATTGTGTGATATTATACCATCCATTATTCTTATTGTAACAGGAAGCAGATCATTATTCATGGCTATGATTAATGAATGGTGAAACTGTACTGATTGACTTACTGAGTTACACTTAATTACAGTAATTTGGCAAATGGCACCAGTATTGGCAGAGTGATTTGAGCTACTGAACATGCCTGGGAAATGTCCTTCAGTTCCCCAATCCAACTTTTCTTGAATTGGCATTTGGGCTGTATACTGTATTTCAGGTTACCACAGAACCTACAGAACCTCCTCTCTATCCAGCAGATGAGCTCTATGGCATAGTTGGAGATAACCTGAAACGTAACGTCGATTGCAGAGAGGTACTGTATTGACCAAGGTTTTTTAATTGATTTTGTTTTTGCAAGACAGAACATTAATTTTGTCGGTGTGCACAAAACGTTTTGTTCTACTTGTCATGCGTTTAATTTAGTGTTTTGGTGATTTGTTGGCAGGTCATTGCCAGAATTGTGGACGGTAGCAAATTTGACGAGTTCAAGGCTTTTTACGGCGATACACTGGTCACAGGTGTGTGGAATAATGCTTTACTTGTTGTAGAACATGGTTTGTCTGTATATAAGCATTCTTTGTGTCTGTCCAGTCAAAACCGGTAACGTAATATCAATATGTGAAGATTTGACAGGGGAGTCCATTCTGTTATTTGAGTCTACAGTATATCTTATGACTTCTACATCTACAATGCATTACTAGGGCACAATTAACCACTTTAATCCTCCAGCCGAGGTCCCCCGGGGACCTATCCTTGGCCTCCTTTTTTCCTTCTAGACCAAATCTCTTCACTGTAAACAGCAGATCTACAAGCTCACAGCCACAACACATGACAACAGCTTAAGTTGTAGATGTGTTATTGTCGCTGAATGTTCACCTACTGTTGTCGTTTTATGACATGCCCAGAATCGAAACGCTACGTAGGGTGTTACATGTGGTTAAAACCTTTTGGACATATACTGTACGTGTGTTTCTGTGTTCAGGTTTTTCAAGAATATTCGGTTACCCTGTCGGAATCATTGGCAACAATGGAGTGTTGTTTTCCGAGTCTGCAAAAAAGGTAAAGCATCAAAGTACCCTTTGGATCTGCAGGCAGCAGAAACAGTCCTTTGTAGAATAGTATATGCCCCTGCTATTGTTTTTGAACATTTTTATTTTCTCAGATGTACTTGGTATACTGTGGAGAGCAGAGTGGAGGATGGAGAACTGATGTCTAGAGACATTGTGCTTTCATAGAAAACCTCAGAAAGACTGCAGGACCCTGTGGCCAATGTTCCTAAAGTAAAACTAAACTATGAAGGTCAAACTAGGTGTGAAAGAGAGAGAAAAGTAATTGAATGATTGATTGATCAATTGAAGTATTTATTAACAGTATGCAGAATGGGTACATTTCAAACGAAAGCACAACTCAATGCAAAAACCTTTACTGTGGACGACACCATGGTTAAGCATTACACTTATTTACTACAGGGTTCACCATTTTCAATTCATCAGAACATTTTGAGACATACAAATATACACTTCTATATAAAAAAACAGAATCATCATATAAGGAGGTAAAAATGGAAAACGTATACAGTTAGGGGTAAAGGTGGTGGGTGGAGACTCAGACTTTACCGGGCCAGTTTTGAATTGCAGCCGTCCGTAGGTGTCCTTTTGAGAGCGGTTTTGACGGAGTCAAGGGATTCACATGTCTTAATGGATGTTGGTTGGGCGTTCCACATTTTGGTGGCATAGGAGCAAAATGAATGTAGTCCTTTGTTTGTGCCGAATCTGGGTTGCACATGGTTTGTTGAACTTACTGTTGGTACATGGGTATCTTGGTGGTGTAGCGAATCTCGTGGACCAGACCCATTGCAAGATGCTGTACTCTGTCGTTAACCCTAAGCCATTCCAGCCTGTCAAAATGGGCAGGGGTGAGGTGGGTTCGGCGAGTGAGGCCTAGTAGTAGCCTGACCAGTTTGTTTTGGCAAGTCAGCCTTGTTTTTAGGGCCTTTGAGGTGCTGTGGTACCAAGAGTTGCATGCATAGTCGAAGAAACCTTTTACAAGGGCTCCTGTTAGAGTCTTCAATGTGTTTTTGTTGACCAGTGAGGAGATTCTGTATAGGAATCTTGTTCTTTGGTTGACTTATTTGATT
This sequence comes from Protomyctophum parallelum, assembly GCF_964188405.1. Taxonomy (NCBI): domain Eukaryota; kingdom Metazoa; phylum Chordata; class Actinopteri; order Myctophiformes; family Myctophidae; genus Protomyctophum; species Protomyctophum parallelum. The sequence goes on along the minus strand of NC_139710.1, from coordinate 22,143,601 downwards.
ACGTTGGTGGCCATTTTATCACTGGAAAGATTTGCCTCTGAACCTAGGTAGGTAATTTCATCTTTTCGTGTGGTTACAAAATAAACTACAAAAAGTAACAAATGTACACAGAAAGTGATATTACCGGTATATCAATTTGGTCAAATTTGGCAGCACAACAACCATGAGAAGGCATTGGTGTATGTCTAGCTACATGACACTGAGTCAACTGCCTTCGCAAAGTGTTTGTATTTTAATACCTATTCTATCTTCTTAAATCTTGCCCCTGACAAATACCCCCTTTATTATAATAAAAAAAACCTGGAACTAATATTGAAACCAACTTCGAGGACTTAAAACATAGAGTTATAAAGGATAGAGGGCAGACTGCCCCGTCCCCTGCTATTCATTTCGATGGAAGTTGCTCTGGCGTTTTGAAGCACCCGGAAGAAAGCTCTACTTCTGCATTTTTTTCCCGATTTGGACACCAAAAGGTGTCCAAAAGCGCTTCAACGTTGGAAAGCCCTTCTGGGGGCTTGACTTAGAAGAGCATTATACATTTGACTGAGGTATTATTATTTAAAACAATACGATTTAAACTGCAAGTAACAAACTCGCCCATGATTCCAACTGAAACTAATCTAAATTGAAAACAAAAATTAAAAAAGGAAATAAGTGAAGAAGAAGACTATTGTTGTTATCGTCGTCCCCCGCGCACAATCAGAAGCACTAAAAGATATATACCTGCCAGACGAGTACGCTACAAAGGCTGAAAGACATGCATTTCCATTCCAATGGGTGATTGAGGTGATTGATTGCTCTATGTGCAACGGCCAATCAGATGCCCAATAATAGTTCTCAGGTCTGGTGTTTGTCCTCTTTTTGTTTTTCTCAGTGTATGGATTTTGGCCAGGCAGAAATGGATTTGGACAGGCCTGTCCTCGCCTTATTGTAGATACGCCACTGATTGAAGAAGCTGCTGTCTTTTGACTGGCTAGTTTGTGTTATTTTGTTTTTCATTCATGAAGGCATATTACATTCATCGGGCCTTGAAGTGGCCCATCACTGGACTATAAGTATTTTTATTTTCAATTTTGAGACTTATTTACTGTAAGCCTTTGCCCAGAAATTCTCAATATTATAATATGGCCACTGACATTACCCTTCAGGCTTCAGGTACTTAAGACACTGAAGTGCAAATACTCAAACAATGCCTAGCATTTTATGCAAACTGGAATCTAACTTGACTTCCAAAAAGATAACGGATAACTTTTATCTATTGCAAAATAACAACGTTGATGTATCAAGCGGCGACACATGTTTACACCTAATGCTTATATTTGGCAAAGTGATGCATTCAATCCTATTAACTATAGGGGGCCTTTCCAGGTAGCTGTCAGAATAATGAATACACCTGAGTAATTGAGTGCTACAAAGTATATCGAAAGTAGATCTATGCACAGACAATTGTGCTTGTTTCTTAAGGACTTATGGGTTGGGTGCATTTTCTTGGCATAGTTTAAGACCACTCATCCCTTTAAGAGGGCCCTTTAAGGTAAATACTGTACCAATCAATACAAAGCCATTGTGAGTAATCACCTTGTTCTATATACTGAGGAGAGTGTTTCTTTTGGAGGATAAACAGCCCCACATTCACTTAGCACACATGGTCAATAAATTGTTTGTTAAACATGACAAATATGTTACTTATATTGTGACTGTTTTACGCTCAACTCAGTCTATATATGTAGCCTATATATATATATACAATATATTCCCAAATAAGGAATCTCTCAGGGGTGAATGGTACACAGTAGACCCAAGGCCCTCTGAACAGACCCAAGACAATCAGGTGATTACTAAATCTACGCAGTTAAACGACGACTTTACCCATTTTCAACTTATCTTCATATAAATGGTCTTCAATGGTGTCGAAGACACAGGAGCTATTCTGAGAACGACCTAGAGACATAGAGGGCTTGTCTGAGGACGACCTAGAGAGATGGAAATAAGCCCCCGGGCTTTATTGTGTTTTCATCCTGGTGCATTGACTGTAAAGTACTTTTGTGCTCATTTTTATGTCGTCAAATAAAATCCATCAATCGCTAATGCCCATTATAATGTGGCACACATTTTGTCTACTCACTCTGTGTCAGAGAAGGGTTGTGGACAGTTCGGAAATAATGAGCATTAGACAGTGAGGACCAATTATAAGAGTTGAAAATGGGTGAAGTCGTTATGTGGACGTGTGAGTCGTGTGACTCACCTATGACTTGGATTATCCACTCTGGGAACCCATCTGCCAAAAAGGAAAAACGGTGCCTAAATATTTAGGCGTCTATAAAATATTCAGCTTCTCGTGTTTTTAGAGAAAATGACCCAAGTCCATTACGTCTCTATATTTTAAGTTGGAGATTGTATTAAGTTAAGTTATAATTGTTTTCGCAGGGGACACATTTCATTGAGTTGTGTTGTCAACGAAACATTCCACTGATCTTTCTCCAAAATATAACCGGTAAGTTGGGCCGGGGAACATTGGAATCCATACTGCTTGTTACACAGAAATGTAATACTAATATTGTAAAGTAATATAACTAGAGTTTTTGTAAATTGTCTCATTATCACTTTTGCACTAACTCGCGGCGGCCTCCCACTCTGTATAATGGGGAGATTCAGGCAACATCAAGGATATTATTCATAATTCAAGAAGTTACAGAAGGGTGAAAACACCATATCAATATTTAAGCATTTTCGAGGACTTGAAGCACCCACACAAATCTTGTAATTCATATGGGTTTTTTTACTTAATGAATGCAAAGAGACAACCCCCTTCAGAACTCAATTTACATGATATTAATATTCTTAATGTCATTATATTTGCAGAGAAAAATAATATGATTTGCAATTCTCCAGCTTCCTAGTTTTTCCATTTTTAACTACCGGTATCCGTTTTTTGCTTCACATAGAAAGTTTGTCTTGTGCATAAAATGAAACGTGTGCCTATCTGCCTACATGGAATGTGTGCACTGTAGGTCTCTAAAATAGCCTGTGGTATTTATTATATTGTGTGCCATGGTCACACCGAAGATAACAGATCTACAAGCTCACATTGCGCAGTGGCACGCTGTGAGCTTGAAGATGGTCTATTTTCAGTGTGCAACACCGCCGCACAACTAAGTATAAATCACCCTTTAGGATTCATGGTGGGCCGCGAGTATGAAGCTGGAGGAATTGCTAAGGATGGAGCCAAGATGGTTACTGCCGTTGCCTGTGCCAATGTACCTAAGATTACTGTGATCGTTGGAGGGTCATACGGCGCGGGAAACTACGGCATGTGTGGCAGAGCCTACAGGTGCCAAAATGCAATTGTATAAAATGCACATAATCCTTAACGATCTTTTTTATTGTCCAGTTTGTCCACTAGTAACGAGTACCGGCATGGTACAAAATAAAAAATATTTACATGCACACTAGAATAATAATAGATAATAATAGATACATTGGCTGCCCTTTTACCAAGCTACAAAAGCTGCTGACACAAATCGTGCAAATCAATGTGTGACCTGTTAAGTACTGTAGGCTAGTCTGTAGGCACATAGGCTACTGTGTGTTGACGCACAGACATCGGAACCAGTCGATTATCAACACGGTATTTAGGGTGCTAGTAACGACACACCCAGCCTTTCGCATGTAGAATGGGTACATACACAAACGAAAACACAAGAGTATGTTGTTACTGTTGTTTTGTGGTCTTTTGAATTAATTTGTCACAAGTTGACTCTCATACATTATAGCTGTGCACATGTAGGCGCACGTGTTTTCGCGTGTGCATGTGACGTCATTAAAATGCAGTGGTACCGTTGGAAAAAATATCACCATTACACCACTGCTAGTAACATCATTGTAGTTGTCCCGTTGTAAATGCTTGTTGTTCAGCTTCTCCTGTCTCCCCCTCAGCCCTAGATTCCTGTATATGTGGCCAAATTCAAGAATCTCTGTGATGGGAGGTGAACAGGCAGCCACTGTCCTCGCCACCATCACTAAGGATCAGAGAGCGCGCGAGGGAAAAGAGGTGACCATTTAATAGTCCTTTAGCATATAGTGCATTTCACGAGTATCCCAGTTAACCACATAAACCCTATGAACTTACTTTGTTGACTGGGGTCCCCGAGAAGGAGCTAGCTTGTACCTGTTAGTTCAAGAGCACAAGAGGTCTCATCCCTGCAAGCTTGCAATACAGCCCTTCAATTGTCATTTCACAGCATGTGACTGACTGTGAGCCAAACTCATCAACATAATACTGTTTGGCAACCTTGGCAATGTTCTTCTTTATCAATTTATTCACAGTTCACAGCAGAACAAGAGGCTGCCATGAAAGCTCCAATAGTGCAACGCTTTGAGGAGGAAGGCAGCCCGTACTACTCGAGTGCAAGGTACCTTTGGTCATCGCATCCAGTTATGACTACTCGAAAATAATGAATTGTATTTTAGACCGCTGGACATATATAAAATATGGTGGCATCAAACTGCCATGCAATTTGTCATAGGGCTGTCACGATTATGACATTTTACTTGACGATTAAAATTAAATTTTTGTTTGGCTTTTAGGCTTTGTAAACAAAGGGTGCACAGGGCAGATATGACAAATAACACATGTAATTACTTCATACTTATAAACATTAATAGTGGAAATAGCTGATCTACAAGCTCAAAACTCATTATTTTTGAGCGGTGCCTCCACTCCATTACGGAGCTGTGTGATACTGTGTCTGTATGTATGTCCAAGCACGGGAAAGCTGCACCACCTAAAGTGGCCAGTAGAGTACAGCACAGGGTAAAGTGGCACAGAGTACACTACAATACAGTATACAGACCACAGTACAGTAACTATAACAATAATGTATAGTTGCACCGCTCACTTCACACAGGTGTGATTTTATTTTATTTTAGATAATTATGAACAATTTAACTTTTTTCTTTTTTTTTGGGGGGGGGGGGGTGATTGGCGATTATGCAATAGATAATTGTGATTATCTCAAATAGTTGCGATTAGGTGATTATGTAATACATTGTGACAGGCCTACTTACACACTGATTGGCATTTAATAAGGTAATCTTTACTCGTTTCCAGACTTTGGGATGATGGCATCATTGATCCTGCTGATACGCGGCTGGTTTTGGGACTGAGCCTCAGCGCCGCTCTAAATGCACCAACCAAGAGGACGCGCTTCGGAGTGTTCAGGATGTAACGCTCCAGTTGGCTCATAAAAGGCCAGAGGCGTTTTTCCGTTTCAACACTTTTGTTTTGTTGACCTAATGTAGTCCTAGCGGGGTGAGATTGTGAGAAGTACCAACCAGCAGTCTAGACTAGTGAACACAGTTTGAAGATGAAACAAGAAATGGCACAGGCGGTGGAGTTGTATATGTTCAGATATATAGTGTCTAATGGGACATTTGAACGTTTATCTTGTGCCTTATGTGTTTTCATTGTAAATGCAATACTTTACACACCTTTCTAACCCTTTGCTTTGTGAATCATGCAATACTTTACACCTTTCTAACCCTTTGCTTTGTGAATCATGTTACTTTTTACTAATGCTTATGTACTGTTAGTGGTTAACAATATTAGAATGTGGGTAATTAGAAACTTTAGAAAATGTGATGTCTTTTGAACCGGACTATTATTGTTAACTATGGTATATCTTATAAATGAAATGTTTTACTGATACAGTATACTTTATACAAAACAAATCACAAGGGGGGGGCGATTTAGCTATCATTTGGCTATATTTCAGTAAGATAATTGAAACATTTCAGTTTATTTACATAATTAAACAACAGAAATAATACTGTAGGCAGACTTCTGAAGTCATGTGTTCAGTGCATTTAAATAATCCCTTTTATATATATATATATATATATATCACACACTGGTGAGCTTATTGTTGTGGTTCTCAAGATGAACTTGATTTGAACTTCGACACCAAAAAACCCTTCAGCTCACCCCCAGTTAGCCACAAAAAGAAAGAAAATGGGTGATTCTACAAGCTGCACAACATGAGCTTGTAGGTCAATCATGATGGCCGGTTGAAAGTGGTTAAATTGATGAGCTCATAAATTCTTCCAGTACCTGATATACCAAAAGGGCCCTGAGCATCGTATCTGATAGTTGTTGTACTAATGTACTATATTGGTAGGCTACTACTTTCCGTCTGGCTTTCATGTGGCAGCCAAGTCTATGGACTTTTTATGTTTTTCTCAGTGACCCATTGGCCATTCATGCAACACGGGATTCAAGCTGTGATTGATGCACTACCAACCAGTCAGTCAACATTTTATTTAACCAGGCAGGCAAGATTTTTTAACAAATTCAAACTACAAACTGCGGCCTGGCAAAAGTGAAGGTATTTTGAGGGAGTTGGTTGGTCTGAGGGATATGGCTCATGCCTCTCCCAGGTTTCACTGGGAGGACTTATGGAGCATAATAGAGCGTCGCAGTCCCTCCCCCTCGAGAGACCCGGAAAAGAAATCGCTGTTCATTTTCCTCATAGGCATTTCTTAAAGTATTTATTTAAAGACGGTTACGCCGCGGACAAAGCCAACTCGGATCGTGACAAATCATGACAATGAACACAATATTTTGGGCCGATCAAATCATTAGAAAAATGGGTTACAAAATCGTGGGATAAACAATATAGAAAAAAAGAAGAAAATAAAGGCAGGATCGAGACAACACTATTTGTTTTGTTTTTCTTCTTATAAATTATTTGATCGGCCCAAAACATTGTGTTCATTGTCATGATTTGTCACGATCAGAGTTGGCTTTGTCCGCGGCGTAACCGTCTTTAAATAAATACTTTAAGAAATGCCTATGGGAAAAAGACGCTCTACCTCTTTGGTAGCTCCTTGCAGCACGGCATGAACTGATGCACTGCAAGCTTTTAATAGGTTAACAACGTGTGCATCTATTCTCATAGTTCAACACCCCTCCTCACAGGCGCCCTGACCAACCTGTAGGATGGCACCTTGCATCTTATTTTGTCCTTACAATTGATGATTTAAGCATTTTAGGAGATACTTTATCAGAGCGACTTACAAATGCAAGATCAGAATAAATTCCAGGCTAAATGCATGTATCCTGAGTGACCATAGTCACATACAGTATAGAGTAAAGAGAAACGATACCTACTACAAAGTCACTAGGATACCAGGTACACTTCTAGAAAACTGTATTTCTAAATAACATTATGTGAACATAAGTTATGACCCACGCATCTGATTGGCCCATTTTGTTCCGCTTCTTTCAACTGCCCTGAGATGTGTTTTCTCAGCTCTGGGGGTTTCAGATAACCAAGGAGCAGGAGAGGGAAGCGATGAAGATATCACCCAGTAGAATGAGAGTGGTGCCATCTTTTGGGAAGGAGCTGATGATAATAAGAGTACCCATGCTCTCCCAGGAAGTCCCCAGGTGGACCGGGGGGGTCCAATGATGGAAAGAGGGACATGTTTGTATAATTGAGATGGTGTTGACATGAAATAAAAATGTGGAAGGTGAAAGATTAGGAAAACAGAAATTCCAC
>NC_139710.1:22118542-22131042 GCF_964188405.1 Protomyctophum parallelum | reverse complement strand
CAGTCTCGTGATGTGATTGCCAGATGAATAAAAGGAAGGCCTTTGTTCTTCATGCCGTAATAATACTTACAACCCTATAGACGGAGTGATACAGTAATTGACAGTTAATGTAGTCTAGTGCACTGCACATCCTGAGGGACACAGAGCTAGTGTCTGCTTTGTTTGTGTCTATGGGTGTTCTTTTGTTTTGTTGTTTTGGAGGGTAGCGTGTTTAACTCACCAGAGGTCATCAGACAATGTCCTAATCTAATTGTAGACTGTGATGCCATATTGATATACAGCCATACAGATTCCAGATTGATCACGTGAATGTGATTTTAATTAATATTCTACATCGAAAATGTGAGATGATGCTCAAGTGGGGTTACTTGTAGTTGTGTACCGCCTATGAATGCCAAGAAGATTAGATATCACTATCTTCATCAGAATCTAATTGGCTCGGGTTGAGAATTAAATGGAGGTCGTTCAGACAGCTCAGTTTGTTTTGATGATTGAATACAGCTAAAAAGCTTGTTCTAAATGTGCCTCTATACAGCCTAGCACACCATCTGTTGCCAGATTTGCTATTGAAATGCATCAAATTAATTCAAGTACAGTATAATGATGCAGTGCTGTTCAGGTTCACTACAAAGTGGTACAGTAAACTGTCAGCATTGCACATAAAATGGATATGAATATTTGTCTAATTATGTACTATTCACAAACCATTCTCAATAGCAACACATTGTCTACCGTAAGTATTATTTGACTTATTATAGATTGAGGGTTCAAGAGGTTAAAATGCTTGTGTTGGTGAGAAGTTGCTCTGGCAGAACAATGGATAATGGAAATCCAGCATTGTTGACTGACAATACACCATCTGTAGACTGCTGTACAGTGTTGATTTCATCGACTAAAACTAAGACGAAATTTTTTCGACTACCTTTTTCCATTGACGAAAACTAAATGGAAACTTAATGAAAACTAAGACTAAATATATTGACAATTTCATCAACAAATAAAAACTAGACTAAAATGTTAGGAAGGGACTAGTGGACAAGAGATGCAGTCATTTTACAATCTGTTGCATGCTGAAAATAGCCGATCTACAAGCTCACAGCGCGTCGCAACGCTATTTTCAACAGCGGCATCAAGGCCCGCCAAAATGTATTTTAGTCGACTAAATCAACTGTAGATTTAGTCGACTAAAATCATATTGATATTTAGTCGACTGAAACTAGACTAACACTAAAACATTCCGGGTGACTAAAATGTGACTAAAACTAAATGAAAACTATTTAAGAGACTAAAACTGAAATCAAAATTTGCTGCCAAAAACAACACTGATGCTGTAAGGTTCCATGTCTGGTAATGATATCATCTCTGTTATACATACGGCCTTTATGGTTGACAAACCATGTGCAATCCCTGAGGGAATAAAGACAATGCTGTGATTTATAGGCTATATATATATACAGTATGTAAAGTGGAGCATAGTCCATTAAATATACAATAGATGAGAACAGTAAGAGAAGAAAAAAAAAAAAAGTATTTTCTGTGCTTTATTCAGGGCATTTATTGGGCATCTGACCTTACTTAACCACATGACGGCATGTCTCTGCCTTGTAACTACGCAGTCCAACGGAGAAAAAAACGTATGTTTGTGTAACGAGGAGGTATCATTGCAGACAGACAGGAAATCATGAATGTAATAGCAAATTTAGCTTCCGATGCATAACTGTTGGGCTCTGTGGGAGTTCATAATTTTGGTAACAGTAAGTGACAAGCCTGTGGGTTGTGACTGATTTGTGGCAGTAGGGAGACATTCCTCTGCCTATGTATCATCACTGACATTCTGGAATTCTGACATTCTGAGCACCTTGCATGCATCATAAATACTTAAGGAAACCACTTTATGGAACCAGAACCAGGTATTCTGTTGGCTTGTACAACAGCGCTGGTGCTGCAGTATGGAGAAATTAGTTCTGTCATTCAAATGAAAGCTAAACTTTTTTGAAATAATCCTATTAGAGGTTAAACTCACTGTTCAAATGGCGTGGCGTATACATGAATGTTTAGACTTCCAAGAACCCCAGAATAAGCATACCTGTATATCTGTGTGGGACGAGTGTACACTATCTCATGATTCCATGCAAATCATATTCATCATCAGAAAGGCATCATGAAGGCAGACTGCTTTATTAGTATCCAGAGTCTACTGTAGCTTAGCCTGCCTGTCCCTGAGTACATGGTTTGCACATCAACCTACATTCATTAACAGATTGCTACTGTGATGTCTCGGTGTGACTGTTTCTAAAAGCGACTGGCACAGATAAACTGTGAACTAACTGCACAGCAATATTCTTAGTGCTAATTTAACTCTGTAGAAATTGACCTTTTTACATGGACAAGCTTTGTGAGTTAATTTGATGATTTTAAATTATTATTATTATTAAGTTTAAAAAAAAAACATTCCTTTGCCTGGTGGAATTTACTATTGAATTTATTTATTTTATATTTAAGGACATTTCTCATTAGTTTCTCCCAACATGAAACAGCACCAACAAAGCTCTTTGGGGAAAATGAATCCATAGCATCCATACATTTCATGCTAGCTCCAGTCACAGAGGGAATTGTTAATTAGTCCCAGGTGGACACTGGGGGTGTTGCTGTCCTCTGGCAGTCAGACCTGTTGTAGCTGATACATTTATATCACCAGACATCGCTGGATGGATGTAGATGGTTACCCTACAACTATCGATTCAAACACTAAATCTACTGTACCGTACAAATGACAAACAGCAGGAGCCTGCCAAAGGTAGACCTAAACAAGTGTAAAATAGTGCTCAGGGAGAGCTCACAGGAGAGGCTACTAAAGTCAAAATCATGTTGGGGGAATGCCAAGGCACTCTCCTTCCCTCATCGAAAATTAAAATGACTTAATTAAGGCATCACCAACAAGTACCCGAATATATTTTTGTCACACTGATACATACTGTCATACAGTATGGATTACAATATAACTACATATCTGCCTGACCAAATGCCATGTGTCACAGTGCTCATAAACAGCTGATTTGAATATCAAACATTCTGTTTCATTTGACCAACTAAAACAGTAGACTAATTTGCAGAACTACAAGCTTGCAATGTGTTCTGAGCTTTGATCAGCTATTTTCTTTATCTCAGATATTTGGTGTAAAGGGAAGAAGGAGGGGGCCTAGTACAGCATTGGGGGACTCCAGACAACTAAGTATAGAGTTTAAGTGGTTAAATGAACAATTTATCTAATTCAATTACTGTAATCCCTAACACTGTCACATAATGATTACTCTCAACCCTGGTAGTATGGTCTAAGACCCACATGAAAGTCTAAAGACCACTTGAAAGTATAAAGATCACATGAAAGGGTAAAGATCAGCAGAGATAGCTCGTACAGCATGAAACAGACTCGGAGTCAAAGGAAGGTTTAGATGGAATGATGGGTGGTGAGCGTCGTATGGGATTAGTCGTTACCACTTGACAGCCAGATTGCTTTATTCATCTGACTTTCTACTTCCTTGCTCTCAAGGCTACTGCCATAGTTGAAATACACAGGCAGCTCTGAGGTCTGGTAATAGTGTGGGAGAGAGGAGCCGAGGCGAGCAGAGGCACTTTTTTCTCTTTTACTACAACTCACACGTAGATCACATTGTGCGTTCTGCGTTCCAGAAGCACGCACCATTACACATTCACTCCTACATCTTTCTAGCACAGGGGTTTTCAGCAGGTGGTCCTTGGACCACTGGTGGTGGTCTGTGAAGGTATTCCATGTGGTCCCTGACCTGACCATGCATTTAGTAATGTAGGATTTGTTGATTTTTGTCATTTTCTTTCCAATAGTTGAGAAACAGTGAACAGAATGACCTGGTTACCTACTACATTTAGGTAACATTTAGTAGTCATTTACTGACAAGTTGGAGGTCAAGAAATTCAACAGAAAAGTTAGAATCTCAAGAGGAGGTTGAGTGAGTCATTATTATTAGGAAATGGTTGAGAAACACATACGTGAAGGGCAGGCTATACACATGGGATGCACTAATCTTAGCCCATATCCCCACCCAACACAACAGTGGTCCCCAGGTTGATTCTAAGTCAGGGTGGTGGTCCCTCATTCACAATCAGTTGAAAACCCCTGTTCTAGAAGGCCACTTTGTGTTGCCCCCGCTTTGGCATTAGTAAAGAAAATGGCACTGCCAAACCAGTGGTTGAAATAAAAGGTACACGGTACAATACTCACTGTTAATTGAACTCTGACAGGTTACACACATACATTTACACTGAAGATTTAATAGGGGCGGTGGTGGCTCAGGGGTAGAGTGGCTGGTTGGGAACCGCAAGGTTGCCAGCTCGAACCCAGGCTCCCCCAGAGTTGGTGTCGAAGTGTCCTTGAGCAAGACCCTGAACCCCTTGCTCCCGATGTGCAGGTTGGTACCTTGCATGGTTTCCTCCGGCATCGGTGTATGAATGTGTGTGAATGGGTGAATGTAATGCACAATCTATGTAAAGTGCCTTGGACAAAGGCGATATATAAAAATGCACCATTTACTGTGTACGGTGAGCTTTGATGTTCATGTATGTGATTCACATACAGCACACATAAATGTTTATTCCATATGTTTTCGGGGGCCAGCACCTCCTAAATGGATTCAAGTTTCAGGCATGATAAATAAACCTCAAGGTGCTTGTACTAAGCCGCACTAATGCCTCATTCCAAAAGAAAACGTAGGTGTAGACTGCAATGCTGGAAAATGCTCTCCCACGATGTACGTTATAGCCAATATATGCTGCTTCACGTTTCCCTCCCCATATCCCCAGTTCCGTTGTTGCGTGTCTCTGTGTGATAGCAGCTACCTTAGAGAAATGTGTTCATAATGAACTGACTCACACTCGTTTTCACCCTGCCTTCTGTCCTCCCACTGGGCGTGTGCTCAGCGTCGGGCCAAGCTCATGTTGGTAATGTGGCAGATTACACCTGCCACTTGTTCCGCTCGCTCTTATGCGGAGCCTTCAATGGATGTAATCCAAGGATTTCACATAATGCAGGACGTGAGTGAGCCTGCATAACTGTACACGCCCCCCCCCCTCGCACGCACACACACACGCACGCACGCACGCACGCACGCACGCACGCGCACACCAACCACCACCTCCAGCTCCACAAGTTGAACCTTCACAGATATTCTAAAGCCTTTTAATTTACCGGTATCTATACAATTCTATACATATCTATACATTGAAAACAAAGTGAAGACGCAAATTGTGATTGGCCAGAATGAGATGATGTATGATGAGTCTGACGTATGATGATAAGAGCGCCCCTCACTTCACACAGGTGTGATTTCTTTTTACTTTGTTTACTTTAATATAACATAAAAGTTAGTGCTCTGATCAGGGCTACTAGACTTTCAGGCCGTGAAAAGGCTGAAGGGTGCGTAGTGACCAAAATATCTTTAAGTTAAAATGTTCCAAAATAGAATTTATCAACATTTTTTAAAGATTTTGAACAAAATATCGATTATTTGGGGATGGACCCCAAATATTGGGTATTGGTCAGGCTCTCAAATATTCACAGTCAATGTTGCTCTGTCCCACAGATTGCCTTTTTGTGACTGATTATTTCACCCGTACGCCTCGTAAGCTGAACGCTTTCAACTCCTTCGCCAGTGTGGAACTGTTCCACTTCAATGTGCCTGACGACACCATGATGGCCGTATGGAACCTCATCACCTTCAAGGAGCAAGGGGGCACTTTTGGAGACAGCTGCCCAGACCGCAATGTGACTGTGTAAGTGCGTTCGTGCGTGACAACATTAAATCAAAATAAGCCAGGTGTTACTGTTGTTAATTAAGAGTCACAAAGGTGTTTTTGAGGTGGGCTGTAAATAAAATAAAATAAAACCTTTTTCACAAAGCTTTTAAAGTTCCATTAACTAACTAACTCATTTTTTAGATCGTAAAGTGTTGCTTGAAGCAAGCTCTGCATTTTATGTCGCAACTCACATTGTATAATTAATTATTTGTAATGTTTGTGATGAAAGCACATGTAGCTGATAATTCTGGACACCTCAGACTCTTGCTCTTGTGAACAATGTGGGCATAATTCGATTGGGTTCTAATAATGATTGAATCATCATGTATGTTATACATTTATAAGGGTGAGTTGTAGTTAGTTGCCGGTGTCGCACAGGGAAAATAAGTACGAAGATAAGTTCACAACGTGTCACTGCGATGCACAACCAAGTATGAGGCATTATAGTAAAAAGGCGTCACACTTACAGTAGATCCTTATTGAATTGTTGATTGTCAATAAACAGTCTTGATTCTCCGTATATCCTAGCCCTTCTTGCCAGGTCGGATGTGTGTGCTCTACTGTTCTGAATATCCTTACAGCAATACCTTAGCGTTCTGAGAGACAGGTTTTCTTTGCCATAGCTGAATTGATTCCATTACCAATTCCCTGTGAAGAAGCCATAAGCCCCAGTAACAGGGAATTGAAATAGTGCTTTGTCTCCGTGATTCATAGGTACTTCAGGTCTGGGGCGCCGCCCGTCATCAATCCCCTCTACACACATTTTCCCCGGGACACAGTCATCCCAGGGTCATTCGCTGTCACTCTGACCTGGACACTTCCCAACCGTACCACGGGGGCTTTCAACGTGACCAGCCCGCTGCCTGGGGACTGGTTCTTGGCAGCCCATTTGCCTAAGGATGAAGGGAAGATCTCAGTCAAGGTGAACTTAATCAGTTTTCACAAATACCATGTTTTTTTGTGTGAATATAGGATCCGGTAGTTTATTATTTAACAATCTTACAATATCGCTTTCATAATGATACCAAAGGATACTGAAAAATGTTTAAGCAATCTAACCATCTTGTACGGCTTTCAACATGCTGTCTATTCTGGGCATGTTGTTTGCGGTGACACTTTTAATAAAGTATCATAAAATATGTAAAATATCAATATAAAAAAATTGTAATGTAAATTTAAAAATCTTAAAACATTTCAAAAGTAGCTCATCTACAAGCTCACAAGGCATAACAATGTTGTGAGCTTTGTAGATTGGATATTTTGGCTATATATAACGAACTATATACAGTATAGCTTTAAGCGTGGCTGAAACCTGCAGCGCGGCATCATCCATTTCTTCCTCGTCATATTTACCTTGCACACACACACACACACACACACACACACACACACACACACACACACACACACACACACACACACACACACACAACACCTGCATAATAGTTTGAACCAAATTCATCACTGCTGTAGTGTAGTGTTGGGACGTGCTTCCCTGGAGGCTGCCGCTCACTGCAGCACAGTTCAAGAGTGCATCTGAAATGATTCCCAAACGTTGTCAAGACTACAATATGATTCATTATGCGTGTGGGCATAATGTCTCTGCAAAACCATGATGTCCGTCAACATTAAACCTGTCGTCTCTATGTTGTGCATGTCGTTCATGAAAGTTCTCAAAAATGTACAACGGGGAATGATTTTGATTGATTGATCCCTTTATAAACTTACGCAAGCAATGCTAGGATTCCATTGTGGTCATACGTATGTATTCAATCAATTCATCATCATACAATATGTACAAATGATTGTGTGTTGAATAAGACATAGGCAATGTCCTCCGGGTATCTGTTAGCAGGGAGCAGGGTGGCCTGTGATCAGTCACTATGAACGCTGGAGCTCATTTTAAACTCCACCCTTTTGTTGTGAATTACCAAGTACACACAGTGAAATCCTCAGTATAATAAAGTAGGGCATTAATTATGGAAAAAACATGTATTCAATCAATTTATCATCATACAATACAGTACAAATGATTGTGTGTTGAATAAGACATAGGCAATGTCCTCCGGGTATCTGTTATTGACTACCGGTGTTCAAAACACATGAGCTTGTAGCTCGTTTGTCATACGACAAAATATATATAGTACAAGAAGTGGTTAACTTTACAAAGGAATGACTTCATACTGGATGGGGTTGAGATTGAACGGACACATTTGGTACGTCTGAACTTGCACTGTAGAAATGGATGGGGTTATTTGTATAGGGTGAGGGGGAGATCATTCTCTGTGACGGTCTCTATGTACAGTTAACCTTAAAATCCTCACTGGCTGAGCTGTCTGAGATCATGTTACAGTGAAACATTCACAACACGATACACAAACCGCAATAATGTGTTAGTGATTAAGGTCCAGGATTAATGTGTTTCATTTGTGAATAAAAACCAATTCATGTCTGTCTGTCCGTCTGTCCGTCTGTCCGTCTGTCCGTCCGTCTGTCTGTCTGTCTGTCTGTCTGTCTGTCTGTCTGTCTGTCTGTCTGTCTGTCTGTCTGTCTGTCTGTCTGTCTGTCTGTCTGTCTGTCTGTCTGTTGTGCACAAACAGACATTTCATGCTGAATGGTCGAAATGCACACATTATGTCTAAACAGTAAACACACAATGAACTGGGTCACATGCATCATGAAGTTACATTGGCGTTGAGGAGAGAGCGGTCCAGAACACACCTCAGAGACAAACGTGGTGCAGGCCTTTGTTTCGTGTTTCGTCTGTAATCCATCATTTTTTTCAGATCTAGCCTGTTTTATGATGTACATGGAAACACAACATGATGTTCAGGCCACACCCACCGGCCTGGCTGACAGGGTGTAATAAATCAGTGGGTCACGCAGCTAGCGCCTCCTGTTATAGACGACGTGACACTGGCATGAAGGGAGCAGGGTGGCCTGTGATCAGTCACTATGAACGCTGGAGCTCATTTTAAACTCCACCCCATGTCCCTTTTGTTGTGGATTACCAAGTACACACAGTGAAATCCTCATTCCTCAGTATAATAAAGTAGGCATTAATTATGGAAAAAACAACATAAAAAGTTTAAACAGGGAGATACAGGATTTTTGCCCCGACAGCAACAATATCAAATCCTTTAGGCTGATTTCAGTGATTTTGTATTGTAGTTTGTTTTTCGGTTCAGGTTAAAAAGTACAGTAGATTCAAAACTTGGCAGGCTAGTAGTAAGTAATACAGCTGCAGCTAATCTAACACACCCATTATTGATTTGGTTACCTGCAGTTGTGTTCCTTACTGTACAAGTAAGACGCGCAAACGCGTGAAGCGAACGCAGCTCGTGTGTGTGTGGTTGTGTGTGTGTGTGCTACAGCTGCGCCCTGTGTGTGTGTGTGTGTGTGTGTGTGTGTGTGCGTGCGTGCGTGCGTGCGTGCCACAGCTGCGCCCTCTGGTGGCGGGCCGGTGGTGTAACAGCGTGACACCACACAGCGTGACACACACACACACACAGACACTCAGCCCCTGCTGTCATAGTAAGTGGCTCACTGCGTTCGCAATAAGGTCAGGCTCAGCCTTATGCAACCTGCCATGGTTGAACCCTTCAGTAGTTTTCAACCTGAACTGGAAAACAAACAACAAAATCAGCGCAAGGCCGTTTCATCACCTTTAACTCTGAAAGAGTACGAATGTAAACAAAATGCACCCGTAAGGGTCCGTTTGGATAAATGATGATAAATGAAGCTCCACCCACGCTGCAACCTGGATCGTCAGCCAGAAAACTGGAAACGTCTTCGTGAAGTCTGGATGTGCCCTTACTGAGACAACATGTAGTCCAGGAAGGAAGTGAGACCAGTGTCTGTCACAGGCACTTTGTTGAAATACGAAAATATCTAAAAACACAAATGACCCACACACAAACTCTAGGAAAGTCTCCCAAACATCATTAAAATCAGATTTGGTTATTAGGGGTGAAGTGGCTCTTTAACATGAGGATTATTATTTTTAATAGACCGGCCAGCCTCCTGGTTCAAACTCCATCTTCTCCATCCTCCAGTACAATGGATTTCCATCTGAGCTCACTGTAAATGCAGCGTGACACTGGGAAATGGGGCAAGATGGACAGAGGGAAATTAATTCTGGAGGCTGCAGGAACAGTATGACCATGGTCTTCTTGAAGTGTTCGATATCGGATGGTGACCTACTGTACAACTTTCATATCTATCGTTCTCTCCTCCCTTCAGGGTCTATATGAAGAATGCCAGTATCTATTCCAGCCTCAGCTCATCGTCCAGAGGCTCATCGGGATTTCAGTGCTCTATCCTGGATTCTTTATCGATCAGATGATCCCCCACCATAACAGATCTGCACTTTATAAGTGAGTCATTATTATGTTTTAACGTGTGCATGGCTGAACACTTAATGGATATACAGAGGTCAGGATATTGAGTTGTTTTCTGCACAGCTTACCTAGTCACACCATATGTATCTCACACTTATATTCGTAGTTTTATGTAATACCATAGTATACAATGCCATTATTATTAGTTATGTTTCTTCAGTGAGATACACTCAGCTGTGTGTGTGTGTGTGTGTGTGTGTGTGTGTGTGTGTGTGTGTGTGTGTGTGTGTGTGTGTGTGTGTGTGTGTGTGCGCGTGTAATGCGTGCGTGCGTGCGTGAGTGCATGTCCACGGCTAATCTCACAAACCACTGGACCGATCAGGGTCAGATGTTTTGTGCATGCTGCCAGTAGGCCAAGAAAGTCTATAGTGTAGACAGGCAGGAAATGTGGTGAGACAGTAAGGAAATGACTCACTGTCAGGCTTTTGAGCCCATGTGGTACGCTCCCTAACCACTCGGCTGTCAGGTCAATCATTCTTCACATACCGTGTGTGTGTGTGTGTGTGTGTGCGTGTGCGTGTGTGTGTGTGTGTGTGTGCGTGCGTGTGCAAAGATTGTCATCATCAATATGACATCATAAAAATGACCTATGTGATCCACAAGGAAGCCACGCCTTTATTGTCTCCACCAGGCCGAAGGCATGTGGGGAGAGTATGTTTTGCACTCCGTCCGTCCGTGTGTCCGTGTGTCCGTGTGTCCGTGTGTCCGTGAACAGCTAATCTCGGCCACCGTTAACCCGGTCGATGCCATATTTTGCACACACACTCCCTGGATGCCAACCATGAACCTCTGCCCCAAACTTTCCAGAACGGCCTGTTATAGCGCCACCAGGAGGCCGCTTTGTGCAAAACAAGTTTTTCAATGCCATATTTTGCACACACACTCCCTGGATGCCAACCATGAACCTCTGCCCCAAACTTTCCAGAACGGCCTGTTATAGCGCCACCAGGAGGCCGCTTTGTGCAAAACACGTTTTTGCACAGTACACCTACAGATTTTGTCCAAACATCACGCAAATTGGTACACAGTCTCTCTAGAGCCATTCAACGAAACGGGTCTTTCAGATTTATCAGACTCCATCCTGATTGGTTAAGATTGGCTTCCAAAGTTCACAGGAGTGCTCAGTTTCAAACAAAATGCTGCAAATCATGAACACATCGCGTGATTTCCGTGAAATTGTACACCCACATTCCCACTAGGCCGAGGACGAAATGCCACATGAACAATTTCAACTCAGCCTCAAGGTGGCGCTATAACTGGCCGAAAAGTGTTTTTACCTCTAACTGCACAGATCTGTGGATAACCTGGTGGAGACCTGTGCCCGGAAGGGCACTTTTTCTAGTTAGACACTTATTTTTGTCCACTCTGCGTTTTCCTATCCATGTTTCATATACCCATGTCAAAGTAGGCAATGTCCAATTTGGTATTCATTGCATGAGTTTGTGAATAATTTATTCGTCACACAGGTTTACAAGTGTAAAAAACGTTTTTTTTTTTTTTTTTTTTTTATTTAATTTTTTCATGGAAGAACCTTTTAGTATTCCGTGAGAATAGAGAGGACATGAGTGAGTGCCAATTGGGAAAGATATAGATACAGGTTAAATAAAACAAATGAAAATATAATATATACAGTGATGATGAAATGATAGCAGGTATGTTGTTTTTAGAACATTTTGCACCATATGAGCAGGTGTGTGCATAACGTGCTGCCTTGAGGCTGGGTTAAGTAAGCAGCATTGCTCAGTGTCCATAACCCATTTTGAGCGGAAACCCCTTTTGGTGTTACATACATTATGTTATAATTTAGCTATTGAAAAATAGCAGATCTACAAGCGCGCCACCGAGTGGCGCGCTCCGAGCTTGTAGGTCTGCTATTTTTGAAAAATAGTATAGTGAAAAAGTGTGAAAGTGAATGTTTTTAACTCAGGTCTAAATGGGTTAAGGTGCTGTTTCAAAGACCAGTGTGTGCAGCATGGAAAGGGAAAACCTCACATTTCACATGATTAAAAACCACCGGCTCAGGTCAAACCACAGCAGGTAAATCATCCGGAAGCTTGGACATACAGGAGTAGGTATTTCAACCTGGTAGTTGTGCCTTGTTCAACAGAGGCTGGGTAGAAACTGAGTTTTCTGTCGGTTTTCTCTCATCTCATTTATTCATTCAAATGGACCCTTATGGGTCTGTAACTCTAGAGTGCAGGTCCATTTGGTTCCATTTGTATACTCTCAGAGTTACATTAACATAGATTTTACAATATAAATTGGGGGTCC
>NC_139710.1:22096042-22113542 GCF_964188405.1 Protomyctophum parallelum | reverse complement strand
CTTTTCGGTGCATTTCTACGTCTTCTTTGGACCCAACATATCCATACCACCCGACAGGGCGGCAGTGTTTGCTATAAATCTGATGCCCGTCTTGGACAGCGGAGGGGTCCTCAACATGGAGCTTAAACTCAACCTGGTGAGTCTTGGCATCAAAGCTTACGGCACTTTGTTGCTGTGAAATCTGAAGCCTGCTTTATACCTTTTCGTGCGCCTTTGTCGCACGGTTGAATAGTGGAACTGCTACAGCAGAGCGGGTATTTTCGGGACATCGTCATCGTACACCAGTATACATTAAGCATGACCAATCACTGAGAGTTTGATTGATCAAATTCAAGAAGCATCTCTCTTCTATACAGTATGGCGATTGGCTGAGCGGTCACCATTTGGCATGCATCTGTGGGTGCTCAGACAGCAGGGAGCCCAGTAGATGAAGAACTTAACTGCAGACTTAATCAGCAAGTTTTACAACTCAATAGAAAGCAAACGAGGTAGAAGGGGTAGCATGAAAATAATACTACCAAGTTTTGATTGTTGATATTGCTATTATTTTACCATGTGTGGGGGAATACAGTTGACTTCATTCATTGCAATGCATTCTGTGCATACAATAAGACTCTTAAGTTCAAGGTAATGTATACGTTATTACAAATCCTTGTTTCTGTGGCCGTATATATATATTATAGTAGTGTATACTGTAGGATCAATGGCATAGATTATTCAGAGAGTGTCCTGCTGTATTGGGGTGCAATGTCCCGCTAGTGTGACAAGAACAACCAGTATGCTATGTTCTTTAACAAGCCTGCAGGGTTTGGGGAGACGGAAACTGGGGCTCCTTCTTTGTATCACATCAAGCTGTCCTTGCAAGAGGAATGCATATAGAGCTCTCCTACTGCAATAATAGTTTGCTGCAAATGCATGTTGCAGTTGAGTTATTATTTGACTCTCTTTTGGTACTTGATCGCTCAAAGTTTTGTTAGAGTCAGGCCAACGCTGCTTGTGTACTATAATTCATCCTCGCACTGCACAGTGCTGCAGCTATGCTTGTTTATGTGGCAGCTGTTTTATGACAGGATGACATCCATTGTGTGTACAGCAGTGGGTTTGTTTATTTCAAACAGAACCATGGACTTCCACATTGTGAAGAAAAAATATCTCTTTGACTAAGCGACAGCAAAGGAGACGCTTGCCAAATCTGCCTTTGTCTCAAATTTGGCAACATAATTGAGGTGGGTTGAAGAATAGTCAGATTTGACTCGTTTTAGTGTCCATGTCCTGTTTCATAGCATACTGATTTTGGTGCGTACTTTTTGTATCAATGAGTGGACCATTGAGCTGTTGATGGTGATTCAGGCCACAGTAGTCAATGACATCACTTGGCATCATGATAATTATGTCCTGTCTGTCTCAGTCCTTTTCATGAAGTAAACCGTAAAGTACGGTAATAGTTTCATGACTATGAGCAGAAATCCTAATGTTATTTTTCAAAGTGCATTGAGCCACAGTGCGTTTGTAGCTGGAGATGAAGAATTCTGTTGAACTGGAGTCAGTGATTTTTTTTTTTTTAAGATATTTTTTTTGCGGCTTACGCCTTTTATTGATTTTTGAAGGGACAGACAGTAGGCTGACAGGAAACGGGAGAGAGATGGGGGGATGACATGCAGTAAAGGCCGTGTCGGGTCCGGGAGTCGAACCCGCGGCACACTGCGACTGGATTACCAGTCCGGTGCCCAGACCGTTACGCTACGGCCTGGGCCTGGAGTCAGTGATTTTGACTCAATGGAGGGCTTTCTTGTTTGGTATGTGCATTACCTTGAACATAACTGTGTGTCGTGTGCCTTTAGTGCTGAATATTAAATTGGTTCGAAACAAATGGTGTAAAAGCCTGGCTTATAAATAATGCTTTACAAAGCACATTAATTCAAAGGACATTTTTTGTTACAAACACCCTCACCTGCCTACGGCTGTATTGCAGCTCATTGGGTGCAGGCTAAGAAGGCTTAGAAGACCACCTGAACATGTTTTGAAAGCATAGTAAAAATTTATAATCGGTTCTAACGATAACAGTGCAGAGGCACTTACTGTACGCATGCTGTGGCAGAGTGATGTCTTTTTTTGGATCGTTGTTGGTTCGTTTCCTGGTTCGACCCTAGAATGTGAGCAAAGAAAAGAGGCAACACCAGTTGAGACTAATGGTGTCAGTTCTTCACAGTGACTTGGACAATTTTGTTTTTGCCAACTTGTTCTGTCAACACCATTTGCTCCTGGGCATGAAGCCCTGTAGCTTACAAAAGCGCACCTTGTGCTTACAAAATTCCAATAATCTTTGAACAAATGTCAATGTTTTGATGTTTTTGCAATGAAGTCAAAGCAGGAGGCTTTCATTTTGAATGTGGTCCACAACTATGATTGTTTATAATCTCTGAATCAATTTAGAAGTGCCTCTTGAGTATTGACTGGAGAAATTCCTGTACATTTTGTGAAGAAGAAGGAAGAAGAAGAAGAAGAAGAAGAAGAAGAAGAAGAAGAAGGGGGGAAAAAAGATAGGAGAGAATTCAATCTGGTGTTCTTTAACATTTGACCAAGCTATAGTATATCATTTCAGTTTGTGAATAATTGGTGGTCCATTGCTGCAGCTTTTAGCATTGTTAAACATAAATTATACTGTAGTACCAAAACCATTTTTCAGGAGAAGTTTATGCAAATTCTACATCCCACTACTGTTCCAACTTCCAAGTGGACTGCTTGGTCCAGTGTGCATTTCTTCCTGGTATGCGTATGACACAGAGAGGGTGAGGTTATTGCAGATGTTTCAACATGTGTACTTTACAATACGTCTATGTGCATAATGTTCATCCAAATGTACCCCATATCTAATGGATACAGGGTTTTACCGCATGGAACCCGTGGTGATGAAAGGAGATGCTATTTATTGTCAGCCTACCACTAAATAATGGGGGACAGAGTGGCATTCTGAGTCCGACACACCGCCATTCCGACTACGTGGCGATTAGGTTTAGGGACAGGGTTAATGCCGCGAGTCGGAATGGTGGTGCGTTGGAATAGCGGCCTTCGGAATGCTGGGGTATAACTGTCTGCACTGTAGAGACAGACAGACAGACAGACAGACAGACAGACAGACAGACAGACAGACAGACAGACAGCAATTTCTCCAATGCGAGTTACCGAAATGTAATTCGCAGACACACTTTAGACCTACAGTTACTTTTGCAGAGGTTCATAATATTGTGATCAAAATGCAATCTGACATGCTGTTCCCTGCTTCTGCATCTTAAAAGATGCAGCAGTGCAGTTTGGTATTTGGCACAAAGGGAGGGGGAGGGAAATACAAGATCAGGACAATAGTGCCCACTGTATCTATGACATCATTCTGTACTACAGAAATATGGGGTGACGTAAAAAAACAAAACGATGTGTGGTTTGTTCCACTAGATGGTGCAATGTGTGAATTTCTTCAAATGTACAAGAAGTTACAATAGGGCAATATTTTCACGATTTTAAACAAGAAAACACGCTGACAATGAGAAACGATATGTTGTCAGCAGAATAACCCTGGAAAAAAAATCCGCTGGGCAAGCAGATAATGCAGTACTTCACGCCGCATTTCTGGCTTAATACAAGAGAAAAATGTGTACACATTATTATCATTACTGGACTGACAAACTTCATAATTTCCATTCTTTTTACAGTCTTTCTGTATGTGTTCTATTTTATGTACTGTGGCCTTGCAAACGGAATTTCTCTTAGTTGGAACAATCAATGTCACTGTATCACGTAACTTGCAAATTCCATGGCAATTTGTGTGACAATTGCTTCTTTTAAATGTCGTGGAGTGGCAGCTAGCTTGGTGGCAATTTAGCTGTTGAATGAATCCCATACACTAAAGTTCTAAACATGAACGCTCTGCTGCACCCAATCCTTGCCTGCTGAGAGTGTGACTGAATAATTCCAATGTGGACGGATTGCTGAATTTACTAACTGTCAAGTTGCTAGTTGCTGGTGCTAGTGATCTTAGAGAATTTATAAATATTTTTTGCCTGCATGCACTGTCTACAGTACTCCCTCCTTTTACATGACTGACACTTCATGTCATCGATTTTACCAACCAAGTTCCACAGGCATATATGCCAATTTGTCTAATTTAATCCCTAGCCTTTCTTCTCACTTGAACCCTAACATTTGGCAAAAGAATAGCCACTCTACAAGTTTACAACGCGTGGCGACGCTCTGTGAGCTTCTAGATTGGCTATTTTGAAAGAAAATAAATTGCTGTTGATGGTAAGACATTTTAAAGCTCACTATCACTCAGAGTCGAAGGGATTTGAGACCTAGGGAAATGCCACCTATAGATACCGTAAGTGTCGACCAGACTCGCCAAAAGAGCATCACATGCATGAAGGCTGG
The DNA here is from genome assembly GCF_964188405.1 of Protomyctophum parallelum. Classification (NCBI taxonomy): domain Eukaryota; kingdom Metazoa; phylum Chordata; class Actinopteri; order Myctophiformes; family Myctophidae; genus Protomyctophum; species Protomyctophum parallelum. Next base: position 22,109,120 of record NC_139710.1, on the reverse strand, counting down.
ATGGATGTTTGATGTTGACGTGTGCATTTCCTCCTGCAGTCGACAGTCAAAGGAGCCAACGTCACAGTGTTCGGCTGCCTGAACCATGGGATGCCTCTGTTCCTGCGTGATAATTCTTCACTGAAATGTGAATCAGGTATGTCAACCTTGAGGCACAGTCTTGTTACGCCAGTGCAAAATAAGAAAGGGGAGCAGGATTTGGTGGTGGGGGGGGGGGGGGGGGGGGGGGAGTAATAATGGAGTCTGCAATCGAGTTATAAATGTGAGATTTTCTTTTTTTTCTTATTACAAATGTTGTTATCGGGTACTTTAGGTGTGGCTTTTCCTTAGCCTTTCTAACCGTGCTTTTATTGCTTTTTTATTATTACGTTTTATTATTTTTATTATTACTTTTATGCTTTTGTTTCACGGCACATAAAGTGATTCAATACCTAAGAACCATACAGTAAAGTACATTATTTAATAAAATTAAAGGAGCATTTATAGCAACATGACACCTCTTTTTATCTTCCATTAACTGCTAGAACTCAGCACCTGGCCGTGTTCCAATTACATTATAATTGACGTTTATGGGAAAACTACATATTTACAGTCCAATTATACCAAATTGCTTCATCCAGAAATTAGTGTGAAATCAATCCCTGAAATGATTGCAGAGGAGGCTGGTGGTTGTTTATTATACATGTTGTTTTCATCCATTAGCATTTCTGACACTGTAGTAATAAGATAAGAACGTTCTCTTTGCTCTCACTTTCAGAGTCAGGTGCCGGTTTCCTCCTCTCAGTGAACGCCTCCTCCAACATCACCAAGCTGAGAATTCCTTACCCACAAACGGGCACCTGGTACCTCAGCCTGCGCTCTCTTTGTGCCAAAGAACATGGGTGAGAGCTGCAATGCCAATGCTGATTCTGGTGTAGCCAGTGGTAGACACATCATTACATTTTTTGTGTGTATTCATGTTTAATTACTTCACTAGATTCTTTCAATCGTATTCGGCATTAGGAATCAATAGAACGCAATAATAAAGCATTCATGGCCACTATTTGAGAGATGCAGCCAGCCTTCTGCATTCTGCCTGTTTGATTTCTAGCTGTTTCCTTGGGAATATGTTATTAGCTGTTGTAGGCTACAGCGTGGGAATTGCATAATTCTGATGTAGACTTTGACTTGCTTTAAAAAATACTTTTCATGCCTAAGGTCACACATTCAACAAAATTATTCTGTAGTCATTCAGCACTGGAACAGAGTAGGTGAAGTTGTCAAAATTAAGCTTTCACTGAGATATACGCTTTTATAGTTCTGTACGTGGTTTATGGAGGGATGAACCTGCCATATCTAAAAGCCAATAAATGAACTGAAGAAAACTTGAATAGGATCAAATCACGTGAATCTGTCTTTTTAATTGAATCTTTATAACAGATGGTGTGACACAGGACTTCATCCTCACATGATGACAGAGCTCAAGCCTGAATAATTTATTGCGTGCCTGTGTTGCGCATCAAATATAGCAGATCTACAAACTCACAAGCGTTGCATTACAGAGGTCTGGAAAGCATGTAGCAGATGTTCGCGTTTCTCACATCTTAACCATGTCTTTGATTCCCATTCTTTTACACATGCTAATATCAAGACTTGTCAAATGGGAATGAGGCAGTAATTTTTTTTTATTGCAATTAAAAAGACTGACATAATTCTCAAAAAAGGAAAAAAATCCATGTACCACTTAAAGTTTGCGCTCTGAGACAAAATAATTAAAACTCACATACTGTACACATACTGTACTGCAGGCTAAATGAAAGAGTTACACATTTTCTGTGGATATACTGTAGGCATAGAAGCTAATACATCGTCACTCTCGACGATGGATTGGGTGAAATGTGAAATATGGTTACTTTTCATGAAATGGAAGAAAGATCTGTGTGTGTGTGTGTGTGTGTGTGTGTGTGTGTGTGTGTGTGTGTGTGTGTGTGTGTGTGTGTGTGTGCGTGTGCGTGTGCGTGTGCGTGTGCGTGTGCGTGTGCGCGTGCGTGTTCGTGTGCGTGTGCGAGAGAGAGAGACGGGCTGGTTAGAGGTTGTTCTTTGTTCAGCTACGTTCATCACAAAATTCATACTGAGCATGATTCTGCTCCACCTAATCCATTCTAATGCCCTCCAAAAGGAAAAAAATAAGCTCACTTCTGATTTGTGACCGCCGGTACTGGTCTGGAACTGAAATACGTTCCTTGTCCTGTACTAAACTCTGTACATTTACACGTTCCAGTGGAACACCTCACAAATGTCCTCCTCATGTGATGTTTCCAGATTTGAGGCCTGCACCAACGTTACAGCGGAGGTGTACCTGCGCTCCTACCTGACTCCATGCATCAACGACTGCGGGACGTATGGCCAATGCAAGCTTCTACGCACTAACAACTACCTTTATGCTGCCTGTGAATGTAAAGCAGGTGAGAAAAGCCATTTACAACACACAGTGGTTTATAGTAAAACACAGTATGTATTATGTAATATTGCAAGCTGTGTGATGTGATTTTATCGACCTGTGGACGATCCTGAGAAGCGTCCAGTCTTCATGTGACAACATCAAGTTGTCAAAGAAGTGAATAACAGCTTAAAGAGACGTTGTCTGTTCTCGTAGGAAGAGAGTAACACCTCTGCTGACATTTTGGTGATCATCTGGTGATTACATTGGAAGATCCAAGCTCATAATAAATAAAAGGAATGTTGAGTTAACCTTATTCATTCTTGGCTGGCAAAATACCTACGTATGTACATATCGTAGGGATATAAACCATATGGGGCATGCACTGAATTCATATCAGAAGGACGAGAAGGTAGTCTAAGGTAGCAAAGAGATCACTCCTGTGATCTCTTTGCTGTCAATTTTCTTGTCAGCATTACTGTCACACAAAAGCACCAATTCACTTACTTGAGAAAGCTGCTTACTGATCAAACAAAAACACAATTTTGAAGACTTAAGTGGCAAATTACGTGCATAATTATGTTGCCCATTCCATACTTTAGAGCTTATATATATATTTTTTTTTTATGTATTTATTGAGTGGTATATAATTATAGACATGCACAGGCAGATGAATGAGACAAGCTGACATTTGCCAGATTTAGACATTGTGAGTCCATTATGTGCTCCGCTGCTCCGCAGACCGCTGAGTCAGGGAGTGCTGTTATTATCTTCCATATAAATCTTTTTGATAAGACCATAAAGCATGTCCTTAATTATGTTCCCGCTTTCAATAAAAGATGAGCCTATGAAACCAAACAAACCCATGTCCTCAGAGGGTTTAGAAAAGAAAGAAAATCCTCTCTTTGATCTGCCTTTATTAAATCCACTTTGTTGTCAGTCTGATTTCATTGTCATATTTAGGGATGTGGGGTTGGTTGGCCAGCTTTATCTGTTGTAATCATGTGCCTGTGCATAACACCTCATCTACACAGGCAAGGAGCGAGCGTTCCGACTGCGATATTGCACAGAAAACTGTCCTGATATGGAACGTCGGCCATTGCGTTGCGACGTAGCCTGAACCGATCAAATAATAAATAGTAGCGTGTAGATCTCAACCAATAAAAGTGTTTGGGGCCGCGAAACCTCGCTCAAATAGAGACTCCGCAAGCAAATATATGAGGGGTGTACGACGTCGCTGCACACTCGCGGTATGACAGGACAGTCTCATTAAAAAACATATTCTAATGAGATTCATCGGCGCCTGCTCGCATCGCTGGCAGTGTAGTGACAACAGTCTCTGCCTCAGGGGCACAACATCTTGTACAATGAACATATTATAATATATGTCCATTGTACAAGATGTCAAGACTAGTATATTATAGTCTGACATGAAACACTCCACTCACCAGCGGACCACAAAAGTTTAGTACACTGTCTTATCCAAGTCCAGCAGACTGCTGGGCGAGCTCTGGCGCTTTGGCATGGGGGGCGCAGATCAACATATGGAATGAGTTCTGTACTGGTCATACAGTATATGGAGCGTGTCTTGAGTGTACAGGGTTTGATGAGGTCAGATCAACATAATGGAATGTCAGAACAGGTCAGCTCCAGATATGGAGATCTAAGGGTGGCAGCGGGGGCATTGTCTGGGCTGCCAGGCACGGCTGCACTAATAACTTTGGGGCAGGCCCGTCTAGAGTTTGAATGGACAGGTATCAGTCCAAAGGGAGACATCGAAGAGGACGGGTGGATGGGGAAGGATCAACATATGGAATGTCAGAACAGGTCAGCTCCATATATGGAGATCTAAGGGTTTGAGTTTTGAGGTGAGATGTAGAGTTGCTGGCCAATATTGATGTCATCACGTGATGTCACAAGGCATGACCATATATGGGGCGTGACTGAATGCAAGATTTCATAGTTAACTGTGACCTGCGGCCGCGAAAACAGACTTGAGTTACAACTGTGCTTGGACCGCTCCCCCCCTCCCCCCCCCCCCCCCCCCCCCCATCTACACCAAATGTCTTTGCCAAAAAAAAATACGATCAACAGCACAAGCTAACGACAAGCTAATGTGAGAGTTTGTAGATCTGTTATTTTTGGAGATTGTTTCCCACAAAAAAGGAACGCGGTTATTTAACATAGGCCTATATTCATGGTAACATCAATGGCTTTATTTCAAAAGCGATATTCTCCACCCATCACACAGTCCTCAGCTCAGGGAGGGAGGAGAGAGTTACATTCATATTACCCATCTTGGTTTGCTGTGCACATGTGAAATGTTTTGACGGATCATTTTTCCTTTCTCTAGATGACAGATGTCTTTCTTTATTCCCTCCTCATGTTTTTGGACCTATACATGCTGAACATTATATTGTTATATTTGTACTGTCCAATTATGAATGGACGAGATTATGATCAAGATTGGGGATGTATTAGGTGATCTGGACATGTGCTCTCATCAGGGAGAGAGGAGAGGGAACTGTCTATAGATAAGGTCTCTAAGCACATTCCGTGGGGCAATAAATGAGCTGCATGCAACTCCAGTGGGGTTGGGTAGAGGCTATACCTTCCTGTAGAGTGTGGGGTGTTTTACAATTCTACAGAGGAAGGGGGGCTGACTCACTGATTACACACATGTTGATAGCAGGGGAGCAATGTATGAAGTAGCTTACCATTTCAATTCCTGTAATGTGTATCGATACGTGTTCTAGGGTTCACACCTAGATATTGGGTTAGCAAAACACCTGTATAATATCTAAGAGTCGACCAGTTTATGCTAGTCTGAAATAGCAGCTAGCCTTACACCACAGGAAGTGTGGTGGAAACAGAACCACCTCTCTCAGGCAGATAAGGAGCAGTCTGGGCTTTCGATTGGCTGATAACTTTGCCAGGGAGGTGTGACCCCAGTCAGGGCCTGCTGTATTCATGTGTGTAAACCAACAGTGGGGTAGATTCAAGGAGAAGATCGTGAGAGCAACAGGCGAGAGGCCAATGGTGAATATACATATTAATGTGCATTTATAATAACATGTTGTGTTGTAATGTGTTAGATTGTAACAGAGTATGTATTGTGCCTCTTGTTTGTCTCCCAAATCAGATTTAAAACCATAGAGGTAACATAGAGAAAACATAGGTAAACATGAGCATAGGTGATGCAAAGGTGGTAGTGTTGAACTAATCTAATACCAACAGCTAAGTTGTACCAGATCGAGAGAGCGAAGAATGGCTCTCAAGTGGCCGGTCTGGGCCAGCTTAGAATGTTTCAATGAGAGCTGAAATCCCAGCCGACAGATAGGATAGGAACAGGCTATTAGGCAAAGATCCGGGGTACTGTATCCACCTGTGTCAGCGGGAGGGGGAAACAAACAGTGTGTATGTATGAGTGTTTATGTGTAATAATGAGTGAATAAAACCTTATAAAAAGCATGCGTTTGTAAAGAGAAGCGATTATTGGAACATTTTAGTTCAGTCTATGCGTGTTGAATCTTAGTAAAGTCTTGCCGGTTGCTGAGTCCGTCGGATACTCGGTTAATCTCCCGAAATCCGAACAGTTTTAAATCATAGAGCACAAAAGGTGCCTATAGTTTAAAATAGAGTTCTGTTTGAACGGACGTGGCCGGTTGAAAAAACCGACCGTTCAAACAGACGTGGAGTCTTAAATCGTTGGTGCACTAAAGTGCCTAGTTTAGAACAGAGTTCTGTGTGGACGGACGTGGCCGGACAAACCGACCGTTTACACAGACGTGCAGAGTTTTAAACACGGCCCGGGCAATTTAGAACATAATATAGTCTACGACATATTACAGTTTTAATTCGTTGCGTCCGCAGTGACCACAATTTAAAACAGTTCTGTGTAAAGGACCGACCGTTTACACAGACACGAAAGGAAAGTGCCGTACGTTGGGATCAGCGTACAGAGTTTTAATTCTCGGCCCGGGCAATTTAAAACATAATATAGTCTAAGACATATTGCCGTTTTAATTTGTTGCGTCCGCAGTGACTCGATTTAAAACAGAATATAGTTAAACTACGACGGTTTGAACATATCCAGTTCTAAAACATAGGGTCACTAAAGTGCCAAGGTTTAAAATAGAATCCTGTCTACACGGACGTGGCCGGTTAAACAACCGACCGGTTAAGCAGACAGTTTTAATTCGCGCCCGGGTGATATGAAGCATAATATAGTCTTGAAACTGAGACTGTTTGGACATATTATGGTTTGACTCGCTACCGCGTTTTAAAGGACTTTAAATTGGCGGTCGCGAAAGAGACCCTAATTTAAAGTGAGAAGGTGGCGTTTGAATCGTGCCTCACAAGGAAACCACAATTAAAAGATAATTTGATTGTGGTGGGATGGTGTGACTTGATTCAAACTGAACAAGCCTGTGCGGATAACAACGCATGGGAATCGATGTCGTAGTTTTGGTGTCCACAAATTAAACAGTGCCGTGATGGCATATAGTTGATATGGGCTACCAAATGCGACACCCGATTTGGGGAAGGTATTGACAGAGAATGATGGGGTTTCTCTGCGTACAAAATAGATTTATGTGGTGAAGGTATTGACAGAGCATTATGGGGTTTCTCTGCGTACAAAATAGATCTATTTGGTGAAGGTGTTAACAGAGGGTTATGGGGTTTCTCTGCGTAGTAAATACTTATGCATATTAATTAGCATAAGGGAGTTAAAAGTGTGCTGGAGGTACGTAAAGGAGGACAACCAGCCTTGCACGGAGAAGCGAGGCCTGGTCGTGTTTAACCAACAACCCACTAGGAGTGTGGAGAAGTTGGGGCGCTGCTGCACGTTAAACGGAGCTAACGGCAGCCTAGTAGAACCGCGCCCGGTGAAAGGGAGACACAGAGCCTGTGTCCAAAACTAACCATTGTCTTTGTGAATGTATGAGAAGTCCACTAACCACTAACCCTGTCTTACTAAATCCTGTCTACCAAGAGTTAGGGGGTGAGGACGCAGGGGGTGGAAAATGGTTTCCTTATATGACCTAGAATTGGGGAGCTATGAGACTAAGTCTATTTTCTATGAAGTGACATTTAGCTTGGAAATGTCGATTGAAAGGGGCGCAGTCAGAGAAATACCTGACAAGCTAGAAGAGCTGCAATGGGTCCTGGAAAATATGATAGACATGTCCCAGACCTATTCTAGAGCTTTGGAAGACATGGAGGAGTTTGAGCTGGCTGACGGAGAGGTCAAGGAATTAGGTGCTTGCCTTGAAAAGTTCCCACAATTTAGCTTCGAGGAGGTGATGAGGGCTATTTGTGAGATAAGAGAAAGGGCCAGTGTCATAAACACAGCAGGGAGCCAGGGGGGCCTCTGTGGAGTACCTGCAGAAGGCAGGGGAGGAGATCAGCCCATGCCGGAGAAACCAGTGGGTGATGCAGTGGCGTGGAGAGCCGATGACATACAGCCAGCCACGGACGGAGTGGAGACGGTGCCTGCGGCTAGGGGCGGAGCCAGGGGTGCCTGGGAGAACCACGCAGACGGTCCACAGCCTTCAACTGAGAGGGAATGGTCGGACATCGAGGTGGGGAGGACAGAACCAGCAGGAGCAGAGCAGCTGGGGACCGGAGACGAGCCAGCGACAGACGTCGAGGGCAAGGAGACACCTCCTGTGCACAGCGCAGGAGGGCTGCCGACAACAATGGCGGAGGCGGCAGGCGGCTGTCCAGGGACGGAGGCCCTGCAGCCTACCTGCACGACCCTAATGGTCAGAGCCGCATCAGCGACGGACGTCGAGGGTGTGGCCGACAGGAGATCACACCTCATCCTCACAGTAGCGCCGTGCGGGGTGGGTGGCACAGATGCCACCAAGAATCTACGCGTTCAGCAGGCGGTGGGGGAGGTGTGTGACAGTCACACACTCATACGCCCGGGGATCGGCACCGTGGGGGGTGAAACACCTCAGAAGGCACAAGAGGCCAGTCCGGTCTTGAAGGTGGAGTGTGTTGACACAGCTAGGCCGGTCACCATGGGGGTTGGCACGGCGGGGGTGGGTAGACCAAGACTGGTACAGAAGGTTCCGGCGGGCCAACCTACAAAAGAGGAGATGACCGAAATATCGGCAGTTGCGTTCCGTGAGTTGTTAGACGCACTGTCAGATTTCTTAGGGAAGAAGAGGTTCACGCCTCCATTCCTGGTGGGTCAATTTGACAAGGAGACGGCCATGGTGCCAACGCAGTGGCTAGATAGCTTCCTCGCGGGGTTGCCAGGGGGAAAATCTAAGGCCGGAAAGATGCCTTTATTTTCCGACCGTGGTGAAAAGAAAAAGAAGGTGAAGTGGAAATGGAGGGACCCTTTTAGGAAGTCAGCTAAGGAGTAGCATGTGACTTGCCCACCATAATGACTCAGCACACACACACGCACGCGCACACTCAGACAAACAGATGTGTATAAAGAATGCTGATATAATGTTTCTTCCTCAATCTAGGGGGGGGAGGGAATGCTTTCTCAGTGTGGTGGCTGTGTGTTTAGTGTGGAGTTGTAACATAAAAAGTGGGTGCAGAGGGGGTGTACAGGAAGGGTATGGTTTTTAAGATAAGCCACTCTGGGGGGTCTGTGTCTTATTCCTCAATCAAGGAGGGGGATGTTTTAAGACATAAACCTTTGTCCGGGCAAAAGGCCATAAAACAAACGGACATAGGTGAGGACAGAGCATGTCGTCCAGGGTTTAATCCTGGCTGACATGACATGGAGCACCTCCACCAGGAGTGGAGGTGTCATAAAAAGGGGCTCTGGTGTCGCTCCAGCATCACACTATTAGACACAGAAGTGTGATTAGCTGTAACCGGATTTAATAAATAAGGGTGCGTTTGGGTACAGGAGGGAAATGTCCATGATTATCGACGCATGTAAACCTTTTATTATTTTTCCTTTGTTGATTTATGCAGTTAATGTGTTGTGTTTTATTTTAGTGTGTTGTGTTGTTTAAAGTATGTATATATTGTATAATCACTTCAGGCAGGATCCGATATTACTTAAAGTGGTGTCGGCCCAGATCAAATTAATCTGTCTGCATATGAAAATGAATCTCCATATCCATTTTCATACGCAGACGTGGGGGGTGTACTGTCCAATTATGAATGGACGAGATTATGATCAAGATTGGGGATGTATTAGGTGATCTGGACATGTGCTCTCATCAGGGAGAGAGGAGAGGGAACTGTCTATAGATAAGGTCTCTAAGCACATTCCGTGGGGCAATAAATGAGCTGCATGCAACTCCAGTGGGGTTGGGTAGAGGCTATACCTTCCTGTAGAGTGTGGGGTGTTTTACAATTCTACAGAGGAAGGGGGGCTGACTCACTGATTACACACATGTTGATAGCAGGGGAGCAATGTATGAAGTAGCTTACCATTTCAATTCCTGTAATGTGTATCGATACGTGTTCTAGGGTTCACACCTAGATATTGGGTTAGCAAAACACCTGTATAATATCTAAGAGTCGACCAGTTTATGCTAGTCTGAAATAGCAGCTAGCCTTACACCACAGGAAGTGTGGTGGAAACAGAACCACCTCTCTCAGGCAGATAAGGAGCAGTCTGGGCTTTCGATTGGCTGATAACTTTGCCAGGGAGGTGTGACCCCAGTCAGGGCCTGCTGTATTCATGTGTGTAAACCAACAGTGGGGTAGATTCAAGGAGAAGATCGTGAGAGCAACAGGCGAGAGGCCAATGGTGAATATACATATTAATGTGCATTTATAATAACATGTTGTGTTGTAATGTGTTAGATTGTAACAGAGTATGTATTGTGCCTCTTGTTTGTCTCCCAAATCAGATTTAAAACCATAGAGGTAACATAGAGAAAACATAGGTAAACATGAGCATAGGTGATGCAAAGGTGGTAGTGTTGAACTAATCTAATACCAACAGCTAAGTTGTACCAGATCGAGAGAGCGAAGAATGGCTCTCAAGTGGCCGGTCTGGGCCAGCTTAGAATGTTTCAATGAGAGCTGAAATCCCAGCCGACAGATAGGATAGGAACAGGCTATTAGGCAAAGATCCGGGGTACTGTATCCACCTGTGTCAGCGGGAGGGGGAAACAAACAGTGTGTATGTATGAGTGTTTATGTGTAATAATGAGTGAATAAAACCTTATAAAAAGCATGCGTTTGTAAAGAGAAGCGATTATTGGAACATTTTAGTTCAGTCTATGCGTGTTGAATCTTAGTAAAGTCTTGCCGGTTGCTGAGTCCGTCGGATACTCGGTTAATCTCCCGAACATCCGAACAATATTGGTGTGTGTGCGGTTTCTAGTGCATTCCTGTCAGAAGTTATCATTTTTTAAAGACGTGTCTCTCTCTCTCACACACACTCACTCACACACACACACACACACACACACACACACACACACACACACACACACACACACCATGATCGCTGATAGGGGGAACCGCAGCCATGATATATTAGCATATGCTCTCTCTAGCATCACATAGCCTATTGCCAAAAAGCAGTGAACTCTGAGTCTGATCATTGTCTAAGCAAAACGGTCACGGTGATGGAGGTTCTGCCGCTCTGCCCTGTGCCCACTTCAATGCGCTTCTGAGAATACACAGGTGGAACAAATTAACGAGTGACAGCTAACGAGCAAGCTATGCTGTCTTTTAGCTGCCTGCATGCGAGCTTGCTCATCGGCTGTTTGTTTTGCGTATAGCCACTTGACGGTGTGTGTGTGTGTGTGTTTGTGCGTGTGTGTGTGTGTGTGTGTGTGTGTGTGTGTGTGTGTGTGTGTGTGCGTGCGTGCGTCAGGCTGGGACGGCTGGGGATGCACAGACAACTCGGAGGCCTACTCCTATGGCTTCCAGCTTCTCTCCACGCTGCTCCTGTGTCTCAGTAACCTGATGTTCGTCCCGCCCGTGGCCATCGCCATCCGCAGCCACTACCTCTTGGAGGCCTCGGTCTACATCTTCACCATGTTCTTCTCCACGGTGAGTCGTGCATATACAGTACACACTGCACACTGTGAATTACTGTACTTTGTGCCGCATACTTTGAGAGTATAACCACTTGACCCATTTTGAGCGGGAACCCCTTTTTGGTGTTAGCGTTGTGTTATGCTTTGGCTATTGAAAAATAGCAGATCTACAAGGTCTGTAGGTCTGTTATTTTTTTTTAAGTCGTGAAAATGTGGCACAAATCTTTGAATATATATTTCAGAGCGAACATTTTTAACTAAAATATTGGCTTCTGGGGGGGTCCCTGGAACTACATATTTTGAGATGGGGGTCCGTGGCCCAATAGAGATAATTCTGGGGATCCTTGACATGACAAAGGTTGAGCACCACTGACATAGAAACATAGGTTTTTCAGAAAAATGTTAATATTTTTGAAGCCTTTTTTTAATTGACGTCAGTCCAAAATGGGTTAAACCCTCTACACCTAACCCATTGAGCCCCGAGACCGGATTCTACAAATGTCTTCAAAACAGTTTTCTGACAAACCTATGTTTCTCAGTGGTTCTGAAACTATTTCATGTCAAGGACCCCAAAAATGATATGCAATTGGCCGCCAACCCTGATCTGAAAACATGTTCCGTTCCAGGGACCCCCCAGAAGCAAAGATAGAGTTAAAGTTAAAAGAAATTGCTGTAAAAGAATACATATTCAAAGATTTGCCCACGTTTTCACGATTTCCCCCCCAAAAAAACGCAGATCTACAAGCCTGTAGTGTGACACTGCGTGCTGCACTATGAGCTTGCATATCTGCTATTTGTCAGTATAGCTAAAGTTTAAAATAATGCTTAAAGTGGTTAAAAGGCTAAGGTGACACAGATGCGTTCCAGGTCTGGACTGTCTACAGTACCCCAAATGTCTTTGGGGTACCCTCCCCAGAATATGGATATCACACAACAGAGGTGGCATTCGCGCAATGTCTTGTGAACTTGTAGATCTACTATTTTTGGCGCACAGCACTGTCATACTATGAAGCTAGTAACATGTAGGCTATAGCCGCTAAGCAATAGAACGTTGCAGAGGAAAAGTGCAGCAGCCTGTACCCTTAAGACATGCAGTAATGTGCTGACAGTAGGTGTGGTGCCCCGCTTCAGCAATCCATCTTTCAGAGACCTATAGCACCTTGTAAGAGGGATAGATGGCCTCCTTGCTCAGCTGATACCAACAATAAGGTGATCGACGGTCATTATTGTTACATCTTGTGTGCAGGTACATCAGAGTCAAACGTTTTTCTTTTCTTTTTTCTTTTTTGCTTCTTCCGTCATTGCAGCAACATAATTACAAAGAAAAAAGCTAATAAAAAAAGACAGTAGGCTAATATTGATAATAATATAATGGGGGATATAAAATAAATCAAACATCAACATATCGTTGCTGTCCGAAATAAACCACCTAACTCCATATTAGATTATTATTATTTTCGTAAATCAATGTTATTGAACACCCTGTATGTTGGTTAAACAAATGTTGAACCAATGGAAAGTATTAAAAAGTCCTTCTATGAATACCTCCTAACTCCATTGGATCCTCAAAATATCTGCCAAACCAGCTAACTCCAGCCATTTAGCCTCTATAAATCACTGCTATTGACCACCCTTTACGTTTAATACTTTTCATTGAACCAATGAAAAGTATTAAAAA
>NC_139710.1:21781042-22091042 GCF_964188405.1 Protomyctophum parallelum | reverse complement strand
CCATCCCTCTTCTACCCCCATCCCTCCTCTACCCCCATCCCTCCTCTACCCCCATCCCTCCTCTGCCCCCATCCCTCCTCTACCCCCATCCCTCCTCTACCCCCATCCCTCCTCTACCCCCCATCCCTCCTCTACCCCCCATCCCTCCTCTACCCCCATCCGTCCTCTGCAAGGGTGCAGGCATTATTTTGTTCCGACAGTCATTAGTTCGACACCCTAGTACCCAAACACTAACCTAACCCTAAACGCACGTCAGGGACGCCATGGGCGATTTATTGTAAACCCGCAACACGGGTGATTTGTAACCCTGCAGCACATGCCGGGAGCGACGGGCGATTTGTAACCCACAGCATGGGTGGTTTTTTAACCCGCAGTGCATGTCGGGAGCGACGGTGTTGTCGGACTGATGGCCGTGGGACTCTTGGTATGTCGGATAAACGTCTCTGTCTGCACCCCCCCCCGCCCCCCCCCTGCAATACCCCCATCCCTCCTCTACCCCCATCCCTCCTCTGAAATACCCCCCATCCCTCCTCTGCAATACCCCCATCTCTCTTCTACAACTCCCCCATCTCTCTTCTGGCCCACCTCTTCCACAATACCCCATCCCTCTTGCCTAGAACAGGAGACTGGTAGAACACACACATTCCTCTTCTCCATTAACCCCTGGGCTTCCCTGCAATGTGCAACAATACCCCCCCCCCCCCCCCCCCATCCTCTTCTATTCTCTACAGAGAACATAAATCTGCCTCTGAGTCTAGGACACAGAACAATAGAGAGCCCAGGCTCTATATGGCTTTTAGGTTGCCTACAGTATGGCATCTTAATATATACAATATAATGTAGTGCGTGCGTGTGTGTGTGTGTGTATATATGTGCATTCAATTCATTCAAAAATGTGATCATTTTAATATAAACTAGAAAAAGTGCCCCTCGGGCACAGGTCTCCACCAGGTTTGGAGCGTTTCTGCAAAATGTCAAGTGGCATTTCTTCCTAAGCCTAGTGGGAATATGCATGCCGTTCCACCGCAATCAGACGCTGTGTTAATGATTTGCAGCATTTTGTACAAAATGGGCCACTCCTGAACTTTGGAAGCCAATCTTAGCCAATCAGGATGGAATATGAGAAATCAAACAGACGACTATAGAGATCATGTGTACCAATTTTCGTGAGATTTGGATAAAATCTGAAGGAGTAATATCAAAAACATTGTTTTACATAAGTTGGCCTCCTATAAAGAGCAGATGCAGGTCAAAGTTTCATCACCATCAGGGAGTGTGCATACAAAGTTTTTCACAGATCGGTGCAGTTCTAGGTGAAAACACGAATGGGCCAGTTTTAGTGCCACCATGAGGCTGATATGTACATTTTCAAGTGGCATTTCTTCGCCGGCCTAGTGGGAAATAAAAAGTGCATGCAAAATGTCCCTCAAATTACACGTACATGTGCGTTCATGATTTGAGGCATTTGGTGCAAAACGGACCAATCCTGCAGACTTTGGAAGGCAATTTTAGCCCATGGGGATGGAATATGGGGAAGTGGACCATGTTGATCACATGACTATAGGGATAGTGTATACCGGTTTCCGTGATGTAGGGACAAAAGTGCGCGAGTAATATAAAGAAATGTGTTTACTGTAGCAAAAATCGGCCTCATGGTGGCACTATAACAGGCCATTGTGGAAAAATGTGGGCAGAGGTTCGTCGTTGACATTCAGGGAGTGTGTGTCTTCATCAGGGCCAGAGATTAGCTGTACACAGCTGGACACACGGACGGAGTGCAAAACCTACTCTCCCCATGCCTTTGGCCTGGTGGAGACAATGAATAGTGTAATGTTCGTTGTTGATCTGTGCGCTCTTTCTTTCCCAAGGTGCTGTACCTGCTGGGGGCGATGTCTCTGTCCATGGCGTTGCAGCTGGACCGCCATGGGCTGTGGAACCTGCTGGGCCCCAGCCTGTTTGCTCTGGGCATCATGGCCGTGGCATGGGTGAGTTTTACAGGCCCACTTCACCCCTTTTGCAACCAGATCTGTGTTTAAGGACACAAGAAAGTTTTCCATTCTGACCTGAGATCAGATTCTAAAAAGGTCTTCTACATCCTGACAGTTTTCCATTCTGACCTGAGATCAGATTCTAAAAATGTCTTCCATGTCAGTCGCTCTTCGATTTAAAAAGAAAATAGCAGACCTACAAGCTCGTAGCGCGCCACTCGGTGGCGCGCTATGAGCTTGTAGATCTGCTATTTTTAAATAGCTAAAGCATAACATAATGCTAACACCAAAAGGGGTTCCCGCCCAAAATGGGTTAATGTGGGTTTGTCTCAGTCAGACAAACCCACAGACCCGCCCACATGGTGGGGCAGTGCACCAAAGCATTATGGTTTTGTAGTATTGTAGTAATCCAGCAATCCAGTCAAACCCTATAGTCAAACACACAGACTTCATTATTTTTCTGGCCATAGGGTGCAAATGTCAAATTGTACTACTGTTATCTACTACAAATACTATTAACTATTAACAAATGCTATTAACTATGCTATTAACTACTATTATTAGTGACTGCAGTTTCTTCCAGCGGTGAATGTCCTTTTAACTGTTTGTTTCCTAAATTGTATACGGTGAGTTAAAAAGAAATTCAAACATTTTTCAAAAATAATTCAATAAAAAGATAAATCCATTAGGGCAGTGGTTTTCAACCAGTGGTCCGGGGACCACCAGTGGGCCTTGAGGGGGTTCCAGCTGGTCCCCAGCTAAATGATGGAGAGTTGGTAATCAAATGGGCCCTTATCGATCTTTAGTTCAACTGTTTAATCATGTCTTCAATTAAAATACTTTCATGGGTGGTGAATGGCAAATCTCTGAATTCCCCTTTTTTATTTTTAGAGCTGTCAATCGTATGCATGCTTTCAAAATCATACATAATATTTTTTGAAACACAGGATGTGAAAACAGCATCATTTTGATTGTGATGTATATACAATTGTATAATTGTGACCAGTTTATATTGTGCATTTCCCATCAGTGTGTGTGTCGGTTGGTTGGCTGGTTGGTTAGGGTGAGAGAGCACGTGACATCATCAGGGATGGTGCATGTGACATCAAGTGACATCATCAGGGATGGAGCATGTGACATCAGGGTTGGAGCACATGACATCACGTGACATCATCAGGGATGGAGATCCCTAATGTCATCAATATTAAGCCCATATATGGAGATCCCTGATGTCATCAGAATTGACTTCATAACCTACCAAACCCGCGTTTTATTCCATTGTCTTTCCCTGCTAAACACGCTAAACCCGCCATTTGTTTTATATGTTTAATTAGTCTTTGAATAACTCTTTGTGAAACTGAGTCCAATGCAAGTGAATGAGGGTGCAAGGGACAATCTTGGCTTGCTAGCGTCTTTGTTGTTGATCGGATCGCGGAAGTGGCTTATGTGTTGACTGGGGAACAAACGATGGGACTATGGGATTTTCATCATAAGGAGGTAGAATTACAACGCATTGACTCCTCAAAGGTAACTGTAAATACCGGCAGTCAACGTAACTTCTTTTATTGACTAGTTCGGCAATAAAGCTGTTTTAACAGGCCCGAAAATTAAGATTTTACTCCCATGCCAAAGCGCCAGCGCTCGCCCAGCAGTCTGCTGTCACCCAGGCGGATGCGTGCACACGAGCGTCGCTTCTCGCCCTCAGGCGTCTTACTGGTTGTAGTAAAAATAAATCTGTACAAACATACAGTAAATATCGCAGGATTGGTTTTAAAAAACACTCTGATTAGAAAAACGGTGAAAATTTGACCACAATTGTCATGGGTAAGGAAAGGAAAGTAAGCAGTTTTTTATTAACTGCTCCAACTTGTGTTGTCCTACACGTTACAGTCTAGGTCCAGGTCTCAGAATGCAGATGAGGAGTGTCTTCATTGTCCTTCCCATTGATCCCCTGACGTGTGACACAACAGACGCAGACCTAATCAGTCACATTGGGTTGCAGGGGGCGTCGGGTGCGTTTGTGGGTTGGGAACTATTGGTTTTCTGACCATTGAAGCCATCCCACATTAGCATAGAGGGAGCTTTAAATGTTCCGCAGCTTGTGGGTATTAGTCATGCGTTGTAGTTCCATTATAAGTCGGCTTGTACTTTCACAGACTGCTCTCCGAGTCATAATGTGCTCCCTCAACTGAGAAGATAAAAAATAATAGTCTTTCAGGCGCAGTTTGGGAGGGAAAAAAAGATGCTTTAGCGGCAAAGCTCGAACATGAGTTTGGAAACAAGGTCTCTGGCCTCACTAGAAAAAGCCTTGGCTTGTGCTGAATATAGTGTGGGAGTTGTAGCTCGGAGAGCTGCCCCTTTTGTGAGCTGAAGAAACTGGAAACTGCGGAAGATGAAGTGTTATTCAGTTCCACTGCATAAGCCCTCTAGCTTTGATACAGTTCCAAAGGTAGCCTACAGTACAAAATATTCCTTATTTTCTTCAGAGATTAACAACAGCCCTTCAGAAAAAGTCTTGTACAGTCTTTTGTGACATTCTTGCAGAATCACCCAAAGCCTTTCACAGTTTTTCTGAAGGTCGTGGCTCATCTGAATTTAAATCAGACTCGCTGACATCTGATATCTGTACTAAACAATATTACACTTTTTGGGGTAGAGCAGGCAGAGCAAGCTTTTTCATAGTCATTTTTTTTTTGTATCAAGAGGCATAGGCTACAAAAGAAGGCCCTGTGAACTGATTTCTGCACTGACTGGTATTAGCATAGGCCTACAGCAACGTTGCATACAAACTGCAATTCAGGGTTGGGTGATATGGACAAAAATGTTATATCACAAAATAGCGAAAATAGGCAATCTACAAGTTCACACAGTGCTGCAATGCGGCACGTTGTGACATGGTGCCTAAGTAATTAAAGGAAAAGACGACACTTACGCTATATCACAATATATGTACATCCCAGTTTAGAGTCTCATATTGCGATATAATGTCAATATAGCCTGTTGTCCAGACCTACATGTAGTAAAATGTAGCCTGGCTAATAAGCAGGTTAAAATTAACCTGACTCCGCCAGATTGCAGCAGTATTGAGTTCACCAGTTCCCTCCTCCTGCCTGCATCTGGGATCTCTCAGGCAGAAACGATGAACCCGGAAGCAGCGGGACAAACATTTGATATCTCCATAATAATTTGGAGTTGTAGTCCTGTTGGGTTGTGTTTACATTTGCGCTGTGGCAGTGCTTCAATATGCCATAAGTCTCGCGTTGATCCCGCCTCTAGCGGCCTCATACAGCCGCATATCGCTCCGGCCAGAATTGGACCGGAGTACATCATCTCTGCCTGAGTCACTGTACATAGCAGATCTACAGGAGCACACATTGTGACTTGTGAGCCTGTAGAGATTTCATATTTTCAAATGGCTGAAACATTATATAGCTGAAGTGGTAAATGTATGTTTTATAATAATAATAATAATAATAATAATCAACTAGTAGGTAAAGTTTTCAAATAAATATAGTGCAGTAAAAGTACAATATTTGACTCTGAGATGTAGTGGAGTAGAAGTAAAACTGTAAATTGGAAATACTCAAGTAAATACAAATACCTCAAAATTGTACTTACTGTAAGTACAGTACTTAGTTACTTTCCACCAATGATTGCTGCTATATAACTGTTTGCTTCATGCTGCCGCTCCAAGTGGTGCTGGCCTGGGTTTAATTAGAAGCAGAATGACCTTTCCTGTGCAGTGATTCATTGGGATATAATTTAGGATTTTCTGATCTTCAAAATAACAGGTGCTAGTGCATTGTTTCCCAAACTTTTTAGCTCAAGATCCAAAAGAGAACTTTGATGTCTGCCCGGGACCCACATCTGCTATTTTCACTACTTGCGAAGTTGCGACCCATACAAATATTGTGTATATTGTGTTTGGGAAACAGTGCAGTACAGTACAGTACATGGATGCATTCTTTCCGAGTTCATTTTGCTGGGCTGGGGGATGTCCCCCCTCTGGTAATCTTTTTTTTTTTTTTATCTTTTTTTATCACTGGTGCGATATGTTTTAGCCCTGCGTCTGGGAATAAACGTCAAGTACATGTATTTTCCTTTGAGAAATGTAGACAGTCAAACAATAAGAATTTAGGGAAAATTTGTCCAAATCTATTAACAAAAAAACGTTACAATAATGAAAATAGCAGATCTAAGCAAAAACCCAAGAATTTCACTCGCTAATATTTGTATAATGGAATATACAGTATAAGAAATCAGACTTTTCCCTGCTTTCTATAATTATCTTGGTAATACGTAGTTGAACTACTGTATATTTTGCTTAAAAGCAGCTGTCATACAAAAGTTCACAGGATTTAGAGATAGTTTCCGTGGAATCATGTACAACGAGTAAGTAGGGCACGGGGGCGACTGGGTGATGGAGAGTTAAAATATTTGCTCACCACCGCAGATACCTGGGCTGGCCCGGACGGTGCTCTAACCAACACAAATGGCATTGGTGTTGGCGGGTGGGAAGCCGACGGGGGGTCAGTGCCTGTTCAGCATGGAAGGGATCTGGGGGAGATAGAGTGAATCCCCCAGCGAAACTTCTCGCTGCCAGGTGAAAAGAAATGGCTGCCAATTCCATTTGTATTGGGCACATGGTGAAGTAGTATACGCCCTCCTTTGGCCAATAATGGGGGTTGGCAGTGACGGGGACCACAATATACAGTGGGCAACTGCCAGGCAATGACTAAATTGGGAGAAAAAAGAAGAAATGACAAAACGGTATAGAAAGAAGAGCAGGACATGACTCTCTGTGTGTGTGTGTGTGTGTGTGTGTGTGTGTGTGTGTGTGTGTGTGTGTGTGTGTGTGTGTGTGTGCGCGCGCGTGTGCGTTTGATTCCCGGCCAATCAGACGGTGCGTACCATCCGGCGGCGGCGATGCTACCCCCCGACTTGGAAGCGCTGGGTCTTCTTCCTCTTCCCGGGGACCATGATCGCCGTTTCAGCCGTGGCACTGTATGCCTTCGTGGAGACCGAGGAGAACTACTTCTACATCCACAGCATCTGGCACATGCTGATTGCGGGCAGCGTGGGCTTCCTCCTTCCCCCGCGTGCCAAGCCCGACGCCAAGGTCACCCCGCTGAAGCGCAGGCGGGGCTGCGGCTATCAGCTGTGCGTGAACGAGCACGAGGAGATGGGCCTGGTGGACCCGGCCATCATCTCCATCAACAGCATCTGTACCAGCTGATAAACCTCCACCCCCTGCCAGCCTCTCCCAGCCCCCTCGTTACCTTAAAGACACTTCTGCCTGACTTATACTTGTTTGCACGCCATGTCGCGCACCGAAATTAGCCTATTTACAAGCTCACATTGCAATGTGGCTCATTGCTCCATGTTCAGAGCTTGTAGATCGGCTATCTGTGTGCACGGCTCCAGCGCACAACTAAGTATAAATCAGCCCTTCATTGCCTTCTCTTACTTGGGGGGGAAAAAAAATTCACACATGGGAAAATAAGCCACAGAACTTGAATACGCAAATGTAAATACATCAACGCAAATACGACACATTGACTGTTTTGTTCTTTTGGTTGCCGTTATTGTCATGGTAATTATCAACACTGCTGTAATTATTAATCCATTGTTGAAGTTGTTCTAATGAATTGTCGGTGTACAGTGACACACTGTTTGTGAATATGTATTTAAAGTCAAAGCTGAAACACTGCTGCTACTTGACGGTGACTGTAAAACTGGTTATGTTGGTTATTTATTGACGGTCTCCTAAAAAAGGCCAGCTATTTTACGGTTTGGTTGCAGACTGGGGGGAGATTTGCGAACCATTAACAAGGGCACGGCTTTTATGATATTCTTTTGGAATATCTTTTGCACTGAGACACAAAACAATGTTATTCTGTACATTTTTATAATATAGTATGTATAAACCACAATTGGCATCACAGACGTTCAAATGTAAATCTAGTAGTCATGTGGAATGTTAGATTGTCTTTTTTGCAATTGTAATGTATTCGCTTTTACACAAATGTGCTGATTGCTCTTAACAGGAACAATTCCAAAGTCCAGCTGCCT
Organism: Protomyctophum parallelum; assembly: GCF_964188405.1. Taxonomy (NCBI): domain Eukaryota; kingdom Metazoa; phylum Chordata; class Actinopteri; order Myctophiformes; family Myctophidae; genus Protomyctophum; species Protomyctophum parallelum. The sequence continues at coordinate 22,082,982 of NC_139710.1, read as the reverse complement.
GATGGAAGAGAGCGGAAGGCAGGATTATTTTTAGACCTCACACCCAAGACCTCAAAATCTCTGTTCTTTCTGCCAGAACCTGTCTGACACTGGATTCATAAACAATAAATGTTTTCTTTCTTTAAATCAGCATTACTTTTGCTTCCATACTGTAGCTTCTGTGTATTAGGGGCAGTGAACCCTCACACAAAGACATGATATTGCAATTTCAGGTCTAATGGAAGTCACTGGTAGCCAGGCGCTGAAGCTAGCAACAGCATGCTCTCACGAATGGAGCAGGAAATAAATAATTCTACTATATTTAACGACTGATTCACCGTACAGCAACAGTCCAGACTCCAGACACAGAAGTGCTCATGTCCATTACAACATATTGTAGACACACTGTAACTTATTTCATTTAGAATTCATAGTTATAATGTGTCTACTCTCAGTTACAATGAATGGATCAAATTAATGTCATGCAACACAGATCATGGGCCTTATTTTTTTATGGTTTAAATTATGGCACACGCCGGTTGTATTGCACATGGTCTAAAACACATGGGCCATACCTTGGGCCTGGGGCATGTCCAACTTCTGCTTAAAGTACAGCGCAAGGCACAAAATGTTCCGTTTAATCTGACGGGTGTGTGTCTGGCATAACATAACCGAGTATTTCCCTATTCCGGAGCCATGGTGTGCCTATAGCCTGCCCCAGGAGCCAGTGTGATTTCTGGTCTAGAGAGGCCGATTCAAATTTGCAGGCGAAAACAGACGGTGGATCCTATTGTTTCACCGATATGTGTGTACTGTCCGCCTCCACCACCTCCTTCTGACTCTTCTCATTCCACCTAACCTCACGTCACCAGGCTTTCCACCTCGGAGGAAAGCCTGGTCTGTGTTACTAAATTGCAGTGTGATCCGGTTGGGAGTAGATGATATCTTACATCATGTTGTAGTCATTGTTTTCTAGTCATCAGGCCGGAATCCTCAAACCAGAACGTCCTTTCCCTCAAACTGGAAGAATAATACCTTCCCAATAAAAGCGTAGTTTCTCTGATTTCTAAAATACTAAATAAATATAAATGTGAGTGTGCTTTCAGAGACTATTTAGCGTCTGTATACCTTTGTTATCCCACAGGGAAAGTCTATTCTTATCGCAGGTCCATAGTCAAATCCAAGGTCAAAGTAAGAGCTTTGTTTAAATTGTTTCTCAACTGCCTTTCCCCTCACACCTGGACATTTATAGTGAAGTTGACTCTCCAACACATTAGCTTCAAATTGACCATCCTTCAGGACTATTGGGATGCAATGAAAGCAAAGGTGATATTCAGCTATCATACAGGGCGGCGGTGGCTCAGGGGTAGAGTGCCTGGATGGTAACCGTAAGGTTGCCAGTTCGAACCCGGGCTCCCCCAGAGTTACTGTCGAAGTGTCCTTGAGCAAGACACTGAACCCCTAATTGCTCCCGATGTGCTAGTTGGTGCCTTGCATGGTTTCCGCTGCCATCGGTGTATGAATGGGTGAATGTAATGCACAATCTCTGTAAAGCGCCTTGGATAAAGGCGCTATATAAATGCACCATTTACCATACATGCGAATACATGCAAAATGATAGTTTGCAGCTGGTTAAGTTCACACATGGGCTGATGGGCTTGGTGTTGTTTAATAATTATTTAATTTCAGTTAAGCTTGTTATCAGTGTTCATGTGGTTGACTAGGCATGAGCTTTGTGTGATTTTTATGTTATAGGCACTATATGGTTAAGTTTATAAGCATAGATTCAGGATTTGGCAAGGATGTTCACCATGCAGTGCCCTATGAAATTAGGTTTTGTACAGGGAGCCTTGTGGCTTAAAACTAAGTCTTTATTTTACTAGTGCCATCTTACATTCTGATCCTCTGTCAAGAGCACAGAGCATATAACTTTGTGGAAGATGTTTGACAGCATGAGTCTTCAAACCTTTTCAGCCCTTAGTTGATTCCATTTAGGTCCAAACTGATAGTTTAAATAATTGCAATGATATTAACTATTCTGGGCGGGAACCCCTTTTGGTGTTTTAACCCTTCTGGATGGGGAGCCCTTTTGGGGTTCTGTACAGTATGTACAATATTCAAAAAATACAAAAATGTGATACTGCTATAAATATTTGAAGTTTTTCCAGAGAACTTAGAAGAGATTTAGAAGGCGTTTTTAGAATCCTAAATGGGTTAAAAGGGAATTTGGCATTATGGTAATTGAATTATAAAATCAAGATTTATACATGTATTTCATGTACATTTTCTTCACAGTCCTTCCAATAAGGTAAGATAAAGGAAGCTATTTTAAGAATGAACTCAATATTACATTGTATTTAAAGGGATTTTTCACTTTCAAAAGAACTTTTGGTCATTTTATTGTCTACTCAGGCTTATGTGAACACTGCAGACAGTTTTTAAGTTGCTTGATTCAGTATTTAGATATTTGATATTCATTTTAGCTGCCCCGTCCCCTTCCTATACAAACCCATTGTAATTTCAAACTCCATGTTAACCATGATAAAAATACAGACCTTTTTTCTGGTGACTGATAGTGTCCAATACGTGAGGGGCCATGGTTTTTATTTATTTTTAATAATTCTTTTTGAGGTTTTAGTCTCTTTCGACCTCCTCCTAGATTATTAATTATTACAAATAAACAAGAACAGTAATGAAAAGACCACTGCCCCTCACGTATTGGAAGGACAGTATCAGTCACCAGAAAAATGTTTGGGTGTTTTCGATTAATCTATCATGGTTAAAATGGATTTTGAAGTTATAATGGGTCTATATATGAAGGGGGTGGGGCAGCTAAAAGGAATATCAAATATCTAAATACTGAATCAAGTACCGGTAACTGTCTGAGGTGTTCACATAAGGCTGAGTAGATGATAAAATGACCCAAAGTTTTTTTTTAAGTGAAATATCCTTTATACCAAAAAGTCACATTTTGGAATATCAAACAGTGGATATCCCTGCATTTCCAATACAGACAAATTCAAGGAAAGTAACTCGTTTGTATTCATGAATTCCATATATATCTAAAAGGAGTATTACTCTGACACACCATAATCTACTACAGTACAAGAGCAATTTTAGCTGGTGTTATTTGCTTGGCACTGGCAGTTCTTTTTGGGGTACATCCTGCTCTCAGTAAATAACAGGATGAAATGAAATGATTACATGACAATGTGCTCTCACTGGCATGGTAGTGACCTCCAGCCACTGATTCTCTTTGTTCTGAATAATTTACAAATCATGACCAATATTGTTTTGGTTGTAAATTTTTAATGTGTACAGTAGATTGAAAAAGTAATACATGTAAAGACCAGAAGAAATGAATACTCATTATGAACTTTTCTGTGTATAGATAGATAAATGTACACACACTTGTATAGCAAATTAATGCACACTATAAAGATACTTGAATGCATACTGTACGTAGAAAAAGGCATGCTGCCGATTATATGCCATCATTAATCTGAACAGACCATTTTGTATATCAGCATTGTGTTCAGTATGAACATAGGGCCTATTTGGTCAGCCTCAGACAAACATTCAAAAAGCTGCACACTCTGTGCTGCCATGAGACTGGTCTTCTCTGCTCTAGTGTCCTTTTTTCTTCAGGTTCAATCCTGTTCCTGCAGTACATCTTGACAGAATGCCCCTGTAGTTGTCTGTGTGGGATAGGTTGCCTGCCTGGTTTATAGGGAAGATGCCGGTGGATCACCACGGGGTCTGTACTGTCATGAATGAACCAGCTTGGTAATTGTCTCCTCTGTGCTTGTCCTAGTAACTTGTCACTCTTTCGCCTTCTTGTGCCCAGAGATGGTGATTTTCAAGACATCGCCATATTTCTTGTATTATATAACAATGATTTGGTCCCCATGTCCTTTGGGGTAATTTTGTCACTGTATATTTGCACATATGTGAAATTTGACATCTGCATTTACCCGTCCTAATTAGGAGCAGTGAGCGCTGTTAGTACTGAGGAGGACCTCTGGCATGCGACCACACAGTGACCGCAGGGAATCTTTGAGTCATTATCACAATGACCCGCCTATCGAATATCCTTGTTCTCTCACGCCCATGCATGAACACTCATCTCCACAACATCTGGGTGCTGTGTCCACATAGGGAACCTTTGAATCCTTCCTTTTCTGAAACAATCCCTCTCTGCCCATCTTGCTTTCTTGATGAACACAGAAATGTCATTGTTTCTTGTCACCCGGGTGAGCAGTATGGGTTAGCGCCCCAGCCTGTGTCATCCGTGAGGAGGAAGTCCAACAAACCTTGGTGAGGCCTTTAGGAGGGCCATTATAGTCCACCACTCCTGAGTGCAGTGCCTGGTACTGGGAGTCTGGTGCAACGCACAGGTCCTGGGCCTGGTGAGAGCAGGAGTGGACCTGGTGAGACGTAGGAGGAGCCCGGTCAGGAGTCAACCCACAGAGCCTAGTCCTTCCACGCGCCAGATTTTGGTTCTCCCAGTACCAGCAGAGTAGATCCGGAGCGACGGATTGTGTGGCCTTGCTCATTCCCTGATGGACTGATCAAGGGTATAGCTAAGCAACTGGGAGGTAAATCGGGATTTGATCAACCCCGGCTGGGTTGCCTTTGTGGGGGTATGATGTTGGAAGACCCGAAACCCCGTTGACCTCAGGAAACATCACTGAAGATACGTCCCAGGTGCATCCATGCAATGTATTTTTATTTATTTGTAGTCTGTACTAGTTACATGAGTCACCACTTTCAAGGACTTGGAGACTTGCAGAATCAGAAATATAGATACCTTTGCAACTAGTGGTGCATTCAATTAATCGATATGGCAATATATCGATAGAACATCCAGACAATAGGTGAATCGATCGAGAGTCGGCTGTATCGATATGGCAAAACAGCATGAATTATCTGGGTGATCAGTGTTAACAAACGTACCTCTGTTTAACGTTATCAAAGCCCCCCTTGCAATGCACTCCCTTCCCAGACCCCTTGTTAGGATGTTTAGACATTTTATTTTAATTAAAGATCTCTGTGGGTCTGAAAGTGTTTTATTGTATTTGTGCAACATGGACATTATTTTGAATAAACGTATAATCGATATGGTATTGTGATACATATCCATTGTGAGATTGCAAGCAATATCCACCACTATTTGCAACATGACCAGATTATGAATCCAATGCTCGATTCCACTCCCCCAGACTCATTAACTGAGTCCATGTATTACCCTCTGGATGCCCAGGCTCCATGCTGCCTTGAAGGCCACCAGCAGCTACTATACTTGACCTTTCTTGATTCACAAAGTCACAATCAAACTCCACATGCACTTTGTAATGGACAGAGTCTAAAGTTCAGTTTAATTCTGACCAGTCTCCCCTTGGTGGGAGAGTTTGCCTTGGACTTCTCACATCCCTGGAAGCTCAGCAAGGGTTCTTTATAACATGGTTAACAAATATGAACCTAGGCCCCCCCCACCACCCTCAAGGAGGTGTGACGTCCTAGTCTAACCTCACAAAATCACACTATATCCAAGAAGGTTGGCATAATAATTAACAACAAATTAAATTATACTAGTCCTTACCCGTTCTGAATATATGAACAGCAAATGATGTTCAGTGTGGGTAATGTGTTGTAATAGATCACATTACTGATAGGGGGAACGGGGAATTGTTTACAGATGGTCTTGGGAAGTTAGGTTGGGCACAAAAGTAGGCTAATTAGTAGGCTACTGTAGTTTATTTTGCAAGAAAATGCTGCAGGACAATCATAAGTATACCATTGATAGCTTGGTATTGTGGCTGCTTTGGAGAGGTTATCCTTTAAGATGAATAATCAGTTGGATAAATATGATTTGAAGTGGAACGTGTTCCTCAGTCATGTTGCAGGTCCTTTGGTGTGATCCATGGTCAGGCAATGCCCTTTTGCTTGTTTATTGTATTAATATACATAGTCCTTACCCGTTGTATGGACTATTGCCCCCCATAAATATATTTAATTGCTCTTCATTTTAACTTGTATAATATATTTGTGTCTTTTTTGTGTGAATAGAAACAGCACTATAACATGAAAATATTTGTATAAATGCATGGTAGGGAAATGTTTTCATGGCAAGGACTGTAAAATGTACACTTATTAGCCCACAGACCCCCATTTGAAAAGTATGAAAGACCCCAGTTTGACATGCAGCACAGAAAGTATGGGCTGTCGCACAGGTATTCCCAAATGTACAGTGTGGGTAATGTGATGTAATATATCATATTATTGATATATGTATTTTGAGGAAGAATTGCTTTAATATAGACTTGTTCACTGGAAATGGAAAAACAGTACATCATAGTCATACATAGAACTGAAAGTCTCAAACAGTCATTGTCATGTTAGTAGTGTAGTAATTGCATTTATGGGGAGATGAGTTGTTCAGTACCCCCCTGGTGGCCGCGGGGGGTACTGCGCCCTGGGTTGGATTATAATTTCATATAAATGGGTGATGTAAAAACAATATCTGTACAGTAAATACGACAGTTGCGTCGGTAAAAAGTAGCCTAGCTGGATTGTGGGAGCGTGCAGATTTATTTTGGCATGGAGAGATGTGTGCTAATAGTGTGGCTCGGTCGGAGATAGACCACGGACAAATAAATGGGTTTTTATTCACTAATAAATTCATTATTAATCTTATTGGAAAAATGGCTTCGTTAAGACCTCCATATTATTATGGTCAATGCCTGTGTGAAAAGTGGGAGCGATTGGTGCAGGCAATGAGGAGATAAGTGTTTGTTTCTGACAGACAGACAGACAGACAGACAGACATTCGCTCGTTTATAGTATGATTAACTAGCATTGGTCTACTCTATACCAACTCTAATTACGTCTGAAGAGCTTTAGTTTGAAATATGCAAAAAGATTAATTTGACTGCCTGGCAGGGATATTTATACAAAATGGTAACTGGTGCATGTAAAAGCACCTTTATCCAAAGCGCTTACATTTACCCATTCTCACACACATTCACACAAGAATGGCAGAGGAAACCATGCGGCACCATTTAAAACCATGGTTGAGTGGAGTCATAATCTATTCAGGCTTCAGGGCAGCCATGTTTCATGGAAATGTAGGCAAAGATTGTCACATTATTTTACTAAACAGCCAGACATTGAACCTTAATTCTGACCATAACCAAACTAAAACTTAACATTCCCTTGGGTTTCATGAAAGACTGCACATTAATTAGGTATCCCATTAACAAAAATGAACACACAAACAGACAGGATTGGTGACAATACCCTACCATGCGTTGCAGGGAGTTGTATCTCAGGTGTCGGAGTTGTGATAATTTATTCCATTCTCGCATGAAAGAAAATGTGAGTTAAATTACAGGTGCTGTAGCACATGCAGCATTTTGACACATGCAGGATGTTGATTTCCTAACTGTGATGCCCCATGGGACAGGTCCTTAGACTGAAGCTAGACATGGTGTGAAGAAGAAAGGGATTGTTATGTAGTGTACAATGGTTTGGTCTTTTTTATATTCTGCATACCTGAGCTGGAAATGAAGAGATACATCAATTGTCAGCACACTGTGCAAATTGAATGCCTCTTGAAATAGCTAGGCTAGTTCTAAGGCAATGTCAAAGACAAAATCATTGAATAGACATACGTAATACAGTAGCCTACTGATTTGGTCTGTCCTTCACACATATCTGTCAGCCACTTTGTTCCAGACAGCTGATCTGGGCTTCTGATGAAACCCAAAAGGTCATGTTACATTGTGATAAATTCACTAATCCATTTCATATGTAGAGAGGTTTGCCTGGATGCTGCTGTTACTGGAAGATTGAGTGTCTTCTGTCTTGGTATATAAATAGCTTCATATAACTATCCATCAGTCCAGAGCGTCCAGAGCCATATAATATATAAGGCTCTGCATCAGTCATACTGGATTGTGGTTAGCTGTTGGTACTAGAGTAATATATATAGTGTGTAACCCATAATGCTATATTCATAAGATATATATTTTTTTAAACAAGTTTACTTTTGAATAGCTAAAGTACTTAATAGGGCTAGGTTTTACTTCGCTAGTGCATTAGGCTATATGGACCAGCTGGTTTAAATTATTTCGACAAGGCAATTCAATGTGCTTTATAGAACAAGAAAAGGAAAACAATGATACAATAAAAATAGTTACAACAAGTAAACGAAACGCAATATGAATCCCTTGAGTCCCCTCCCATGTTCTATTCCCTTTTTTACTTTCTTTATGATGATTTCCTGTTTTTCATAAAAGTGTAGGCCTATTTGTACGTCTTTAAATGTTCTGATGAATTGAAAACGGAGGACCCAGATGTAGGCTACTAAACATTAAGTCTTATTATAATTTCATTATTTTTCTCCAGAGGCTGGAAACTGCGTCCTCTGGCTTTCATAGTGATTTCAACACTTTCTTCCCATGCAGACGGACTCAGGACTTGCATGACCCACGCGGCCACGATCTGACACAACTCGCTTCTCGCAGTCTCGCATGTTAATTCCTCCATTGATAATGACCATGCTTCCTGTTGAATCCTGCAGGTATGTTTGTTAGCCAGCATTTCAAACTTTCTTCCCGTTTTAATTCGGATGCAAATCCCGCCTCTTACCATTTTTGCAACATTTGGTGAAGCCAGTTTAAAACGGGTTATTCTTTAATAGTTTAATTTACATTTCCTGTTGCTCGTCAAGATACAATTCGCGCGTTGTTGCAATGTTTTTAAAGAACTTAAGATGTTTAAGTAGTTGGCTACATCAAGCTTGTCATTGATGAGGGTGTCATTCGATTTGATGTTTATGTTTATGTTTAAACCTGGTTTTTAGTTTCTAACCACAGCCTATTTGATTGTTTAGTAGCTTCCAGAGCTCCCGAGGATTGTTTTAGTTTTCCTCGGCTTTATCATTGATAAAGTTACCTTTAGCGGATTTAGTTATGGTAGTTACAATGTTTCTAGCTTGTTTTGTTGGGTTTTTAGGATGCCCACATTGCCCAGTTGGGTTTGGAGATCACTGTCGATTGTCGAAGGTAATTATAGCTGACTGACACTATGCAGATCACAGAACTTAATACTGAATGACTTAAACACGGGTGACGTTGCATGTCTGGAAGCATCTGTGTTTAATATAAGTCATTCAGTAGGTTATGTGCGTGTGCGTGTGTGTGTGTGTGTGTGTGTGTGTGTGTGTGTGTGTGTTTCATTGCTACAATTGCCAGCAATCATGTGTTCGCCCTACAGTAACTCCGTGTGGAAAGCCTGTTGACGCAAAGTTACAGTAACTGAAACATGCACCCGCCACCCACAATTAGGCGTGATTACCTTCAGTGGAATCAGCTGCTTTGCCTGCCAAACCTGCTTCACCAAACTGCTGTTAAAGAAAGGAAAGTATAGCGACCTGCAGCATTGTGGGTTTGAGTCTCACTGGACCCTGCTAAGCTCTGGTCTGGAGTCTGGACCGTCCTATTTGACTGTAGCCTACTCATTAAACCAGGGGTACCAACATTGGCACAAAGGAGGGTGATGATGATCATCACTGGCATAAGTGTGTGTGTGAGAGAGAGAAAGGACTTGATTTAAGAGAAAGGACTTGATTTAAAATAAACTATTAAAAAAAACTATTAAAAAAACGATTTAATAAACTATTTAAAAAAGAACTGAGTGTTGCAACTCCCCCCTCCTCTCTGACTTACTTACATCCTAGATGGCTCCAGCTTATAATTAGCTGTGAACTGAGATGGACATTTCACAAACACAACTGATGTACATTATTCTGCACACTAGCATTGTAAGGAAGGCTTTCTCTCACCTTCACCTCATATGTGTTGGTTATTTGTTATACTGTAGGTTGACATAGTTTTACCCACTGAATATTGGTACTCCATATGGAGCTATATCCGATCTTACTAACCTATCCAAACCCCATATTTGGACGTGGTTGACCTAGAGCTCCATAGAGCCATCAGATTCAGATCTAGTACTGACATAAGGTAAAATTCCTGTGGATATAGGTGCAGACTCATCATCGTAGCATCACTAATGCCAGTGATGTCACAAGCATCCAGCTAAGCACTTTATAAAGGGTTTTGTAACACACATTCAAATTCAACCTTTGAGTTCTTTGACCAGCTCTCACCGAAAATACTCCATCCAATACCATCTGTACAAGTCAGGATATTTGGCCTTACAACCCAGATATCGCTGCATTATACAGAGTCTTCAGAACCACTCTTAATCATCAGGTTTGACATCGTTAAGTTCTTACACCACACCACTGCCACAGGTCCTATACTTGGACAACCCGTCCTTTTGAGTAGTATTTTCTTACTGTTATCTCAAATGGTAAACAATGGTAAACAACACAAATAATGAATTAATGGTTTGAAATATTATTCCACACATCCCAATGGAAGAACTAGCATCACTGAATGGATACTTTTGGAATATAGATTTACATAAATTGGTATTAAAAACTGTTTACAAAATAGAATTTATTCTGTATTACAGGCAATTGGCAGGTCCAATCATGAACAGACTGTAGAGAAGATCTCTGACAAAACAGTTGCTGTCTCTCTCAAGCATTGACACAATTAATGCACTGTTCAGATAGCTGTGTTAAGATGTTGAACTGTATTACTGACATGTGATGTTACTGATTTTTCTTTTTGACAGGTCATTGCTTTGGATGACAAAGTGAGAAAATGGAGGCCAACCATAGGTATTACAGTATAGCTATTTTATATGGAGACAAATGGTCAATTGTTACAATTTACATGAACAAAATAATTGGGTTCTGGGTCAGCTTAAATTAAATGGTGCAAAAAGACTAATGTTCTGACAGAAGGTGTTTTCATCAGTCAAGGACAAGACATGACACATTATCTTAATAGCCTAATTTCAATCAGTTTGGTTGGTGAAATGCACACATTATATTATCTTGTTGAATAATGATGAATACAGTACAGAATATATAACCATTAACCAATATGCTTTTCTTTTCCAGCAACATCAATTATGAGAAAGATACTGCTGGACAGGGAGACATGCCCAAAGCACAACAACATTCTGAGAGCGAAGATGATGGATTTGACAGCATCGGTGATCCGCCAGTGTTCACAGACCTGTATGACCAGCCGATAGATGCAGCTTCATTCCTGTACGCAATTATTTCTCACATAATAGCTTTCCATGTTTTATACTTTTTGAAATATTTAACTTTAATCATTTTGTAATTGAATTGGGGCTGCTCTGATTGGACTGAAATGTTGCCCATAGATAAACCAAGGGGCCAGCTAGGCACTCCAATGTTGAAGCGCTGGGCCCTAGTGGTAAGAGGAAGGACTGCAGGCGGTCCCGTGGATTCTTGACGAGGAAACCCTGTGCAACCGAGCGCTCAATGTTAAAGCCCAGCTGCACTTCCACATTTGGACACCAAAATTTGGTGTCCAAATGCTGAATCAGCGAAAAAATGCGGAAATAGACGGTACTTCCGGCAGCCTTCCGGGTGCTTCAAAACGCCACTGAGCAAGTTCTGTGTTTAATATTTATACATTGAGTGAGCAAGTGGTCGTCATACTAGTACTCATCCATACTATTAGACTTGGTAACAATATCCTTTAAGCTAACTTCAATCTGTTTGGCTGGTGAAATGCACACCAGGTTAGGTAAGGGGGCAGTGGTGGCCGAACGGTTTGCGGAGCGGTCTTGATATCGGAAGGTCGCTAGTTCGTATCCCCGGACCGGCACGTTAAAATTACCACCGCTGAATTGCCCTTGAGCAAGGCATAAAATGTTCTATGAGCAGGGCCTGGCTGTAAACAAGTCCTTGAGCTTAGTCCAGTTACCCTTGGTAAACATAGTAACTTTGCTTTGCTTTGCTTTGCTTTCTGTTTTTGAATGAGGATAAATACAGTAACTAATACATAACCAATATGGTCATATTTTATTTTACAGTGACATTAAAGATGAGAAAGATGCTGCTGGGCAGGAAGACATGTCCAAAGCACTTGTGAAAAGTGAGGACCTGATGTCGGAGCAAAAGTCGGAGAGCAGCGATGTTGAATTTGTCAGAGACCTGCATGACCACCAGAGAAACGGAGCTGCATTCCTGTACGGTCTTTTCCCCCCTCACATACTGTGTTTTACACCTTTTTTTAAATATTTAATGGAAGTCAATTGGGCTCTGATTGGACTGAAACGTTGCCCATATTTTTAAATGCAACTTTAATTTAACTTGAACAAGGGGTTCATTGTCCTGTTCAAAGGTATGTGATTTGTGGTTATACTGTCAGTGTAGAAGAAAGCGGGGGCTCGCAACTCAATTTTGAATGCTCCAGTTTCTGCAGTTTGGCTCAGCACCAGAAAACGGAGGATGTGCTTTATATGTTTCTTTGAATGGTTATCTATACTACCATACTTTGCAACAATATCTCTGAGGGGCGCTATGCCCAGCTTTCCGTGTTTGTGTAAACACAAATTTGAAGACAAAAGTGAAGACGGAAAAGTGAGGATGCAAATTGTGATTGGCCAGAATGAGATGATGCATGATGATAAGCAGCGCCCGCACTTCACACGGGTGTGATTTGTCCGGTGAAATGTGTGCATTAGATTATCTTGGTGAATGATGACTAACTGTACATAATACATAACCAATATGCTTTTCTTTTACAGCAACATCAAGGAGGAGAAGAATGCTGCTGGACAGGGAGATATGACATTTGAGGACCTGATGGTGGACCAAAGTTCTGAGAGTGAAGATGATGAATTTGTCAGCATCAGTGGCCTGCCAGTGTTTAGAGAACTGCACGACCAGCTGTACGAGCACCAGAGAGGTGGAGCCGAGTTCCTGTACAGTCTGTACCGATGCAGGCGTAAAGGTGGCGTCCTGGCAGATGACATGGGCCTCGGCAAAACCATCCAGGTCATCGCCTTCCTGTCAGGCATGTACGACGCGGGCCTGATCAAACACACTCTGATTGTTATGCCATTGTCCCTCATCCCCACTTGGACCACGGAGTTTACTAAGTGGACTCCTGGGATTAGGGTGAAGGAGATTCACTGTGAGACTAAAGCAGAGAGAATCAGGAACTTGAAGAAGGTCCAGAGTCAAGGGGGCGTGGCGCTCACGACTTATAACTTGCTGATGAACAGCTGGCAGCAGCTGGCATCATACAATGGCAAAGAATTCAAATGGGACTACATAATCCTTGACGAGGCACACAAGATAAAAAACACATCAACCAAAACCTCCAAAAGTGCATATTCCATACCCGCAGATAACCGTGTTCTCCTCACAGGAACCCCTGTGCAAAACAATCTGCGAGAGATGTGGGCTCTCTTCGACTTTGCTTGCCAAGGCACCCTCCTTGGCACATATAGAACCTTCAAGAAGATGTATGAGAAACCTCTTATGCGGGCAAGGGAGAAGGACGCCACTCCAAAACAGAAAGCCCTGGGGTTGAGGATATCCGAAAACCTAATAAAAATCATCAGACCATACTTCCTCAGGAGGACAAAAGCAGAGGTCCAGATGAACATTGAAAGAACACGTGGAGAACGTTTGCACTCCAATGACAGCCAGGTCACAAATACGCAAACCGACACAGGGACAGCAGTCATGCCAACAATGACGAGGAAGAACGATCTTATTGTGTGGACGTATCTGAGTGCAATTCAGGAAGACATCTACAATCAGTTCCTCTCACTGGACCACGTCCAAAAGCTGCTTAACAGCACCAGGTCACCTCTCACTGCACTTGTGGTTCTGAAGAAGTTGTGTGACCACCCGAGGCTGCTCTCTGCTAAGGCCATCAGTCAAATGGAGCTGAAAGAATTAACATCCACGAACCAGCAAGACGACGATGACGAGTATGGCTCAAGCAGCATTGATCACATACCAGATGAGACACTGATCTCAGAGTCGGGGAAAATGGTGTTTCTCATCCAACTCCTCGAACGGCTCAGGGAAGAAGGTCACCGCACCCTCGTCTTCGCAGGCTTCCGGAAGGTGCTGGACACAATCCAGCAAGTCCTTGGCAACAGGGGCTTCAAAGTCTTGCGGCTTGATGGCAAAATCACCAAGACCGCAGAGAGGGCTCGGCTGATTTCACTGTTCCAGGAGGACAGTTCCTACTCTGTATTCCTCCTGACGACCCGAGTGGGTGGTGTTGGCATCACCCTGACTGGCGCCAATCGTGTGGTGATCTTTGACCCCAGCTGGAACCCTGCCACTGACTCCCAGGCCGTGGACCGTGCATACCGCATTGGACAAACTGAAAACGTGGTCATCTACCGGCTCATCACTTGTGGCACTGTGGAGGAAAAGATCTACAGACGGCAGGTGTTCAAAGACTCAGTGACCAGACAGTCGACCGGCGACACGAAGAACCCGTTCAGGTATGTTGGAATTATACCTCATGACAAAACAGCCACTTTGTTTCCACTTCATCAAATACATGGAATATACATTCAAGAGTGTTATTCATACAGTAGTGTACGACCAAGGGTGAACGGTGAGTTATGGAATGTTAAAAACAACAGGGACATCATTTTTACAGAAATATAGGCAGAAAAATTGATGGGCAGAAGCTTTGGCTAACAAACATAGGTGCGTTTTACCTTTGGGTAGGCCGCGGATTTATTTATTTATTTCCCAGATGGTCTAAAAATGAGTTATTTAGCATACTTTTACCAATGAATTAGCCTATACAACACAGACAACGACTGATCAGCCAAAATATATATATTTTGGACGATATGGGTCTTTTTCTCGAGTCAGTGTGTAGATTACCCAGCGGTGTTGCTGCCCCTCCTGGGAGTCCTGGCTGGCTGGCTCATGGCTCTGAGTCTTCACAGACGGCACAGAGACCTTTGCCTTGAAAAAGACATTTTGTTGTTTCCCAAAACAAACCAGCGCGCGACTGGAAGGACGAGGTTTACAGACATACCAATAGTAGCCGTATGCTGATTAGGCCAGTTGCTGTATAGCCTACCCAATCAGCGATCACCAGGGGGCAGCAACAACACACACACACACACACACACACACACACACACACACACACACACAATAGCCTTCTATATAATGCTGCGCACATATATTATATATATTTAAAAAAATACCCAGCATAATGTTTGGGAAGGCTAAGCCTTCCCTAGCCTTACACACCCGCCGCCTATGCTAACAAAACCTCTAACATGTGTGACTTGGTTTTAGAACCAATATAAATGGACCGAATAATCTAGAAGCAAGTTTTGCTTTATATATTATCGACTAAATCTGAGTAACCACTTATACTTTATTGCATTGCAATGCGTTGTGAGCTTGTAGATCTGCTATTTTCACCTTTAAAAATCAGACCCGTCTGAAGTGTACTGTACTGTACAAGCCCTCCTCCCTGGCCTGTCTGTGTCTCAGTGTTAGGCTGTGCAACAGTGACACTTGGTGGTGAACAAACTCTATAACGTAACAGCCAGGGACACAGGGACAGACCCAGGGACACAGCGGCCACACACACAGCTGTCTATAGGAGTGGTTGCACCACTCAAAAAAATCCCATTAATTACTCGTTTAACTCCTGACTCGCTAAACCAAACACGCTTTTGAGATTATCTCTAGCCGTGCATATTAGTGGCATTTTCACGGCAGTCTCGGATAACTCATTCACAATATTTCCCTCCCCAGGTACTTCAGCAAGGAAGAGCTGAGGGAGCTCTTCATCCTGGAGCATACGCGCTCCTCCAATACGCAGATGCTGCTGCAGTCCCTCCACGCCAAGCATCGGAGGACTGACTCCAAACTGGACCAACACATCATGCACCTCCACTCCATGGAGATCTTTGGCATCTCTGACCACGACCTGATGTTCTCGCAGAAGGTCAATGACCACGATGAACCCGATGACAAAGAGTCTTGGCGTTACATAGAGGGCAAAGTCCAGGAAGCACAAGAACGGATGAAGGCAGAGTCTGAGATGCATGCACAGCTGGGCTCAAGTGAGGAACAGGCCTGGCTGAGACAGATGGGTCACAATAGCCGTGAAGGGCCGTGGTCAAACAAGATATCAGGGAAGATATGGTCCCCCCCAAGCCCTCTGCTCCCCGAGTACCACAGCGACATCAGAGACTCAGATGACTCGGATGACTCAGAGACAGAGATTCTGGGGGAGAATCTCGAACAGCCTGGAGTTGTTACGGAGAAGCGTGCTAGCAGACGACGTCAAAGCATGCAGGTGATCGATCTAACTCTAGATGAAGACGTTCGAGCCAAACGGGCAGTTGGAATGCATCAAGAACCGTCAGAGATGCAACCTGATTCACCTAGAGATGTGTCCTTCCGGTCTGTACCTGTAGAGAAGGAAGACGATGTCATCGATCTAACTCTGGAAAAAGGTGTTGAAGAGTACCAGGCTGTCAATCTAGATAAAGTTGTCACTGAGTACCAGGTTTTGCAGGCTGTCGATCTAGATGACTTTGATGATGATGGTGTTGCAGAGAACCAGGCTGTCGATCTAGATGATGATGATGATGTTGCAGAGAACCAGGCCGTCAATCCAGATGAAGATGTCAAAGAGAACCAGGCCATCGATCCAGATGAAGGTGTCGCAGAACACCAGGCCGTCAATCCAGATGTAGGTGTCGCAGAGAACCAGGCTGTTGATCTAGTTGATGAAGGTATCAAAGAGAACCAGGCCGTCGATCCAGATGAAGGTGTCGCAGAACACCAGGCCTTCAATCCAGATGTAGGTGTCTCAGAGAACCAGGCCGTCAATCTAGATGATGATGAAGGTATCAAAGAGAACCAGGCCGTCAATCTAGATGATGATGAAGGTATCAAAGAGAACCAGGCCATCGATGCAGATGAAGGTGTCACAGAGACACAGGCTGTCGATCTAAATGTAGATGAAAGTGTTGCAGAGAACCAGAAGAAGAGGAAAGCAGCTGTGCTTTATGAAAGCCAGGAAAAGGAAGGTGACCATATGCCTGCTACTAGCCACTTTGATCACTCATCACCAAGTTATCATTATTACGCAGTGCTTAAACCGCTCTGTTCCACCCCCATCAGATCCATGATGAGTCGTGCAGCGGACACTTTAGAGGCTATGCGCACTTCCACAAGGGCCTTTTTCGAAACCTCGAACAACGAAGAATATGAAGGAGTGGAACACTATAATAATTGAGGAAATGCAAGTGATTGAGGAAGAGGAGGAGAGAAATGAATGCTAGAGTAGCGACTAGAACACACTAACCTTGCATTCCAATACACATCTCTGGCAACTTTAGCCAGTTGCCAGTTCGTTGTGAGTAGGTAGGAGAACTTTTAGGAGTGGCTGAATGTTGTGACCCCAAAATGACATGTATTTGGCCACGGACGCCTCCATCTGAAAATGTTTAGTGCCATCGACCCCTCCAGATTTTTCAAAAATGTTCAAAGATAGATGTAATTTTGGCTTTTTTCCCCTGTATTTTTGTATTTGTTTAAAAAAAAGAAATTGGATGGTTGTACTTTGCACACTGTCAATAAATAAATTGCAGATGTACAAGCTCGCAGCACAGCACAAAGTGATGTGCTGTGAGCTTATAGATCTTCTATTTTGTGAATGACCAAAATCTAAAATTACACAGATGCTTTCCTGGTTTTACTGGGTTAATGCAAATGTACAGTATCTGTTTACTTTCTTTATTCAGTTGTCATAATGTTCACATCATTGCATGTATTCTGGAGTTTAGCCTTTGTAATGACCACTGTTTGGCTGTTTATATTTCAGAAGGTTTTTGTTCATTAGTGTTTTATTTCTTATGATAATTTTACACCTTTTATTGTGTAGGGCGAGGCAAACTACTGTATTTCACAAAATTCAACGGTATGATGAGAGGTTTGATATATTTGTAACTTAACTGTGAGAGCGAGGCGGCGGTGAATTATCGCTAGACTGTATAGTCTTTGCTGTATTGCTGAGCTGTATTAAACCGGTGTAAAGTTACATCAAATAAAATAAGGTTGAATGACTCAAACCAGATATCCAAAATCCCAGATAATATTATCTAGTCTCATGCCATATCGACTATGACATCATAGAATATTAAAACTAAAATATTAAAAATTTATCTTCAGGAATGCTTTTGGGTCATTGAGGGTGGCTTTCTGGGTCAGAGGGAGTCTTTCAC
Organism: Protomyctophum parallelum; assembly: GCF_964188405.1. NCBI lineage: Eukaryota > Metazoa > Chordata > Actinopteri > Myctophiformes > Myctophidae > Protomyctophum > Protomyctophum parallelum. Next base: position 22,064,799 of record NC_139710.1, on the reverse strand, counting down.
TAAGTGGAACACATACAGGCCTGTGTCTCCAAACCTGTAATCATGTTGCCACATGTATATGCAATCCTCTTGTTCAGGGGCTTTTATTTTCATATTGAAAAGTAAACTGCTATGGAACATAATGATTCTACAAAGTCAGAAACCAATCAATGCTGTTAACCTTGTTGCTGCACTTATTTTCACTAATTTTGTTGTCCAAGCCTTTTCACAACTAAAAATTAAAAGCCATTTTATTACTGTATACTTGATGTGTGAAATATCCCTACAGCCCATTACATGGCATTTCACCCTCTGACATGATCACAGGAGAGGGAGTGTTTTGCCAACAAATATTGAGTTAAATTGTATGCTGGGAGGACTGACAATTTACCATTACGATTTATTGTGGCAGGCACTTATCCAGAGCAACTAACAAAGTGCATGATCAGAGTAAGCAGCTTGAATCCTGATCAATGAACAACTATCTTTTGCTTTGACCGGGTCAGTTGTCATATACCCTCACTTTAAACATTTAAGTTCCTTGCCTATTTTTAAAACTACTACTTTATTTAAAAACTTGGAATGCTACCTGTCATTTAACAGCATGTACCTGCATTACTTTAAAACCATAAACAGCATACCAGTTTCAACTGAACTGAATTTAAACTTGCAAAAGATGGCTTACACTGCTCTTTGCTCTGGTGAGACTGTCTAATTCCTAATCAGAATCAGTGTGACAGGAGCGGAAGGCTGTGAGAGCTAATCTTTGTTATTCTGCTAGAAGTGATATTGCCCAGAGGGAGAGGAATCCCAGACTGTTTAATCAGTCATATTAATCATACATTATTTATGACAATTACAGGAAATGCTGTGTGCTGCAGCAGCAGTAGCCTCGGCCCTCCAAGGCAGCAGCATGAGGAAGCAGGCGAGATACAGTATGAATGAGCCCTAGGTGTCTCCCAAAAGAGCATCATTCAGTAGCCAGAGATAAGGCACCTCTACATGGTGCCACTCAAGAGGCAGAATCTGCAAACAAAATACGATATGTCTATTTGCTCTGGTGATTGAGCTACAATCTTATTCCTTTACTGTAGGTCAAGGCTATGGATTCCTCTAATTCGTAAATATTTTGTCATATACAGTAACGGGATAGTGAAAAGAAATGAAAGGCTATGAGTAAGCAGGCATGCAATCTCAATGTGGGATCTAACATTTTAAACTAAACTATCTAAACCTTGTGAAACGCACATGAGGGGAAATTACATAATATATACAATATATAAATGTTTTACATATAATTGTGGGTGTGTGTGTGTGTGTGTGTGTACACACACATAAAATAATGTGTGTATACACACACACACACACACACATACTGTATATAATATATGAAATATATTTTATGGAATAATTCCAACCCTGAAAACAATGGGATGAGAGAAGGGCTTCTTGTCTCAGTTGTCCCTGGGGGACAGCTATATATATATACTGTGCGCTGGTGTCATTTCTGAACCCGCTACTGCAGAGCTTTGGAGACTCCAAGCAGCTGCTTTGCCTAACACGACGTACAGTGGAGAGTGTTGCCACTGTCGGTATCTCCCGGTCATTCATCACCCTGGCACGGCAGCGTTGAGGCACGCTCAGGTGAGCCTGATTAAAGCCAGGAATTCCTCCCAACTGCCCTGTCCCATCCATAACTGTCCTATCCATCTCCCTGCTGCTTTATTCATGTGCTATCTGGCTCACTGGCTTTCACTCAATGATCCTCCTCCTCCACGCCTAATGTGTGCTCCTTCGGGCCAAGAATAGCAGATCTACAAACTCACCACATGTCATGTCAGTGAAGTGTTGAGTTTATACATTGTCTATTTTCGGCGTGCGGCAATGTGGTACTGTGAAGTATAAAATAAGTAAAGGGTTTGACTCGCATATTCTTCAGAAGGACCTAGTGAATTTATGTCTTAGCATTTGTTCTACATACCCATCCTCTGACAGGGTCTTTGTCTGTGGATATTATGCAGATAAAAACCACTGCAAGCCTTTTATTTATGTCACGATTGTGATATTGAGTTCTTAACACGTTAAACTGCTAAAAGCATTCTGCTGAGAACAAGACAAAAGTTCAACTTTAATTTAACTACATGTCCACCTACCTAGAAGTATGAAAGGGAACATTTTTTTCTGGGACATGAAATACTGTACACATCAGATGTTTTGGTCTGTATGACATCCCAGCAGAAATAACAATCTCATATACTGTAGGCCTACCTGTAATATGGTTCCTTTGTTCTTGTAGGTCAACTGTACAGTACACTTGTGTCAATTTACTTTGAAACGTATGTATTTCTGTGTGCTGTATCTCGTTTCACATCTTTAATTTATCACTGAAGGACCTTACACCGTGGAAGTGTCGGTGTATTTGTCATGCGATTAATTCACCCAAATAATTTCCCCCCCAGCTATTGTTTTTTATATGAGTACATCAGGACACATGCACTGTACCGCAAATAAAAGGCATCGACTTGTATATTATATTATATAGTTTGACGCAAAATATTTGCAGATACATTTTCATATTGTTTATTTGTCACATCCTCGGTGTGTAATGACCATGTCTTTAAAGTAGTGATTGTTCCTTCTTGTACATTAGGTCTAACCATGAATAACATTCTCCATCAAATACTAATGTTTAGGGATCAATATTCTCGCTTTATTATTGCTGGAGATGTGCAAACAGCTTGCATGAACAACTCCATAAACGTTTTATTTAAAATGATGATGTCTGTTGTCATCAATAGTACACAACCCTGTAATTCATATCAGGTTAACATGAAGAACCATGTCTCTTCAAAGGATGGTCTGATAGGGCAGAAACACAGTACTGTAGGTGTGAGTGAGTGACCGCTTGTAACCTTAACTTTTTTGCCTCATACTGTACATTCACGTGCACGTACAATACAGTTGCTTGGCAGTTGTTAGAGGACATAGAGGCTAATCTCACAATAGCAGTCAGGACCACTGAGGTTAACGTGCCACTGTGAGACGGTATACTACAGCAGAGCCAGTTAGCTTCAATTTACCTGCTGCTGCTGAGCCAGCAGCTAGGCCACCATGATAAGAGGCCGGGACAAAACCTAAATCCTCACAGCTTCTCTCTCTCCCCCTATCTCTCACTCGCCCCTCTCTAATATCCAGCTCACAGTCACTCTCTCTTTACACAGTACAATCTGGACCCTTTGGGTCAATGTTTACCCTCAGAGTTAAATGAACACTGTGTGTTTTACTGTGTATTTTTCTGTATCACTATTTCTCCCCCTCCTCTTGCTCTTTTTCTCCGTAAAGGCCCTCAATTGTCAGCGTCTACTGTAAGTAAAGGGAACGTTCCTCTGGGGAATGGATGTCCATTTTATTGTCCCCTATGATAACTGACTGTCATTTTCACACAGGAATCATTCAAACAGCACAGAGATGAGTCCTCTCTGTACCTCTCTTGAACCCTGTGGCATGTTGTTGTGTTGAAAATTTTGGTTACTGGTACGTTTGTCCTATTTTGTTTTAAAGTTACAAATGGATAAATTAACATACAGTGCAAAGACGGAGACGGGACACAGGAGTAACATTGCATGACTCAACTTTTTACTGGTAATACCGGAACTCACATACAGGCAATGCATCCTGGGCCTTGTAGTCTATGCAACATTACCAGCTATATATTAGACAGTTGTGATGCACCACACATATAGGTATGACTGTGAGTAGTCCTCACTACTGTGCCTGCCTAACTGTCACCCTGTAGGTGAGCCTGGGTGGGGCATTGGCCTGATAATGGGAGATCACCTGGGCCCGGTGTCTATGCTATGACACAGTACATATGTCCATACATAATGTGTACTACAATATAATATACTATATGGAATCATCATTCAATTTTATGTTCATTCAAGCAGCATGACGTGTAGTAAGTAGAGTATGGTTGCTGCTGCAAAGGAAGCATATTGCAATGGGCTGCTGTATCACTGAATAGACTCAGAAAATGAAATGTGTTATATTATCAGCAATTCAGAACACAGACGCCTGAGGCTGAAGCATACCTATAATAATCGTCTGAAAAGTGAAAACACTAGGGCATTGTGTGAGTGCAACTTGGTTTGTAATAAAAGCAGGTAAGGTAAGTAGTAAACCAATAATAAACTAGAAAAAGTGCCCAAATACATAATTGGCAAAAAAACACTATGATTTTATTTATAGTATAAAATTAAGCCATTGAGACCAGATTTGACAAAAAAGTGTCTTCTAAATCCTGACAGTGGTTCTCAAAGTTTTTCATGTCAAGGACACCCGGAATCATCTGTATTCGCCAGCCAACTCCCATCTGAAAATGTTTTGTACCAGAGAACCCCCAGAAGCAAAAATACGACTTAAAAGCGTTCACTGTGATGAAGTGTGAAAGAATATATTCAAAGATTTGCACACATTTTCACGATTAAATTTAATTCTGCATAATTATTAGAACTTTTTGTACTTTTGCACAATCCAATTTACATATTGAATTACAGACTTTTTACTTGTAACAGAGCATCTCTACTATTGCGGTGTTGATACTTTTACTCAAGTTAAAAAATGTGGATAGTTCCAGACATAGGAGCAATGTTTGGAACTATAGCCCACTCTGGACCGAGCATGCTTTACCTGGGCAACTGGTGGCGTAAAATCAGTCATTACGACGGCATCAAGGCCCGCCAAAATATATTTTAGTAGTCGACTAAAAATAGTCGAAAAAAAAGGTGACTAAAATCATGTGACTACAACTATATGAAAACTATTCAAGTTCTATAGCCGCCCCACTTCCGAAACGGTAGAGAAATGAGTGTTACCATGTGGGGGTATCTGGGGGTCCCCGGGAGGGTCCCCGGAACATCCAGACCCCCAGAAACGCACCCAGGGGGCCGGGCCGATTCTGGCTAGCCGCGCCACGTCCGGAACGGTTGAGAAATGATAGAGTTACCGTGTGGGGATCACTCTACTGTACCCTCTACTGTACTGGCACAGGTGGTGAAAAACAACCACGCTATTTTCGTGCTCATACCCAGGCACCCACCCAGCCACACACATAGCTCCATAAGGGAGTGGTTGCACCACTCAAAAAGTATAGAATATCTCGGTTTATTAACAGTGGAAAAGGTGAGCCCTCGAGCGTCAACGCCTGGTTAAAAGTCATCTTCAACACATCCGCATGCATCACACTGCATCAGACTGCATCACACTGCATCACACTGCATCACACTGCATCAGACTGCATCAGACTGCATCACACTGTATCAGACTGCATCACACTGCATCAGACTGCATCACACTGCATCAGACTGCATCAGACTGCATCAGACTGCATCAGATTGCATCAGACTGCATCACACTGCATCACACTGCATCAGACTGCATCAGACTGCATCAGACTGCATCAGACTGCATCAGACTCAATGTGTGTGCCGGACTCGGTGCACCTCGGGGCTTCAGCAGCCGGGTGTCATCTGTCAAAACGTGTATCTCCCTCTCGTCCTTTAGTTTACGCCATCAGAATATCGCAAGTGGGCGCCCAAATACATAATTGCCAAAAAAACACTATGATTTTATTTATAGTATAAAATTAAGCCATTGAGACCAGATTTGACAAAAAAGTGTCTTCTAAATCCTGACAGTGGTTCTCAAAGTTTTTCATGTCAAGGACACCCGGAATCATCTGTATTCGCCAGCCAACTCCCATCTGAAAATGTTTTGTACCAGAGAACCCCCAGAAGCCCAAATACATAATTGCCAAAAAAACACTATGATTTTATTTATAGTATAAAATTAAGCCATTGAGACCAGATTTGACAAAAAAGTGTCTTCTAAATCCTGACAGTGGTTCTCAAAGTTTTTCATGTCAAGGACACCCGGAATCATCTGTATTCGCCAGCCAACTCCCATCTGAAAATGTTTTGTACCAGAGAACCCCCAGAAGCAAAAATACGACTTAAAAGCGTTCACTGTGATGAAGTGTGAAAGAATATATTCAAAGATTTGCACACATTTTCACGATTAAATTTAATTCTGCATAATTATTAGAACTTTTTGTACTTTTGCACAATCCAATTTACATATTGAATTACAGACTTTTTACTTGTAACAGAGCATCTCTACTATTGCGGTGTTGATACTTTTACTCAAGTTAAAAAATGTGGATAGTTCCAGACATAGGAGCAATGTTTGGAACTATAGCCCACTCTGGACCGAGCATGCTTTACCTGGGCAACTGGTGGCCCGGGGGCCTTCACTTAATGTGGCCCTCAGGATAATATCAGCATACTGATATATTAATGATTTCAGCTGTTGCAATTCCAAACATGCAAACGTGACCCGCTTTAATTACTTCAGTCTTAATTGTTAACATAACAGTAATAAAAGGCATTTGAAATGAAATGAAAATGTAAATTTTCAGGATTTGGAGGTGTGCCGTGGTGGAACCTGTCTGCCCAGTAGCGAACAGCACTTCAGCCCTTTGTGACCCTGTTAACTTAACCTGTTAAGACCAGTTTCTACTAAATGTCTTCTAAATCATGATGGCTTGCTGAAAAACCTATGTTTCTTAATCTATGTCAGTGGTTCTCAAACTATTTCATGTCAAGGAGCTCCAGAATTATATGTATTTGGCAACCGACCCCCATCTGAAAATATGTTGTTCCAGGGACCCCCCAGAAGCAAACGTTCGCTGTGAAAGAATATACGAATATTCAAAGCCTTGCGCCACTTGGTGCCTCGTTATGAGCTTGTAGATCTGCTATTTTTCAACAGCTAAAGTTTAAAATAATGGTTGAAGTGGTTAAAGGCTAAGGATGCAGAGATGCATTCCCAGGCTTAATAGTTTAAGGCCTAGTTTAGACTGTCGTACGGCAGGAATAGCCATTTCACAAGATCACATGATATGCTGTTGTTGTTAAATGTTTTAAGAGGTTTCCCTAATGGCATTATGCCCAAAATAGGGACACCAGCCAGGTTGAAAGGCTGGTGCAAGGCTGCAGCTGATTAAAAAATAAAGTATACTAGTGCTGCACGATTAATAGAAAAATATTTAGATCTAGATTCAGACACCTATGTGATCTAATTTCTTTTTTTTTTTTTTTTTTTTTTTGCGGCTTACGCCTTTATTGATTTTTTAAGGGATAGAAAGTAGGCTGACAGGAAACGGGAGAGAGATGGGGGGATGACATGCGGTAAAGGCCGTGTCGGGTCCGGGAGTCGAACCCGCGGCACACCGCGACTGGATCACCAGTCCGGTGCCCAGACCGTTACGCTACGGCCTGGGCCGTGATCTAATTTCTAAATATGAGCAAGAATCGTGTAGCACTAGTTGGCAACTACAGACTAAAGGCAGTTCAGCAACTACAGATTAAAGACAATACTGTAAGGGTAAATATTTTCATGGAAGATTTTTAAACCGTGTGACAATCGTGATCTCAATTCTTGTGGAGGGAAATCGAGATTCATGTTTGAGCAAAATCGTGCAGCACTGAAGTATACATTATAATATAAAATGTCTCAAACTCACTCATACCTGAAGATCTGTCAAAGGACGAACAACTAGAGAATAGGCAAGCATTGCAGCCAATGCCATGTGCTGTGAAATGTACCAAAACAGAGAAAATCAGATTCTAAAAATGTCAGTCGTTCAAAAAATAGCAGACCTACAAGCTCGTGGCGCGCTATGAGCTTGTAGATCTGCTATTTTTCAATAGCTAAAGCATAACATGATGCTAACACCAAAATGGGTTCCCGTTCAGAATGGGTTAATTGAGTTGACGTTACCGTATTTAGCCCATTCTGACCTGAGATCAGATTCTAAAAATGTCTTCTACATCCTGCCAGTTCTCCAGTTTTCATTCTGACCCGAGATCAGATTCTAAAAATGTCTTCTACATCCTGACAGTTTTCATTCTGACCTGAGATCAGATTCTGAAAATGTCTTCTACATCCTGACAGTTTTCATTCTGACCTGAGATCAGTCAGTCGCTCTTCGATTTTTCAAAAATAGCAGACCTACAAGCTCGTAGCGCGCCACTCGGTGGCGCGCTACGAGCCACGAGCTGTAGATTGACGTGCATGGAAACAGTTTGTGTTGTGTGTGTGATGTCACACCAGAATATATAAGATGATGAACAGGGTTGAAATTACAGTAGGCGCCGAGACAGACAGACAGACAGACAGACAGACAGACAGACAGACAGACAGACAGACAGACAGACAAGGTGATGTTTTCTTGGACCGTTTCCAAAGCAGGAGGACCAAAGCGAGCCTCTCACGCGTCTGTAGCAGTGAGGAACCAGCTTTATTCCTTTGGAGATTACTGTGATGGATCGAGCTACAACAAGGATCAGATGGATGTCCATGTCTTCAACACAATATCGTTATGCTGGAAGAAGTTACCTCCAGTGAGTCCTGGAAGAGGAGACGGTCACCTTGAGGTTCCATCCAGGCGCTACGGCCACAGAGCTGTGCTGATGGAAGATACAGTCTACATCTGGGGAGGCCAATGTGAAGAGGAGTACTACAATGAGCTTTATGCATTTGATGTGGACGCCCACATGTGGTTGAAACCCAGCAGGGTTTCTGGAGCTGTTCCAGAGGAGAGGAAGGGCCAATCAGCCTGTGTGTTGGGGAAGGTCATCTTTATCCATGGAGGAGACACAGGGCTGACTGGAGTCACTAATGACATGTACAAGTTGGTCACCAGCACAATGGTCTGGTCTTCAATTAACACCAGAGGAACTCCACCTCCTGCTTCATTTTGTCACTCTGCTACCATCATTGGGACAAAGATGTTTGTATTTGGGGGCTATATGGGGGGTCGGTACAACAACACCATCAGAGTGTTTGACACAGAGACCGACCTCTGGATGAGCACACCTTCTGCACAGCTTCTTCCAGTAGAACTCTACCATCATTCAGCCTTTACCTACAATGGAGAGCTCTACATATTTGCCAACAGGACTTATACCTCCAATGATATGTGGAAATTCAGTCCAGAGACCTTCTCCTGGAAGAAGGTGGAGCCTAAAAGGAAAGGCCCGGGTCCAATGCAGGGTATGTGCTGTTGCATTGTGGGAGAACGCATCATCCTCTTTGTACATGGAGAATACTCTGATCACTCGTACATCTTAGACCTGAGTCCTACTCTGAAGACGTTATGCAAGCTAACGGTTATCCAGTGCTGTCTGGATCAGTCCGAACTCCCACACAACATCAGGTGGGAACTGGCGGCCATGACAACCAACAGCAACGGAATAAATAAGTAATATGATCTTGTTGGAATCCTACCAACAAGACATCTTGTTGAGATCCTTGGACATGATCCTTGGTCTGCCCGGGGTCTCCTCCCAGTGGGACGTGATCCTTGGTCTGCCCCGGGGTCTCCTCCCAGTGGGACGTGGTCCTTGGTCTGCCCAGGGGTCTCCTCCCAGTGGGACGTAATCCTTGGTCTGCCCCGGGGGTCTCCTCCCAGTGGGACGTGATCCTTGGTCTGCCCGGGGTCTCCTCCCAGTGGGACGTGGTCCTTGGTCTGCCCCGGGTCTCCTCCCAGTGGGACGTGGTCCTTGGTCTGCCCGGGGTCTCCTCCCAGTGGGACGTGGTCCTTGATCTGCCCCGGGGTCTCCTCCCAGTGGGACGTGATCCTTTGTCTGCCCCGGGGTCTCCTCCCAGTGGGACGTGCCTCGAGGACCTCCCTAAGGAGACGCCCGAGAGGCATACTAACCAGATGCCAGAACCACCTATAAGCTGGCTCCTTTCCAGGCGAAGAAGCAGTGGTTCTACTGTAGATTTTCGTCTTACACAAATATTAAATTCCCATTGACAATGAATGGAGAATGTACGTCATATGTGGACGAGCAAATCGACATGTTATTATACACGATACATGATGATGTACGATGATACGAGCGCCCCTCACTTCACACTGGTGTGATTTCTGTTTGTTGATTTTTTATTCTCTCAATTCAATTAAATTCAATCAGGTCCTGGGTTCGATTCCCGCTCGGGACGCTGTGGGTGCTGGCGGCGTGTTTCCTCCTCCGCGTCATCAGTGCCCATACCCGAAGGCGGGGTTGGCGAAAGGGCCTTTCTGTGTGGAGTTTGCACGTTCTCCCCGGGTCCCCTAGGGTAGGTACCCTCACAAAAACATGCAGTAATCCTGGTCACTAAACTGCCTCCCCCTGGCCAGTAATAATAGAAAATGTGTTTTACATATGTCGGCCTCCTGGTGGCGCTATAAAGAGCAGATGTGAAAAATTCCAGACAAAGGTTTTTCCTTGGCCTCTAGGGAGTTGGCATACAAAGTTATCCACAGATCCGTGCAGTTAGAGGTAAAAACACTTTTTGGCCAGTTATAGCGCCACCTTGAGGCTGAGTTGAAATTGTTCATGTGGCATTTCGTCCTCGGCCTAGTGGGAATGTGGGTGCACAATTTCATGGAAATCACGCGATGTGTTCATGATTTGCAGCATTTTGTTTGAAACTGAGCACTCCTGTGAACTTTGGAAGCCAATCTTAACCAATCAGGATGGAGTCTGATAAATCTGAAAGACCCGTTTCGTTGAATGGCTCTAGAGAGACTGTGTACCAATTTGCGTGATGTTTGGACAAAATCTGTAGGTGTACTGTGCAAAAACTTGTTTTGCACAAAGCGGCCTCCTGGTGGCGCTATAACAGGCCGTTCTGGAAAGTTTGGGGCAGAGGTTCATGGTTGGCATCCAGGGAGTGTGTGTGCAAAATATGGCATGGAAAAACTTGTTTTGCACAAAGCGGCCTCCTGGTGGCGCTATAACAGGCCGTTCTGGAAAGTGTGGGGCAGAGGTTCATGGTTGGCATCCAGGGAGTGTGTGTGCAAAATATGGCATCGACCGGGTTAACGGTGGCCGAGATTAGCTGTTCACGGACACACGGACACACAAACGGACGGACGGACACGCGGACGGACGGAGTGCAAAACATACTCTCCCCACATGCCTTCGGCCTGGTGGAGACAACCAGAGATTCTTACTAAACTTACAGGACTTACAGCAAAGAAGGGTTGCAGGACTTGTCATTAATTAGGGTGACAGCTGTGGAAATGATACTTTACTGGCAGCATACCCAGTGATCAATATTAATGTCCGTCTCATGACCAAGAAGTTACAGGTTTCATCCCTGAAACCTGCCCACGTGCAAATTGTCTGCACCCAGCACAAATATAAGTTTGACAACTGTCTTTGTCTTATTAGGGCAGCATCTATGTGAGAGGTATTTAACTATAAATGTAAGTAAGTTAACGCATAATGTATACACCGTCGAGTGACAGTGTCACAGGCCAGAAATAGCTCATCTACAGTCTTGCAATGCGTTGTGAATGCAAACGTGCGCTCGGCTGTTTTCACCAAATCAGGCTTTTTAATGTGACTGCAGCGCCTCTGTGCTGGACAGCTGACAGAATGACCTGCTCAGCAGTATATGGACATCACACTGGAGCGTGGCAGTTGGAATAGGTGTGGAGGTACTGTACGTACAGTAGCTGTCGCTGGACAAGGATTTAATGGATGGTTGTGAGGAGCTTTCAATTATTGATCTACAAGAATGGATCGTGATTGGCTGCGAAGCACTGACCTTCCCTACTTGCCACGTGAAGGACAGTCTCTGTTGAGACATCGTGTCCTGTTCAGTATGCTGGTAACGTTGATCCAAAGGAACTTGTAGCCTACACAACCAGATGAAATATTAGTAGTTAATATGGGGGTTACAACTGTTCAGGGTTAGATTTTCGGGCGATAGCTTGTATGATGGAAATCCACGCCTCTGCTTTTTTAACACATCACAATGTTGTGAGCTTGTAGATCAGCGAATTTCACAATTTGTCATACAAAGTATAAAGTAGGCTGCCCGGGCTGCTGGCGTAGTGGTCTAGGCACCTAGCCTGACAGCGTGCTGCAGGTTCGAATCCCGATCCCGACGACCTTTGCTGCGTGTCTCTCCCTATTTACTGTCAGTCTACTGTCCTATAAATAAAGGACAAATGCCCCAAAACCAATCTTTAAGAAGAAGAAGAAAATGGTAATATGGTAGGCTTATCAAAATGTAGCTTACCCCTCCGTTCGTTTTTCTTTCTTTTTTTCTCTCTTTTTTAAAATCGAAACCCTGCAACTGTTCAAAAGTGCCTGAGCCAGAAAAAGTACATTGTTCGATTAATAATATGTGAAGAATGATTATGTCGTACATCATATTATGTATAAAAATTGCTCAGTGAGATAAAGCAATGTCACATAATAATCATAGATTCACCTGCCTCCATTGTGCTCTTTGAGATGCCTATAGTCTAGACAATTACTGGCGCCTACACAGTATCTAAACTTTGGCGTACAAGGTGACAATGACAGTTGCAGCACTGTGGGGGAGTGGACACTGCAGGCAGAAAAAAACATGTGTTGGAAAAAACAAGGGTCTATTCTTTCTACACATTTTCTTGTTCAAGGTTTCTTTACTGACACCTAATGGCTGCCCACAAAATCTCCTCCTCACCTTGAATAACACCTCTCTTAATTACTGTCCTCATTAAACAAACATACGCACGCACACACACACACACACACACACACACACACACACACACACACACACACACACACACACACACACACACACACACACACACACACACACACACACACACACACACACACACACACACACACGTCTAACTTTTCAAGTGCATAGCTAGGCCTATTTAATCTTCATTGGCTGCTTCTTCCCCTCACAAGAGAAGCGGGATGGGAGGATTCGCTCAACTTTCTTCTTTATTCCCTTGGAGAGTCAAACATTCTCTAAAGTTTAAATCTCCAACTGAGATGCACATTTTTGCCAAGGGTTTGTTTTGTTTGTTGCCTTCAAGCAGTGCTACCTCAGGCATCAGGCATTGCTGTATGATTGAAACAGCTTTGAAAAACAAATTGGTCACCAAAAAACAAAACAAACAAACAAACAAAAAACAGTTTCCCATATGCTTCCCTTAGATCAGTGGTGGTTCTTAAAGTGGGGTCATGGGGACCCTGCATTAATCCGTGGCTTAATTCATTCATTTATATTTGATCAGTGGTTCCTTTTAATTTAAGGACCCCCATAATAACTCTCTGAGCTACAGACCTCTAAAGGCCTATTCTTACTTTTCTGCGGTTTTTGCAACCGCAGATTAGCCTACTATGAAAACCTGCAAATCCGTCGGTCAGTCACACCTCCATATACATGTATGGTTGTCAGTCCATCACGTCTCGTCACACGTCACGCCACCATATATGGCCGTCAGACGTCAGTCCATCACACCTCCATATATGAAGATCACACCCTGGATAGCCATACATGGAGAAGACTGGATCATCACCTAGATCTGCATATACAGTATGGAGCCGGCCAGCAACTCTACATCTGACCTCAAACCTCAAACCCTTAGATCTCCATATATGGAGCTGACCTGTTCTGACATTCCAATTATGTTGATCCTTTCCCACCCGTCCTTCCTCTTCGATGTCTCCTTTTTAATTGATACCTGTCCATTCAAACTCTAGACGGGCCTGCCCCAAAGTTATTAGTGCAGCCACGCCCAGCAGCCAGCGAAAACTAGAGTTCTCAACAGGCCCGACAATTAAGGCCTGGTCCTACCTGGGCCCTCATCAAACCCTGTACACTCAAGACACAGACCCTGCTGCCACCCTTAGATCTCCATATATGGAACTGACCTGTTCTGACATTCCATATATTGATCTGACCTTATCAAACCCTGTACAATAATTTACAACAACGTGTTGGGAAAGTTTGAGAGCAAGAGTGTCTGTCCTGTTGTCTTTGTTTTGTTTGTCTGTTCACATTTGTCATTGTTTAACTGTTTTTTGTTTTTTCGTGTTTATCACATTTATATATCTTTTTTATTATGTATTGTATGTGGAATTCACATTACCTGTCATTATCTTTCATTTTATATAACTGAATAACTCATTATCATTGTCAAGGATATTCTGAAGTTGTCATATACAAAAAATGCCTAATAAAAACAGTATTAAAAAAAAGAAAACCCCTGTACACTCAATCGGACACGTGACATGTTCCATACATTATATGGCCCAGGCCCGGTGCCAGGATGAAATGACAGAGGGGGCAATCGGGGGCAAGTATTGGACATGAAGACAATGCGCCACATTTGCATATCTATAGAGGGCAGAGGCGCACAATTTCGTTGGCTTCCTTCGGAAATGTACCATTGTTTTGTCTGTAACTATTTGATCTAAGGGGGCAAAGAGGTTGATTTAGGGGGGCAAACATCCCCTTTGCCCCCCCATGGCGCCGGCCGGGCCTGATATGGCCACTACAGAATTCATTCTATATGTTGATAATGATCTGACCCCCATGCCAAAGCGCCAGCCAAGTTCAAATAAAATTTTTAATGGTTTAGAACTATAGATTCATGTAGATGCCCTCGAGAAACCCTAAGGAGCCCCTCCCTTCTTGGCTGCTTCCAGTCTATATAGGCTATATTTCACAGAAGAGTGATGGACAGTAGGCTACAGTATACTCTTTGAGGTCACAGGACTTTTATATGTTGTCTGTACCAAATATAGTTGTTTTAAAATGCCATTATGTGATTTCTGTGTATGCTTTTAAAAACATTTATTTTGAAAAACACATGGAGACAGAATTGTTGGAGTGTTAGTACAAAACAACTTAACAGAACAAATAGAATACAAGAGAAGCAGTCCAATATTATAAAGTATTTTTTTTTTGTGTCTGGGGTAGGTACCCTACCCTCACAAAAACATGCAGAAATCCTGGTTCCTAAACTGCCTCCCCCTGGCCAGCCGGGGCGCCTGATGGAGGGGAAAGGAACTAGTCGGAATAACGTGTTCCTTCCACGCACTACGTCCGGCTGGGGAAACTCCCCCCTGTCAGGTGATAAGAAGCAGCTTGGACTCCTCATGCATGGAAAGAAGCATGAGGTCAGTCCGCTGCCCCCCCAGGTTGGCAGAGGAAGTGTAGCCCAATTAGATAATTGACACTGGGTGAAAAAATGGGTTGCAAAATCGTGGGATAAAAATTATATATATATAAAAAAAAAAAAAAATCTTTCTTAAAAATCACACCCATGTGAAGTGAGTGGTGCAACTCCATGTGGGGGTCCCTGGGGGGTGACAGAGTTACCGTGTGGGGGTCCCCGGATCATCCAGACCCCCAGTCACGTGCCCAGGGGGTCGGCCCGGTTCTGGCGAGCCACCCTGTGTCCGAAATGGTTGAGAAATGACAGTTACCGTGTGGGGGTCCCTCTACTGTACGTGTACTGTACTGTCACTGTACTGTACTGTAACACCCCAAATCATCATAGAGTTAAAATGTGTGTGTGTATTAGGATACGTAACAGTGACATTGTTGTGAAAACCAACCAAGCTATTTCTGAACGCGCCCAGGCCCCATCGTGCTTCTCAAATTGGTGTCAGGCCGGGACCCCAAGTGGTCCTTGAGGGGGCCCCTAGGAACCATGGACCTTTACAGATCAATAACTGTGTGCAAATGTGAATATAAGATTCCTCCAGAAAAACTCCATTTAGTTTAATTACATTCGTATCTAGGAAGCTCTGCGAAAAAGGCTAACCTCGCGTCACAGAAAAAGGCAGTATAGGCCTACCCATAGACATAGAGTATTAAAAGGAGGGCCTACCGCTTTAAACGACGCCTTCTCCCCGCCTTCTGGTTCTGATGTTGCATCAGATTGATATCCGGGTAACGTCACATAATCATCCCTGATGCTCACTCACTCAGCTGGCCGGTGTCGCTCGTGGTAGAAACAGACCCCAAAAACACATCGATTCAATCATCTGAGTTAACTCAACCAGAGGGAGAGCCTTGTTCTTCCAATGGCAGAAGGCGGTGTGGTGGATAAAATGAGCGAAATGCAAGTGGGCGAAGACAAAAAGGTTGTACTGCATGTAAACGAACTAACTAAAGGTTTAACTGATAGCATGTCGTGCTAGCTGTAGCAGCAGTGTGCTTCACTGTCATCGATAGTGACGCGTACGTGAGGCTTGTTCAACTCAAGGTTTACAGTAGCCTAGCCCTCCAAGCAGAACCCAAATGCTACTGAAGTTTCTGACATTAAACCTCAACAAAATATCAGAAAAGTTTTACGTAGGGTCCCGAAAGGGGCTAACAGTAGCCCTGAAACATGACTGTCATTATGACAAAAGTACGAGCGTCATGTGAACCATGGCTAGGTTAGGTTTACAGCAGGTGTAAAAACAAAGGTGGGTGAACTTTTTATCGTGCAAGATCCATTATTGCTGTTTCAGCAAATTTGGAAAGAGATGAAGAAAGAAAGAAAGACAGACAGACTGAAATCAGGCAGTGGTGAAAAACAGTGGTTGAAAGGCTTGAAGATAGCTGTCTCTTTTATTTAGATTTGGATTCGTGTGTGTGTGTGTGTGTGTGTGTGTGTGTGTACACGTGTGCATAATGTACGTATGCTACAGTACATCCAGTATTTGCATACTGGATGTTAATGGGAATTGCGGTAAGCTGAATTAAATGTTCATTCATTTAGTACATTTCAACTGTGCAAATGAAGTGCTTACACATTATTTACATATTATTTACACAAAACATTAAGGACATTATTCAATTAAAAAAAATAAAGATTCAGCTTTCATCTAAAAGAAGTGTATGTTCCAGATATGTGGAGATTAAAAAACTGAACGCTGCATCGCCACGTTTAGTTTTGGTTAATGGATGTAGCACAACAGATCATAATTGTATTTTAGCCCAAGGTGCAGCTATAGTATGTAATGTGTGTAGTTCACATCTATTAATGGAGAACAACGTAATAACCTGATACTTGTGGTTTCTGTCAAGGGGGGAGGTGGTAAAGAAGGAGGCAAGAAGAAGGCCAAAGTTGCTACAGGAGACTCTGGTGGCAGAACAGAGGTGAGATGCTAAATCACGTTGTCGGATGCTTCAAAGATGCTGCTGTTGGTTTTAGAAGGGCATGGTTTAACATGCCACAAGACATGGCTTTAAATGGGTTCTGAGGCTGTGGCAGTGGAACAATACCTATGTATGGTCAGGTAATGGAAAGGACTGTGCACTGTACAATCAAGATAAGAGGCATTACTAAGTGCTTGTTTAGATTGGGAGGTTGTGTCTGCCAACAGAAAATATGAAAAACACGGTAAAGTGTTAACAGGGGATGAAACCCTAGGCTGTTTTTTGTAGTTTGTTTTCTAACCCTTGAATTCTGAGAGTGTACAAATCAAACAACTGGACCTTTTACGAGGATATTTGCATACTACAGTACACTCAGAGTTGAACAAACACTGAGGATTACATTGCGTACAAACCTCCAATCTACTTTAATGCATCTGCAAGTACAAACCCAAAGAATGGACAAGAGCTCTCTTGTGTTGTGTGTCTATTGGAAGAGATACACGAGACGGGCAATGTGGGGTGTGTTTGTAAGGTGTAGTGCCTGATAGATTTGCCACCCCGACTCCCAATGTTGTCTCATACCTATGTCGTTACATTCCAGCTGACCCCACCACCTCAGTATATTGAGGGGCGCCTGTCTCTCTACACAACGCTGAAGGCTGAACACGACGCCCTGTTGGCCGAGAGGGCTGCGAATGACGCTCGGCCCATCAAGGTGACCCTGCCTGATGGGAAGGTGGTGGACGGTGAGTCCTGGAAGACCACACCGTACCAGGTGGCATGCGGGATCAGGTTAGTGTTACGGCAGACGTAACTTCCCTTTTTCTGTTGTTGTCATTGGTCAGCCCCTTGCTGTTGTGGAGCTTAAAGATGGCACCTGCAGAGATTTTTTTTCTTTTCAAATTTATTCAGTTTTAAACGGGAACAAAAATAATAATAAAATAAAGCGTATGGGAGAGGTAGTGTACAGAAATGTTAAAAGTACAATACTCATAGGAATACATGAGAGTATTTGAAGCTGTGAGCAATAATTAAAATAAAAACAAAAAAGGGGCATGAGTAAGACAGAATTTCAGTCATTCAATCCTTGCCGCTCCAAAATCTGGTCGCAAAGGTATAATATATTCCACCCAGTTAGACCAAAACTTTATACATTTGATTTCTCCTTCTGCAATCTGAGAGAGAAAGTGATCTGTTCCATATTATAAATATCATTTACTATCTATCCAGTCTTTTATGGTGGGGGCCTCAGGAAGCAACCAGTGTCGTGTAAATACTTTTCTACATGCAGATATCAGAATACCGAATAGGTATTCATCAGATCTTCCCGTCTGAAAATGTGCATGTCCCAAAAATAATGTAGTAAACTCTAAGGGCAAATTTGCACCAAATATTGTATTTATTGATCTCTGAAATTCTGTCCAGAAGGTTGTAATCACTGTAGTCACCCCCAGAAAATATGCCAATGGTTAGCCTCCCGAGACCCACACTGTCTCCAGCATGTTGCCTCCCCATTCGAGAAATGTGCCTTCTGTTTCGGTGTAATGAAGAAACGGACAAGACACTTCCACCCAAATTCCCCCCATACATGTGAATTAATGTCAATTTCCATTGGAATTGACATATCTCAGACCAAAATCTGAAAACACCTTTAGCTCAATTGTTCCTGTATGCATCAATAAATAATCTCACCGAAGTCGGTTTTGTTTTATCTATCTAGATTAAATTCTCTCTTCAGTTTTTCAAAAGTCCCTTCTCTGTAAGTGGATAGAATGTTTTAATTCCTTTCGGAATCCATGATTTGAACCTACAGTCTAATGTATTTGGTCTGAAACCTGGATCATACGCACACCACTGAAGTATTTGAATCTTATCATCTAATTTATATTCATCTTTTACCATCTTCCAAATGTTTTAATGAGATTCAATCCGTGGATTTGTTATATTCTCTAAAGCTCTCCCTAGATTTCTATAACTTAACATCGCACGAATTGTGGGATCCTTCATAATAGAGAGTTCAATATTTTTCCACCTGGCTTGATGCATTGTATTGTATACGTTAGTTAAGGGTTTAATTTGGGCTGCATAGAAATAATCTTTGAAATTGTGTACGGCCATACCTCCATCATCTTTTTAGTGTGGTTGCCCTAATTTCAATTTCAACGTTTTAAATCTGACTGGGTTTTTTCCCCTGCCAAATAAATCTAGAAATCATTTTATTCAGTTCTGAAATTTGTTTTGAGGGAATCTCTACCGGGACAGCTTGAAATAGAATGATAGCTGCAGGGATTTATTTAAAACAAATTGTCATTGGACCACGTACTGGTACATGGCACCTTCCTACAATCTCTGAATCCCAGGAGTGTGACGTCTTCTTCTTTTTACTTTTCAGCCAAGGTCTTGCTGACAACACAGTTATTGCTAAAGTGAACAACTGTGTATGGGACTTGGATAGACCACTGGAGACTGACTGTAGTCTGCAGCTACTCAAGTTTGACGATGAGGAAGCCCAAGCAGTAAGTCTATTCCTCTCCAGCTCTGAGAATTAACCACTTCACTTCACCCTCTATAGTTAGTAAACTTGACCAGGGTTGGCTCTGTACTTCTTGGACCCCCCCACACACACACACACACAGCAAATCTCTTTACCAAAACTAGACTATATCCAAGCTCACAACAATGTAAGTACAAATGTAAAGGGAGTTGTACACCAGTGCTAGATGCCAACTGAATTTAATAGATCAACATTTAGGCCAATGCTTTCATCTGGGTTCATTCCCCCAGTACTTTCTCAGAATTACACATGATTCCTTTGACTTCCTCAGGTATACTGGCACTCTAGTGCCCATATCATGGGTGAAGCCATGGAGCGGGTGTACGGAGGCTGCCTCTGCTACGGTCCACCCATCGAGAGCGGTTTCTACTATGACATGCACCTCGAGGATGAGTAAGTGTGGACAAATGTCTTCAATGCCTGAGTTGTTGCATCACTTCTCTATAATGTTTTGTTCGCACTTCAAGGCTTGGAGCAGTCATTCTTTTCTTACCAATAATAAGGCAAAATTAGATATAGTTGAGCCTATCTTTCAGGGGGCTCTGGTGGACAAATACAGTACATACATGGCATTTATTCTCCATTGCACAACGTTGTCACTCAACGCAAAAGACATGTCATACAATGGAGCACAAACAAGTATAACTGAGGCTTTAGCAAGCATGAATATGCCACATTAGTAAGCAACTTTAACACATTATCATTCAACATTTAATTGAAACAGATTTTCTCTCACACTCTTGCAGGCATGTAAGAAGGCTGTAATTAATTCCACACCTTCTGTATTGAAGTCATTAATGCTAATGTCATGCTGGGGGGGGGGGGGGGGGGGTTGTTGCAAGGTAATTTTTACATTGTTAAGGGACTAATGCCTGCACTTGAAGGGTTCAGACGGTGTGGCCATAATGGAATTGTGTTACTGGACAAAATGCCTGTACATATGGAAAATTATTTGGTAGAAGGACTGCAACAAACCTACTTAACAGTTATAAGCACTTGGTAATTGAATGTGAATGTAGGCTACTAGGCTCCAAAAGTTGCCACGGCTTGCGTTGTGGTCTTATCCCCACTTGTCATTGGATAGGTGCGTATCAAGCAATGACTTTCCCTGTCTGGAGACCTTGTGCAAGAAGATCATCAAGGAGAAGCAGCCCTTCGAGAGGCTGGAGATTAAGAAGGAGACCCTCCTGGAAATGTTCAAGGTACCCACCCCGAACCACAAAAAACTAACGGGTGCAAATGTATATTGAGTTCTTGTCTAGAAGACCATAAACGTTTCCAAAATAATACTAATAAAAAATAGTTTTATAGGTAATTGTCCCCCTAACATTTAATATTACATTTTATATTTTAAGTCTACTATGTAGATTACGGATATACAGTATAACTTATTTTCCACAAAGTTATGGACCCAGAGATTTAAATAAAGCATACGTTGCAAAAATGGTAGCCTTATTGCCTGATAAGAGTAGCAATTATTATTACCTGCATAATGTACACTATAGCCTACATTATGCAAGCTGTTGAGAAACCCCGTTTCCTATTTTTGCCTGCATCCACAAAATTGTTTCAAGTTGAGAGGACACAATTTATTGTATATTTATTTAGGATTATATCATCATATTATGCTATTTGTGGGGTTTGTCAGGCTACCAGTTATGTCATGGTGGTGCTATAGTTTTATTTTAAATATATTAATTATTAACATATTATGCCAACATATGGCAAGTATATGCAGAATATAGCCTATGTTGCATAATCGTTGCTGTCGGGAGTGTATATATATATATAACACATACATAATTACATACATACACACAGACCACCATTTGATGAGATTTAGCCTCTCATACCCAAAACTTATTTTGTTTTCGTTGGATAAGATTTTGTTCACTAAACAGGCAAACGTTGCTCAAAATAACAGTTCTTCTACATTCACTCATTGTGTAGACTTCTTTGTAAATTAAGTAATGCAGATTTTAAACAATTTAACTCTTGAGAGTGCGGGTCCACTTGGTTTCATTTTATGCTCTCAAGAGTTAAAGATCTATAAGGGTTCATTTGGTTACGAACTCTCCATCATTTAGCTGGGGACCACCTAGAACCGCCTCAAGGACCACTGGTGGTCCCCGGACCACTGGTTGAAAACCACTGGTCCCCCCCCACCACCATTCTTAAACCTACTCTTGCTTTTCACAGTACAACAAGTTTAAGTGTCGTATTCTGAACGAGAAAGTCACCACCCCTACTACTACGGTTTACAGGTAAGCCGAGTAGCCGACATGCCGTTTCTACATTACAGTTTCCGTGCCGGGAATGGATTACTCCAGGTTAATGTCGCTGCCATATCGGACATACGCGCCTTTTGTTTTATGTGTTTAATCCGCCGTAATGTAAAAAATTACATTACGTCTTCCGGGTGTACCAAGATGGCGGGTGGTGCGGTCGTTCATAACAAACGGGGGAAGCTTTTTTCGCTCGATTTTCGCGGATTAAAAGCCCAAATAATTCAGCGTATGCTCTAAAGGTAATACAACAATCTCGGCAGTGAAGGGGGGTTGATTAAAAGTCTGGTAAATCGTTTTCAGCAGTCAAACTGTTAAGTTTGACTTAATTTGTATTACCAGATATGTTTGCAAAAAAATTATTGGTGAGGTTGGTGCATTACATGAAGCAATAGAATAGAAACATTTACAAGTTATTTACAGGTGTTAACGCCAAATATAACAAATTAAATGATATGCAATAATAATATACACTTAGACTATGAACGTAAGTAAGGTATATCGTAATATATCGACAGATTCATTAATACTATTATTATTGATCATGTTGAACGTGTACACAGAGGGTACTAGTGTTTCTTTTAGCCAACAATATGTATTTTGCAGCAGATATACTGTACAGTAGCTTGTGTAAGTAAAATATGCTGCGTATTCTAGGTGTGGTCCATTGATTGACCTGTGCAGAGGACCTCATGTGAGACACACCGGAAAGATTAAGGTCCTGAAGATCCACAAGGTGACCAGCTAGTGTTGGTTTTTCTTACAAATACAATACTCATGGGATAGGAGAGCTGAAAGAAAATTAAAAGATAACTATCCTTGAGGCTTGAACCTGTGTGTTATTCCAGAATTCATCCACCTATTGGGAGGGAAAGGCTGACAAGGAAAGCCTCCAGAGACTCTATGGAATCTCTTTCCCTGACTCCAAGATGCTCAAAGACTGGGAGAAGTTCCAGGAGGAGGCAAAGAACAGAGACCATCGTAAACTGGGACGGGTATGGGCTACCATGACATTCTGTAGCTACAAAATATGATCATGGCAACTTGAATCATTTGTACACCATGTGCTGTGTTTGCGAATGATGTAAGACTATGTTAAAGTTGAAGATGTAACCCCTCACACAGAAATTCATGGGGTGCCCATGCTTTCCGACACACCAAAAGTCTGACATGCGCAAATCACCTGTTGCTCCCGACATGCGTTGAACTTGGTCTGGTCCGACATGCGTTGAACTTGGTCTGGTCCGACATGCGTTGAACTTGGTCTGGTCCGACATGCGTTGAACTAGGTCTGGTCCGACATGTGTTGAACTTGGTCTGGTCCGACGTGTGTTGCGTCGTGCTTGCGGTTAGGGTTTAGGTTAGGGTTTGGGGTAGGGTGTCGGCACTAATGCCTTCATTACACTTGAATTGTTTGGCTCTCACTCCATCTCTTGAGAGTTCCGTATATGGAGACCACAGAGAAATCTAGTGCTGACATTAGGTCAATGTAGAACCCCCATATATATGGGTATAAACGAGGGGTATCGTCATTGTGACATGCATCCAGTTGACTGGCATCGTCATCGCGACAAGCACCCAGAGAGACTCCATCACCTTCTGTACGAGACAGGACAACTCGGATATTCTCAGCGATACCTGGCCTTACAACCCAGATATCGGGTCCTAACCCAGACAACCAGCTCTAGTTTGATATCAAGGCTGTGTTATTATGAAGGTATACTTTCTCTACTGATGATTAATGGAAAGCCAGATTTGTAGCCATCGGTGTTCTTGTTAGGAATTGTTAGTACTGATATATAAAAGCTAATTTATCCTTAGATTCAACAAACAATACTTGCCATAAATCCCGTAAATATTGCCTTTTAATTTGTTATGAATGGAATAGCTTCAGAAAGTACCTGATTTGCCATTTCTACAGTATCATAACGCCAAAGGTTAGACCCCAAGGTTAAAGAGAAACTGGTGTTCCACTCACCAACATACTGTGTCTTTGTGTATTTCCTCCAGGAGCAGGAACTGTTCTTTTTCCATGACCTGAGCCCTGGGAGCTGCTTCTTCCTGCCTAATGGATCCTTCATTTATAACACCCTGGTGGAGTTCATCAGAGTGAGTCTCATCATACTACTATCATTGCACAAAGTCTCTGTCCACGTGTCTGTAGATCATATTTCAAGAACAAAAACAATGGTACACCTAAACAGTTGTAAAGTTGGTGGGTCACTAGTAATGAAGCCAAGTAACTCGTAGGTGAGTTCATTATAACAATCAAGTATCTACTCTCTACTGTAGCGTTTGAGGAGGAATTACATTTTAAGATTTGATTTACATTTCAACAATTTACTCTTGTCAGAGTGAATACAGGAAGAGGGGTTTCCAGGAGGTGGTCACACCCAACGTCTACAACAGCAAGTTATGGCAGACATCCGGCCACTGGGAGCACTACAGTGAGAACATGTTCTCCTTTGAGTCAGAGAAGGAGACCTTTGCCCTCAAACCCATGAACTGCCCCGGTCACTGGTAAATCCTCCTTTCTTTCTAACACATCGTTCAATGGACCCTCTAATAACTGCTCTCAAGTGTGCTTTAAAGACTGAAATGCAAATAAAAGTTTCAAACTGACACCTTCTGTGAAGGCTCTATTTCAAAGCCTTAACCCCATTTAAGATATTTGCACACTTGATGTTTCATCTTCTAATCTGTGCAAACTCGCCCGACTCTGTCCCATTCAGTCTGATGTTTGACCATCGGCCCCGCTCCTGGAGAGAGTTGCCTGTCCGCTTTGCCGACTTTGGAGTCCTACACAGGAATGAGCTGTCGGGAGCCCTGACTGGTCTCACCCGTGTTCGGCGCTTCCAGCAGGACGACGCCCACATCTTCTGCTCCATGGACCAGGTGAGGCCCACAGCGTAGTGTTGCGATTGGTTCAACACCATGTCAGATTTGAGCTTTTCAGTTGCTTCATAAACTGCTACTCTCAGGCAGCAAACGTAACCAGTTTACTTTATAACCTCTCCGGTATATCTTTAACATTACTTCTATGATTTCCTGGCAATCATTTTATATAAAATATATATGAATTGGTTTACGTTTGCACTTTTGGTTCAGTTGGCTGTGAAGTCATGTATGTGTACACAGGACAGAGGAATTTGTCTCATGTGACACTTCCGGTGTTTGTAGCATTCAACGCTGATGAAGGCTTGAGGCTGAGGGCCGAAACGCGTATGTTGTTGCTGCTCTGCAGCGTAGTGAGCGTACCATGCCAACTCTTCATTGAATTAAAAGTGCCTTAAAACGAGAGTTCCGTGAGTGCTTGTGTTTTCTCTTTTTGAGATTCTTTCTGTTATCCATAATAAAGTAAAGTTACTTACCCAACCTCGCACCTGGTAAAATGCTCAGAGAGTTTGAGACGAGTTGGAGTCGTGCGAGCGGAGCTACTACCTTGATGCTAATAATTTGGATCATAAATGTCTTATTTCTTATACATTATTTACAACCGTGTGGGTCCAATAACTGAATGACTGTTTTACAGCATGTTGTCATTGTCTGTCCTGCCATAAGCTCTGATATGGCAGGAGAGCACCGCCTGGGTCTGCTGGAGTTGCATATTACTCGCTAAATAAGGACTGGCACTAATGTTGACAGACGCATGCATTTAGCTTGTCCAAGTGTTTTTTTATTTACCCAGGGTAGTAGCTGAGCACGAGTGCTCATTTTCAGCAACGCCCTGCACATAGAGACACACAGACAGACACACACATTAAAACCTGGGAGCTGACCAGTACAACCACAGTCTTATACTGTTGGCCACTAAGCAGCTCCACTGGAGCAGTTGGGGGTTCAGTGCCTTGCTCACGGGCACTTCAGCGGTGTTGGGTGAGTGATGACAATCACTTCCCGACCCAGATTCTTCCTGCCTGTCCGGGGAATCGAACCGGCAACCTTTCGTCAATAAGGGGGCTCCTCTAACCCTTAGGTCACCGCTGCCCAAAATATCAAATCCATATTTGAAATTGTCAACCCTTTAATAGTCATACTCATACTGTAGTACTTGGCAGTGGGATATTTTTTGTCGGTGTCATGAAGCCCAAATGAGTCAATGGATTTGTTTTCATCTTTAAAACCAGATTGAGGATGAGATCAAAGGCTGCCTGGACTTCCTGCGGACTGTGTACAATGTGTTTGGATTCACATTCAAACTCAACTTGTCCACGCGACCAGAGAAGTTCCTCGGAGAGCCTGAGCTCTGGGACCAGGCAGAGAAGGTAAGAGGTTTAAAATGATTCACTCTGAATTGATATGTGCCGTTTCTTAGTCCAGCAACAGTGAGTTACATGGAGAATACTGCAGTGAAGTTAGGGGCGCTCTTATCATCGTATCATATTCTCCATTCATTGTCAATATGAATTTCATCTTTGTGTAGGACAAATAGCCAATTTGGTCGTCCACATATGACAGAAATCCCCCTCATTTTGCATTAAGTTTCCAGGCATTTATGACAGTATTAAAATGCAAGCCAAGATAAACAAATATAATCTTTAAAAGGAGATCTTCGTCTGCTGAGTGCTGACTTTGTTGAGTGAGCTCATCACCAGAGTATCTAGAATTCTAGATAGATACCAATTTGTTCATGTTTACAGAAACTGGAGAACAGCCTGAATGAATTTGGAGAGAAGTGGGTTCTCAACCCCGGTGACGGAGCTTTCTATGGACCAAAGGTGAGTAGTAGTGAAGCAATTACCCATTATTCACACAGCGACCACTTAGGAGTTTGAACCATACCCCATCAGGTACATGGAGTGTTGATTCCTCTGGAATACAGGACAGCAAGACTAGTTTAATTTAAAGTATGTCATCTTGTTCACTAGATTGACATTCAGATCAATGATGCCATTGGTCGATACCACCAGTGTGCCACTATTCAGCTTGATTTCCAGCTCCCTATCCGATTCAATCTCACCTACGTCAGGTATGTGTGGCTTTAATGACTCTTTATTCACTTCAAGCCTGGTATAATGACACTGACATTGATGCCGTTACAGCAATGGGGATTCCGTTGAAAGATACTGTGTAAAGTCAGCTTATTCACTCTCCTAATACAACGTTGATGTTATCCCCTTCTCATATGTGTGCAACAGCCATGAAGGGGACGATAAGAAAAGGCCAGT
The DNA here is from genome assembly GCF_964188405.1 of Protomyctophum parallelum. Classification (NCBI taxonomy): domain Eukaryota; kingdom Metazoa; phylum Chordata; class Actinopteri; order Myctophiformes; family Myctophidae; genus Protomyctophum; species Protomyctophum parallelum. The sequence goes on along the minus strand of NC_139710.1, from coordinate 22,037,803 downwards.
GATTGTCCACAGAGCCATCCTGGGATCATTGGAGAGGATGATCGCCATCCTGACTGAAAACTACGGAGGCAAATGGTTGGTGGAAATGCAGCATACATCACTTACTCTCAGAGTTTGAAGACCTTTCTAGATATAAATGACCATACTCGTAGGGTTGTATACGGATACATCTGATATCTACTGTTCCAACTTTGTTGCTTCATTTCAGTGCCACACACTCATTTAGTAGGTATGGATTCTGCGTCCCAATGACCTGTTAAAATCTGACCGGACGCAGTAAACTCGATATCGATAATTTGACTAATACTACATTGTGAACAACACATACTGTATGTTTGTAAGTCGTATGAATAAACAAAAGCTTGCTTAAAATGTTTAATACAAGGCAGTCGCCATTTTCTTACATCTGCATCTGTCTTGCTCAGATGAGATGCCATGTTCATAGAGTCTCAAGCATTACGAGACCAATCGTTGCACATTTCATTTTGACAATGAAAGCTGGAAAGTTTGCATTGGTAAATAAACTCACATGGCTTATGTCATGTCATTCCATGTGCTTCATGCTCACCCACCCGTGGATCAGGGGAGTGAGATCTCTGTTGCTGCACTGTAGCGTAGTGGGGAGAGGAACTAGGAAGTATCGGGTTTCCCTCTGCATGCGTTACGCACTGCTGGTGAAACTTCACTGTCAGATGAAAACAATTGTGATTATGTAATTTATATCGGAGGAGACATGGTTGTCTACCGGTACTCCCTTTTCAAGACCAATTTGTAGGGGTCAGCAATGACAGGGATTACTTGGGAATTGGCATAACCACTACAAAAATAACATTCTCTGTAAAAGATTTAATTACTATACAAACTAAATTCATATGTCCATGCACTAAGGATTATCTAACACCATTTCAGGAATGTTCAGTAACTTTTTAATGTCTTAGAAGAAGAAAATCTAAACAAATGCAAAATCTAAGGCTGAAGCTATAAGAAAATGTCTGGAAATGTGAATAAATAAAATGAATTTACTCTGGTATTGTCCTTTAATTAAGCATTATTTATAGTCCTTTAATGACTAATTGGGTGTTCAAAGCATTATTTATAATCTCTAAATGTCTTCAAGGTAAAGGAGTAAATGTATACTATCTATTTTGGGCGCCATACTGACCAAGTGTTCTTCCTCAGGCCTCTATGGCTCTCACCCCGTCAAGTGATGGTTGTGCCAGTGGGACCCACGTGTGAAGAGTACGCCCAAAAGGTATTCAGCTCCTAAATGACGAATGCATTGGTTCTTAATCGCTACCACTACCATTTATTCTAAAATGTCCCGACTCCCTTCCAACGTTGCAGGTCCGGCAGGAATTCCACCTTAGTGGGTTCATGGTAGATGTGGATGTGGACCCTGGCTGCACTCTCAACAAAAAGATACGAAATGCACAGCTGGCCCAGTACAACTTCATCCTGGGTTAGTGCCAATACCCGTCTTGTCTCTGTCTTTCCTCCATCTCAAATTAAAGCCTGAATTATACTGTACGCTCACTGAAGTAGCCGATCTACAAGCTAAGAACAACTTCAGACTATGAATAAGAGTATGAATGAAGCGTCATTTATATAATTAAGACGTTTAGATACTTATTTGCATCTCTTCCTCTGGCGTGGTTGCAGTGGTGGGAGAGAAGGAGAAGACGAGTGACACCGTCAACGTGCGCACGAGGGACAACAAAGTTCATGGCGAGCACAGCGTGAAGGAGTGCATGGAGCGTCTGCAGCAGCTGAAGTCTTGCAGAAGTCGGAACGCTGAAGAGGAGTTCTGAAACGTTCCACGTCGTCGCCAGCAATATCATAAATGTTCTGAAGAAATTATAAAACAAATGCCATACTATTTTTATTTTACCTTCTATTTCTGCTATTAGTTGTGGTATTATCCTTGGTCAGGTGTACATCAAAGCATTTACTGTAGTTGATTTTGACGTTTGTACTCATTGGTACAATGTACAAATATTGGTAGTCTTACTTTGTGTTTCACAGAACACTTCTCTATGATTCAAGAAATATGTTCAGAAAATTCAATAACCATGCTTATTTTCACAGTGCTCTTTTCTGGGAATTAAACAAGGGTTACAATTTTGATAAAAATGTAAAATAACTATTCTTGGACTATGTGTGTTTACTCTTACAGAATGTTGTATTTTAATTGTCATTATTTGAGCTGAAAAGTGACTGCAATACTGTTGTAGTGAGAGAGTCTGTCACTGTTCATAAAGACTACACTCAAAGCACGCCACAAGGCCATCAAAAAAATCCTGGTCAATGTCTGCCGTCAATTACACTCAACAGAAAAACATCAGTGAGGCCCTTTGATTGTTTTGAATGTAATTTATTGCCTGAACAAATTCCCGCCCATTCTCTTATCTTGGGTGCCAGCATTCTTTCAATCATTTACTACTTGCATGCATACTTATTGAGTTCACCCCCTATTGTGGCACTTCTATATATTTATCTATAAAATGTGACTTTACTTATGCTATACAGGTTGTCCTATTCAAAAGGTGATATTGCTCAGAACAGGTGACGGATGGCATACATGGCATGAACCATTAGGGGGTGCTATGTACACATTCACCACCATACTAATCAATACTCACTGTACAGTAGTCTTAACTCAGGCTCAGTGCCTCAGGCAATGATGTGTGGTACAGAAGTTGGACACTCCAATAGGCCAGTGATTGGCCAAATTAAATGTATAAACGTATACACATTTTTATATTTGTGACTAATAGGGGAAGTTCTTCGTGCTGATAAAGACATTTTGAATTGATGTAAACAAATATTTAGTAATTTTAACAACGGTAGCTAACAATACAACTGTGTATAAGTACAATTGAGGTTCTTTTTACAGTCTACAATTATTTGAAAACTTTAGTTACTAGAACTACTTTGTATATTTTGATTATTAGGCCCATGACAAAACAAACAAACACTTTTTACATTTATTATAATTTGTTTTACATTTTATACATTTGAAAACTTGTGAAATGGGATCTTCTGCATAATGAGTACTTTCTATTTTAGGTACTTTCAGTACATTTTGATTTTGATAACATTACTTTTGTACTTTTCCCACCACTGGTCTCCAAGAAGTAAACATACCGTAGGCCTACTCCATTTTCTGATGTAGAATGATTCAAAACTTTTTATTAGGTGGTTAAATATGACAAATGTCAGGGTCACAGGTCACATGCAATGTTTTGCTCTACTCCCAGACTAAACAGTTACACTATTCTCTATTTCGGTAGGGTTTAAGTAGTTGTAGGGCACTACCAGGCACACACACACACAAAATCCTAATAAACGGATGTTAAAAAAAGAAAATAAATTTGAAAACAATGAGAAACATGTCAGAAAATGCAACAACCTCTGCACCTAGCATCCTCATTCACAACCTTTGATACCTAAATGGTTACACTATTCTCTATTTCGGTAGGGTTTAAGTAGTTGTAGGGCACTACCAGGCCTGCGTTTCTTGCTGCAATAGTCTCACTGAGGAAGGAGAGCTCTGCTTGGAATTCCTTGATCATCTGCTTTGGGGCAGGCTCATCAAAGTGTTCATCTGGATATAAACCCAGGGGAATCTGGAAAAGATGGAAAACAATCAGAGGTGGAAGAAGTTCTCAGATGTGTTACTTAAGTAGAAATGTAGAAATACTGTGTTACAAGTAAAAGGGGTATTCAAAATGTTACTTATCTTTCCAAAATAGCCAATCTAGCTTGTTGATCGGCTATTTTAAAATAGACACTGAACAACATAGGCTTTTGTGGGGAGGTAATCGGAATAATAAACTTAATTTATATAGCACCTTTCATGTCATAAAATGCAACGCAAAGTGCTTCACAGGGCAAAATGAGATAAAACACAAACCTAATAAAGCAAGCAATAACACATAGTCCTACAGTAACATTAAAATAATAATAATAAAAAAACAATAGCAAAACCGACTCACCATATCTTTTAGTTGCCATCCCTTTAGGCCTGTCCTCAAGCAGGCCAGCAGTGGAGGACCATTTAGAGCTCATTTGGAGCTTATAAACCAGTAAAATCTATTTAAAATCAATCCTAAAAACTACTGGAAGCCAATGTAATGAGGCTAAAACTGGGGTATGTGTGTCTCATCTTAGTTTTTGGTTAAAATTCAGTCAGTTGAATGCTCTCTCCAAAACACTCTGACACTGATTATTTTTAGGAGTAGGGGGAGAACGGGGTAAGATGTGCCAGCAGGTAAGTTGACTACCCCCTTTATCTAGAAAACATGTTGTCATGTGACCTTAAATCTAGTAAGAATCCATCATTTACACCTGGCTTTGAAGTTGGGAAGCATGGAAAGTAGAAAATATTATTTTACACAAAAAACTGTTTTGTCGGTCAAAGTCAGATTTTGCCACATCAGGTAAAATGACTGTTGGCAGATTCTTTAGATTTTACTGCCATCTCATTTTGCCATGCTTCCAGGACAACTTAAGCAAAAAGTGGTTAATCTTACCCCGTTCTCCACTACCAGGTGAATACCGCCGGATTTGCCCGGGGCGACTGTGTTTTGGGTTGAGCGTTTTGGTATTCTGTGGGTAATGTGTGTTTTGTATTAAGAATCTAAAAATAATACGTAACTAACTAGTAATGAAAGTTTTCAAATAATTGTAGTGGAGTAAAAAAAAGAGTATTGACAGTAGTCTCAAGTAGAGTAAAAGGGCCTAAATGTATTACTTAAGTACGGTACTTGAGTAAATGTACTTAGTCACCACTGAAAACAACGAAACAAACAGGTTTACTTACAGAGTCCTTGTATTTCTTGGTGAGTACCCAATCTACTGCCAGGAATGTGACTGACTGTCCAACTGTCGGAAGTGTCTCAAAAAACGTCTTCATGCTAGACTGTCCCTTCATGGTTGGAGGAGCTTTACGCAGTAGGAGAGGGGAGTTTGGGACCCAACATCCATATTCAAACTAAAATTGAGATTAGACAATGCACATGCACTTGTTTATTCTTCGTTAAATTCTTTATTGTCTTTTTATTTTATTGTGCTATGTTTTATGTGTTTGTTTTAACTTGTGGATTGCTGTTCTGTGTTCTGTTCAGCACCTTGTGACTTTGTCTTGAAAGGTGCTTTACAAATAAAATTTACTTACTTACTTAGCAGGGACAACAGGGACAACCAACAGACTCAGGCCCCATTTAGACTGCATGCAGTCACATCCAGTCAAATCTGATTCAAATCTGATTTATTTCTCAAGTATGATCTTCATATCACACTGCATTTGCAAATGACCAGATCGGATCTGTCACTGATCCGTGTGTTCAGACTGGCAGCCAAATCCAGCAGATCTGTGCCACATCCAGATTGATTTGTTTAAATACTGTAGGTCTAAATACAAACAAGTCACATGGAATCCTGATTTAGATCAGGCTACTGCGTTCAGACTGAGACAGATCTCCTAAAAAAAGATTTGAAACCACCTCTGAATGTGGCTCAAGTCACATTTGTAAAAATCGGATTCCATGTGACTTGTTTGCGTTTAGACTTACAAATCAGATTCCTATATGGATGTGGCACATATCTGATACAGGCTGGATTTAGCTACCAGTGTAAATGGGACAAGAAAGGGTTCATATCTCTGTCATTTAATTTGTAGGCTACTATACAAAGTCTGATTGTTCTCCAAAAAAAGCACCCTCAGGTGTTTGGCCCCAAACCATTTTGTTTTCTGGATTCTACAATGTTCCGAATCGATTAACACTGTGTGTATTTTGCAACAAGGTATATTTAAATTAACTGATTTCTCATCTCACCTGCCCAAGGTGGACTGCAGCATGTTGACATGACACATTAAAGATCAGCATGGTTATGAACCTGGTCACTTCCTCCACAGTGTGAAAGGCGCCAGGAATCCCTGTTTAGATCAACATCAATATACATTTTGAAGCTTTTGGATTCATTATTTCAATCAATGAATCAATTATTTCAAACAATCATTGAACAGAACCCTGCAACTAGTCGTCACTTTCCCCTCATTAGCTGGCCTTGGTAAAAGGCCAGTCAAAATAAAGCTATCAGACCCTGCTATCAGACCTACAATATCAATCGGTTCAAACACTTGAGGAGGAGGATTTAGCCTGGATTTTAGACACACGTTTGTCATACTGTAAATGCAACATAAACAAAGCTTCTAATGATGTTATCTAGTTTGTCAACATCATACCATAGATTTGTGGTTTACTATAAATAGCATTATGATTGATTGAAGGCAAACTAATACCTGAGCTTTTGTTTCCTAAGAAGGCTTGGATGAATATCTCGTTGATCCAGTCCTGGAGTTCAGAGTCTCTACACACGTCACTGTCTGAGGGGTAATAGTGGTCCACTATTGCCCTTACAAAGCTGCAGATACATTACGACAAATATTTAAAATATCACTGGCCTAATACATTTCAATGCAGATGAAATAGATAATTATATACCATAAACATTATAAAAAAATGATATTGGTGTCATCACCAAAAGCTCATCATTAACATAAAATCTCAATTCATAAACTTTCAAAAAATTAAATAAAATACATTTCAGATAATAAACAACAAGGAGGTCAAACAATACAAGAACATGTTATCACATGTCACATGTCATGTGTAACACATCCTCCTGCCCCTGCAACTATTGCAAAAATATAATACAAGTGTTTGGATTTCTTTCTTTCTTTTTCTTTCATAAAGAGTCACGGTTAAAGTTGCAAGCTGCAATCTAAATGAGATTATTTGCCAATGTGCTTCATATGGTTCAATGAAGGTCAATGGTTAATGATCACCTGTTGATGATGTTCCACAGCTTCAGTCCATCATCTCGGTAGTAGAAGTTTGGGACAGACTCCAGCCCTCGTGCTCTGATGTTCTCTGGCAGACAGAGAGAGCTGTAGGTCGTTTCAGAATGAGCCCTTCCCATGAACTCACCGATACCATCTGGTGTTAGTGAAGTCTAAATAAATAATTAGTATTAGACAAGGTTAGGGGCTTTGTAGACCAAGGCGTTTCTTCCCGTTTGTTTAGCATTAAGAGTTGTTTTCAATGAGAATGCCATGAGCATCTATTTTGTGCTGCACGTTCACGTCTGGCATTTGTATTGGGTTGAGAGTTGAAATATTTTCACCTTGTTTTTTAGCTAGGAAAAACTAGCCCTGATCCAGAGCGTTAGCGAGTTCTCTCTTAACTCCCTGCCAGGTGTGCTCGCAGACTCAGACCCATACCAAAGTAGTTTTGCAATTCAAGTTTGACACAGGTGAATATTATTATTACTTACTCCAAACAGAGGTCCTCCAGGGGCAATAAGTAGTTGGCGGGCAATAACATTTACTTGGAAGGTGTAACGGAAGTGTGGGATCAGCAACTGGACAGACAAGGAGGAAGAAGAACCATGTCAAAGATTCATCGCTAACCCAGAATAATGTTCTTCTACACGGTGGTACAATATTAAATGTTTTATTGTGCAAAACTCAATTGTTTTGGTTAAAAAGCAGTTTGTTATATATTCTAAAATCAATCTAAGAGTTGTCTGACTGAAATACAGCATGGTCATTTAAATGATATTTATGACCATACCTTGTAGAGAGGATGAATCACTGGAAAGCTTCGCACAGTTGCAACTGCGAATGCTTCTGCCAAAAAGTGAGTGTTCAATAGATGATACACAAACTGGTGGTAGACGGTATCGGCATGTTTCACAAACATCTTGGCCAGCAACCAGTCACACTCTGGGTCACTGGGCAGAAAAATGGGATTCTGCTCTGAGGGCTGTTGGGTCAGCTGGGAAGATAAAAGGAAAGATCTTTCTTTTACATTTTCATGTAAAAACCCTCAGGCTCTAAACCTTCTCAGTGTCTCATCCTTACGTACAGTAGTAGCCAAACAATGCTCATAGTGTGACTACAGTAACGGAATGACCTCATCAGTGAAATACCTGAATTGCAATGGGCATCAGTTTATTCTCTGAGCTCATGTAAAACAAGCAGAGACCAGGTGTCAAAGGCAGAACGTCACCATTGTCCACCTTAGTGGACAATCCAACCAATCCCTTGTAGTCACAGAGGAATATATTGCCTTTCTGTGAGAGAGAAGAAACTAGATTATAGATATGGCATATTTGTACTTCCCGGCTGTCACAGGCATTGACAAATTAATTGAAACTACCCAAATTAATAGTATGCCAAAATACACTCCATACCTCCATCTCCCTCTGGAGAGAGCTACAGCTGTCTAAGAAGGGCTTCACCATCTCCTCTGTGACTGGAAAGTTGCGAGGAAGCTCCAAGCAGCGCTGAATCATATTTGGGTTGATTCCATTCAGAAACTGGAATCCATAGAAGTCATCCTCCATCCAATGTACAGAGACATACTCTACAGGGGTGACAATTGGTAAATGTTTTGTTTATAATGTATTGTACACCGCATATACATTTCTGTTTCCTAATGGTGAAAGAGTATTTCATTCGAATTTTCCATTGAGTTACACTAGAGTCCATTTCTACCTGACATTGGTGTCTTTTTCAACCAGAAAACTCTTTCCATGGCTTCAATGTCCCACTGCTCAGTAGAGGTAGTCATTCCCTTTAGTTTGAGTTCAACATTACTGGGAAAAGAAAAAGAAGAAACTGTACTATTTTCCATCATCATTACTAGGTCTATTTGTCTTTGTTATAATATGTAGGGATCCTGAACCATATGGACTTACGTCATTCTTTTTTCAAAAGCGAATTCAAAAGATCTAGAGAGTGAGAAACAGGCTTCATCAGGGATCTCAGAACTGTCTTTAAAAGACGCGATGTGCGGCAGCCTTTGACCAATGGACCATGTCCCCCACCTGTAGTGAAATGACAGCATGAAAAACTTCATATTTTTACCGTGTCATATGTCAGGGTATACCTCAGGCTTAAAAGACAATAGAAGCATTTGACAGACAGTATAACAACAACCGTTCTTGCAGTATACAATTGTGCACACATAAAACTCACTGGTACAAGTTATTGTGACATTTTAACTCTCTTTTTCTGTGGTCGGTCAGAAGGGGATGATCATCCTCAAAGGCCTTCATGGCTGAGGACAAAAACCAATACCGGTAGTTCATCAATCTCCATGAAATGGGAGTTAATGTTTGACCACAATTACCGTATATTATAGTGTTGATTTTATTTGGAACACACCTTTCCCTCCTCTCAGCTCTACCGGTTCCCCATCGGACACCCATCTGTAGCATGGGAAAAGGATGACATCGTCCTCTGGAGTAGTCACCACAATCTTAGAACAGAACCACGCATCATCTAATTTCTTAAAATTTGCATCTTTCTCCAGTTTCACCAATAGAAGTTGCCCGAGATGTAAACTGGTTTTCACAGTGTATCTCCCCTCCTGTATATAAAAAAGAATAGGAAACAATGGTCAGGGAAACTTTGCTGACAAAATGACAACGTTGCTGGGCTGGTTTAAAGTAAATGGTAACACTCAAAATAGCAACACTCATCCCTTTAAAGTTTCAATGACTCTAAGCTTACCTTTCCAGCAATAAAATCTATGCCAGTATTGTCCAAATTTGTGCGTTTACTCTCTCCTTCAGTTCCAATTATGGTTACATATATGCAGTCTAATGTCCCTGCAAATGCCTGGTCACCTGTTGACACCTCAAGCATATACTCAGCCATGATTGCTCTGTGTCTGGAATAAAGAAATTAAAAGGCTTCCAATTAATTATGCCCGTTATAAAAGTATCCAAGTAGGCCTATGACAATTTGCATGGCCCCTGTTGTCATCAGGGGTTACTGCTCCCTGGTTATTTTGCAGCTGGCTTTTTATAGTACTTGGAACACCGGAGAAACCTGTATTCTATCTCTTTCCCTGTGCTCTGCGAGAATTTCAGCCACTGGTTTACACCTGTAATTTTGTAAACCTGTTATGTAACAAATATAACAGGTGGGGAGAGAGAAGGTTTTCAAGACTAGAGCCTTTCTGATCTGCAGTTCTTAACATTGCCTAAAAAGGTTGAGAAACACTGGTTTACAGAACTGCAGCTAGGTGAGGTGCTAGCCCCTCTCGGAACCCTCCATAAAGCTTTTCTGAAATTTGAATGAGTTTTATGTAGGGTCTCTGTTCATAACTATATTTTCGTATTGGAATTTTGGAACGCAGACATAAATATGCTCCGTAACATCGTATCTGCGCCGTTTGACGGCCTGTTTTCCTTTGAGGGCTTCTGAATCTGTGAACTTTAAGTACCTATACATCCCGCTGCGAATATCTCCTGTGGCGCGGAAGCCGTTAAGTATTTGTTTGACCGATTTGGTCTCTTTATTTCTTCTTGTTTGTTTACCGTTTATTGTACCGCCTCCCGGTGTGGTGTTGGCTTGTGCGGCTACGTCCCTGCCTCTGATCTGCTCATAGCTATAGCGCCACTAGCTAGCCAGATAGGCGGTACAATGAGGTGTCAATAAACAAGGAAGGAAGAGAAGAATCAAAGCGACCAAATTGGTCAAACAAAGATTAAAAATACTTAACGGCTTCCGCGCCACAGGAGATATTCGCAGCGGCATGTATAGGTACTTATACTTCACAGATTCAGAAGCCCTCACACGAAAAAAAGTCGTCAAAGAGCGCACGCAGACAGGCCGTAAACACGGTGTTCATGTTTTATGTATGGCCGCGTACCAGGTGGCATGGTACTGCTGGAACAGGACCCCATGGTCTGTGTCGTGAAAAAGTCAGAAACTTCAGTACCATTGGGTTCTGCTTGGAGGGCTAGGTGAGGTGCATGTCTGTGTCCAGTTGACGCTCGTTAATGCTACATGCATCAAGGCAATAATGTTTCTGCACTGTGAAATAGTATCTCATATAGAGTATAATATCTAATATAAGGGTCACAAATATAAGGGAGCAAATTCATACATTTACACAGTCTATGGCTCCAAGTGGGCTTACTGTGGCTGTGTGGGCGTCGGCTTTCCTCCCAGCTTCCAGCCTTGGCACACCTGTCTGTGGTCACCTCGTCGCACTCAATTGATGCACCTGCCGGTCATCAACTCATCAGCCCTGACAGTATGAACTGACCACAAATATGAACCCAGCAGAGTTACAACTATTAAAGAGGAAGGTGGTGGAATTTGAAAATGTTGTGGATCATCTCGTGGCCTCTCCTCCTAACCTGCATGTTCAACTTCAGGAAGAGAATTCAATTCTGCGGCAGTGGTTCAAAGAGAGGCCATGGGTGAGTCACTTTGTTCCCCACTTGGATGTTGTCCATAGGAGGCTTAATGACTTTGAGAACAGCTTGCTTCCCAGCCAGCCCCTCACTCTATACGGCTTGGAGTGATGACCCACCAGCCCTGTTGCAGACCAGCAGAAGACCGAGTATGTGGACTTGTTTTCATATTTTCGCAGCCGTGTGAAGCTTCCCGTTTATTTTGACCCTGTTCAAGTCAAAGAACCATATGGGGACCTCTGGGTCTCCCTGCACCAAGCCAGCCATCTCCAGTTCAGCTCCTACCCAGCGACCACCTGTAGGTCTCCAGTGATGCAGTCCCTGTCTCTGCCTGCCTCCAAGCCCGCCCTTCGGTCTGCCAGCACTCAGCCTGGTAGTTTCCAGCTAGCAGCTCCTGCAGCCCCGGCTCCTGCAGCTCCGCCCACTGCAGCCCCGGCTCTTGCAGCTCCGCCCGCTGCAGCCCCGGCTCCTGCAGCTCTGCCCGCTGCAGCCCCGGCTCCTGCAGCTCCGCCCGCTGCAGCCCCGGCTCCTGTAGCTCCGCCACCTGCAGCCCCGGCTCCTGCAGCTCCGCCAACTGCAGCGGCTCCTCCGCATGCAGGCACTGCCATGTCCCGGCCAGCCTCCAGACGACACCTCCTCGTCCCAGCCTCACAGCCGTCCCCCAGACGACACCCAGCCCATAACCTGCATGTCATTGTCATTCTCGATTGCCTGATTCCTACCTGCATTTCAAGTAAGATAAGATCTGCCTATTTCTTTATTTAATCGTGTTTGTAGTGACTTTGCACTTGGGTTCAACCACTCTGTCTTCCATGACAGTATGAACTGAGTGTTTGCACTGAGTCCTGTTTTATAGGAGCTGGTTGATTGTAGAAGTGTTCACAGGTGGGCTGATGAGGGAGTTGAAGACAGGTGTGTAAATGGGACTGCAGTGTGGCGGAAATTAATGTGGGCGTGGCCATGGTGGGGACACGTGGACAGACAGACCGTGACAATTAACCCTTAATTGCTGCTTAATTAATGATTTACTCATGCATCTATTCATAAGTTATTCCTGTTAATTAACGATGAAATCACTATTACTTAAGTTAATATATCATTAGTTAAGGGCCAAATGTGGTGGGATTGTAGATCAGCTTTCTTTCAGTGGCCTCTATGGTGTAAATTAAACATCAAAACATTAAACACCATTGACATTGAAAGTAAAATTATATGTAAACGAGCAAATCAGCTAACCAATCACAGGCAACAGGCATTGATGCATGATGTACAAATATATTGAATGTTTTTTTTTTAAACATTGTATCATGGTTAAATGATAATAACATAAATGTATGTACGATGACAAGAGCACCCCTCATTTCACACAGGTGTGATTTTTTTTACTTAACATTTAGTACATAATAGCAGGGCATGTACAGTAGTCAGAACGGGAATTGGAGACAGTGAAGGGTTTGAAGTGAAGGTCGTTCTGCATCAGGGATAAGTACTCAGCCCATTGCTGTTTGCCATTGGGATGGATGTGGTGTGCCCTATGCGGATGACCTGATGGCCTAGCCAGGTGGCCAGCTTGGAGCACATGCTTGGAATTGAAAGGAATTAAGGTAAATGCAGAGAAGTCAAAGGTCATGGACATTGTGGTGCTGGCCTGAATCAGATCTGTGCCACATCCAGATTAAAATCCGATTCGTTTAAATAAGTCTAAATGCAGACAGGTCACATGGAATCCGATTTTTACAAATGTGACTTGAGTCACATTCAGAGGTGGTTTCAAATCTGATTCAAAGAGATCCATCTCAACCTGCATGCAACAACCTGGTCTAAATCAAATTCCATGTGACTTTGTATGGGACTTGTTTGTGTTTAGACTCATTTAAACAAATCTGATTCCAATCTGGATGTGGCACAGATCTGATTCAGGCTGGATTTTGCTGCCAGTCGGAACACACAGATCTATGACAGATCAGATCTGATCACTTGCAAATGCAGTGTGAACGGTCAGATTTGAGAAATAAATCAGATTTGATGGATGACTCCAGTCATTTTGGGGGGTCCCTGCAGATGACAGTGTCGATTTAAATACCTTAATTGAGTGGCAAAGTGAGTGAAAAAGTGAGTTTAATGTCGTTTAACGTCATTTAATGCAATCAAATACAACTTTTCTGCTTGAATGTATGGGCTGTCAAGGCCAGAAAGGGTTTTATTGCCACACAGTAGACGTTCCCGCATAACTTCCGGGTTTGATGATGATGTCATGCGCATACGCTCTATTCCAAGTGCTTATTACGGTGGGGGGTCCCTAACCTCACGTAACCAGGGGTCCCCAAATATTATTTTTTCAGGTGTCACGGTCTGAAAAGGTCTCTGCTCTCTTTGTAGTAGAAGGCTATACGGCCGCTGCTGGTAAGATGAGAAGGCAGAGAGGAGTCACCGCAAGATAGTGGGTCAGATAGGCAGGTTTTTCACCATTCCATCGGTAGCAGTGGAACACCCTGTCACTAGCTAATGTGCTCTATAAATAAAATGTACTTGAATTCATGCTGCTGAGACTGTCCTCTCCTAGCTCTCTGGAAACGCATTCCATCAGGTGGTGATAGAATGAGGTTGGACTGGTTTAAGTGGTTAATTGCACAGAGATGGAGAAGATTACAAAGTGGTGGTCAGAATTGACAATATCGTCATTAAAGGGTTAGTTCAGATTTTTGGACTTTGGTGTTGGAAATACTTGCCATTAATATAGCCTACTTGCCATTAATATAGCCTTCAGAGACAGACACAGAGACAGACAAGACAGCCAGAAACATAGCTCCGTAATAGAGCGGGGCTCGTACTGTAGTAGTGTACTCAGACATAGTTCCGTAATGGAGCGGAACTATGTCTAAAAAAACAGACAAGAAATAACAAGTAGAGGTACCAGCCCATCCCGATCCCGTATGATGGGGTTTGAAAATACACAGTAGATCTTCAGACGAGTCACGACAAGCATTGCCAAATATGAACAAAAATAAAAGCCTGGGTCCCGAAGGCTGACAAGCATTAACTACCTTTTACATACTGTATATTCCAACCAATTTCCTGGTTCCCTACATATTCTTCAGGTACTGTATGCCAGTGTGGAAATACCACTCTCACAAAGATATGTATTATATGTACACTCTGGGAATTCTGCCTGAATAGTGTGTTAGTGTGTTTCAAACATGTCTCTTACTAGTCCGGCAGCCGACAGGCTTCTTTTGTTTAAAGTGGGAAATGTGGTATATAGTCTTTTGAATCCACTTGCCGACCGGCTGTTAGTATTGGGCAATTTCATGTCCGTGTTCACCTATGTGACGTTAATGTGTGTGTTAATGAGCACCAGTAGGGGCACTGTTGTGCCAGAAACAGAGAGAGAGATAGTGCTGCACTGTTGCCTGCTAATGTGAGAGAGAGAGAGAGAGAGACTTTGACTTTTATAAAACCTTTACTTTCTAATAAATAGTTACAAACTTAAAAACAGTGCAAACAATACATTTTCAAATACCCATTTTTCCTTTCTTTTTCTTTTTCCCTTTTTTTAACTTACAATAGTACAAAACTAAAAACCAACTCCTCCTCAAACACAGAACAGAGAACATCATTGTGACACCACTGAGAAATGAACTCATCAACATTGTTCATGAGTGAGTAAAATCTAAAATCCACTCGAATTCTGGCCTTCACCAACGCTTTAAACATCGGCAATAGTTCCCCCCCCCCAATATTTAATAATTTGCTTTTCCTATTCTTATATATAGCAAGTTTGGCTTGACCCACCACAAAATTCAGCAATTGCCACTTTTTTGCATCCTCTTTTTTGTACCCAGCACCGAAAATAAAAGCAGTTTCAGGCCAAATCACATTGCATCTTGAAAAAATGCACTCCAATGCTTCAAACAAAATTCCCAGTCTTTTACATTCTAAGAAGCAATGGAAAACTGTCTCTGTTTTTTCACAAAAAGGACACTCAATTGATACTGTGTGATCCAGCTTTGAGACAAAGGTATTAACAGCTATTGCTCCCTTCAGGATCCTCCATTGAAGGTCACCCGCTCTTTTATTTAGAGGGGGTTTGTACAGTAGCCTCCACACCGGCTTGCAGCTCTCCTCTACCTTTAGTTCCCCCCTCCACACAGTGTCTGTTCTTCCACTGAGGGTTGTTTTGTTCAGGGCGTGGACACAGTGTTTGTATAGAGCCTTTCCACTTAGTAAATATAAATCGTTTTGTTCATCAGTGTCAAAGTCCACTAGAGCTCCAGTTAGTTCACTAGTGTCTATTTCCAATCCCACTTCAGGGAAAGGATCCCCGTCATCAGGAACCTCTGTCCCTCCGAAAAGGTCCTGTAGCATCTCCACTTCTTCTCCAGTCAGCCTTTTAATCCACTCATTTAGGATGTCCCTGGTGTGACGATGTGACCTCAGACCCAGTACTGAGGCCACAGCCTCTGTATTATAGAGACCTGGACCTGCTATATCCACAATGTGTCTCAGCTTTACTGCTCCAGCTGAAACAAGCCGCTGAGTGAGACCAGGCCTGCTGTTGTCCTGTACATCCAGCCGGGCTCCATGTATCAAAGGCTCTTCCAGGAGCCAAAACAGCGAAGCTGAAGGCTCCAGCCTATTCCACTTAAAAAGTGTCCACGCTCTAAAGAGTCCTTGATAAAAGGGAGTTAAATTAGACAAATGAATAAAATTACAATTCATTAAAAACAAAGCAGCATCAAAACTCAACCCATCTATTTTCCTCAAAATGACAGTCATTATGGGTTTCCAGACCACATCTTCACCTCCCGTTAGGTACCTCTGGATGTGCTGTAATCTAAAAGCTGCTTTCCTGCTCTCCAACTGTATTAACCCCTGCCCCCCCTCCTCTTTTGGCAGGTAGAGCACACTCTGAGGGACCCAGTGCAGTTTATCCCAGAAGAAATTAGTCATTATGGACTGTAGCTTTGGCAACAGCCCAGCAGGGGGCTCCATACATTTTAATTTGTGCCAGAGTGTTGAAGCCACTAAGTTGTTGATAATAAGGACCCTTCCTCTGTAAGACATATGTGGTAACAACCATCTCCACTTCGCCAGCTTCCCCTCCACCTTCTCCACCACTCCTTCCCAGTTTTTCTGTGCAGTCTGCTCATCTCCTAAATAGACCCCCAAATACTTTAAACCTCCCCTTTTCCACAATAACCCTCCTGGCAACTGAGGTAGCCCTGTGGACCATTTTCCAACTGCTAGTGCTTCACTTTTGGCCCAATTATATCCTTCCAAAAGTCTCAACTATGCTTGTTAGTTTTGTTACATCATCCTTATGTTGTACAAAAACAATTAAATCGTCTGCATATGCAGACAAATAAAAACGTGCATTAAAATCTGATAAAAATAAACCCTCAATGCGAGACCGAATATTGTGCAACATTGGCTCAATGGAGATTGCGTAGAGCATGCCCGACATCGCGCAGCCCTGTCTTACCCCTCGTGTAGCTTTAAAAGGCTTACACAAGCCCCCATTGAATTTCAGTACACTCTCAATGTCTTCATACATCACCTTGATCCTGGCAATGAAACCGTCACTGAGGCCGTACCTCTGTAACACTTTCCAGAGGTAACAGTGCTCAGTCCGATCAAATGCCTTTTCCTGATCCAATGAGACCAGCCCGACATCTAAACCCAAAGAACCGGAGACGTCCAAAAGATCCCGAATTAGTGACACATTGTCAACTATGGACCTGCCGGGCACGCAGTATGTCTGGGTCCGGTGGATGAGCTGGTCCATCACTTTCTTCAGCCTATTGGCCAGGACTTTAGACAGTATTTTATAGTCTGTACACAGCAGAGAGACCGGTCGCCAGTTCTTAATGTCCTGCAGGTCACCCTTCTTGGGTAACAAAGTCAGAACTGCTCTTCTGCAGCTCTGAGGTAGACCGACAAGTCTTTAAAGCTTTCGTTAAAAACATCCAAAATGTCCCCTTTCAGTTCACTCCAGAACACTTAAAAAAATTCAGGCGGTAATCCATCAATGCCAGGGGCCTTCCCCCCCTGCATGCCCTGCAGTGCTGCATAGACCTCCTCAGAAGTGAGAGGAGCCTCCAGCTCCTTGTTAGTCCCCTCAGAGACCTTTGGCAGCCCACTGCAGAAAGAGTCAAAAGCCACCTCATCCTCCCTGTACTCGCTTCTGTACAGATGGGAGTAAAAATCCACAGCCCTCTTCCGAATCTCGCTGCTGTCAGTCAGTAAATGTCCTTCATCGGAGCGCAGGGCGTGAATAAATCTGCTTTGCCCCTTTTTCTTCTCCAGGCTGAAAAAATATTTAGAAGGTGAGTCCATTAGAGTTTCACTCTGGAACCGGGACCGGACCAGCGCCCCCTGCGCCTTAGAGCCCAGCAGGTCAGCCAAAACGGCCTTTTTGTATTTGAGGTCATCAATACTGCCTCGATTTCCTGTGGATGCAGCGGCACTCTGCAACTCCACTATTTCAATCTCCAGATCATACATGGATCTGGTGATGTCACGGGAGACATTGAAAGTGTACTGTTGACAAAAATTCTTAATCTCCACCTTTCCACAATCCCACCACTGTCTTAGAGAGGCAAAATCTCCCTTTCTAGTTTTAAAAACTTGCCGTAGAAAAATAAAGCTCTCTTTAAAGTGCGTGTCTAGCAGCAGAGCAGTATTAAAGTGCCAATATGCAGACCTGGGCTTAACATTAGCAATAAACACATTGCATGACACCATGGCATGGTCAGAGAAACCAATGGGTATTATATTGCACCCTTTAAAAGTGCTGAAGTGCTGTTTAAAACAATATATTCTATCCAACCTGGCCATAGAAAAAAGATCTCCTCTGTTCTGAACCCACGTGTACTGTCTGTGATTGTTATTCAAACCTCTCCATACATCAGTTAGGCTGTGGGTTAATTTCAACCAGACGCTTCATGGCTCGTTTTGACTCGCCATGAGGCTCGACATGATTTCTGTCAAAAAAATCATCCTCCGTACAATTAAAATCACCAGATAAAAATAAATATACATCAGGCCCACATTGATTTAAAACCTTACTTAATTCATTCAAACACAGGATTCTGGCAGGCCCAACATTTGGAGCATACACATTAATAAACACCATATTAAAAAGTTCATACTTTGCTCTGACCACCATCAGTCTACCCTTCATTATTTCCTCGACCTCAAAGGACTTTGGAATAAAATCTCTGGAAAAAAGAATTCCCACCCCACTACTGCTATTACATAGATGACTTAAAACAACCTCCCACTCCATCTTCCAGTCAGTCTCATTTAAAGTGTCACTGTGCGTTTCCTGAATGAACATAACATTAATGTTTTTCAGTTTTACCATTTCAAACAAAGATGCTCTCTTCCTCACATCCCTGGCCCCATTGACATTAAGAGTGGAAACCCTGAATTCACTCATGATGCTTGATATGAGGGGAAAAAAACACACTAAAAACCACAAAAGACATCCAGTCTTACACAGAGGTTGTATCTTCATTTCTAGTTTTGGATGTAGATTTCTTTATCCATTTTCTGAGTCTGAAAACCTCTTGCTGGGTAAAACAACCCTCCCCTTTCTGATTTAATTGCATTTTTACAGATTTTACAAACAAATCTATGTCCTTAAAGTGATCCTCAATTTGCAATTTGCAATTTGCAATTTGCACATTTTTCATATTTTTGGTTTTCTGCAGAAAACTTCTAACTTGCTTAACCTCGTAGAGCTTTTCCTTCTGAGACCCACTAACACTTTGTGAGTCAAAAGGGCCAAACATAGGCTGACTCGAAGAAAAAGAAAGAGACTGGCTGCCCTCACACTCTTCCTCCCCCTCCCCACCCTCCTCCTCCTCCCTCTCCTCTCTCTCCTCTTCCACCTCCTCCCCATCATCAACCACTTCATCTTCCTCCTTTTCCCTCTCCTCCTCTTCCTCCACTGTGCCTGCACTAAGCACACACTCTGCCTGCATACCCTGCCGTGTGCAAATGTCCAATTTCATCCCCTTCTTTGGCAGAGACACATTATTACTTTTTTGTTTTCTTTTGAGAGCATTGCTCTCAACGCTAACTTGTACAGCTTCACCAGTATCCATCTGAACAGCTGTTGCTGCTGTTTCAGGCTCGACCACATTATTCTCATTATTCTCTTCCTGCCTGACATCTGCTGTGTCCTGTCCTTGATTAACTGTCTGCTTAATCTGTTGATCTCCTGTCCCCTGCTCAACAGTCTCCTCTGCCTGCTCAGACCCCTCACCATCTGAGACAACCTGAGCCTGCGTGTTTGCAGCGTTTCCCCACACTCCCCCCGCCCGCACATTCCCAGCCTCAGCAGCTTTCTCAGGGCACGTTCGAGCTAAATGCCCCCCCCCCCCCCACATCTATAGCATTTCAGAGACCCAGAGTTTGCATACACAGTATACACAAAATCATCAATTTTGACATTAAACACCAGTTCAAGTTCTTCGTTCTTATTTAGGATCATTAGAGTCTGCCGTCTGTGTGACACGACATGTTTCAGAAGCGGTGATTTACACCCTGACGGCAGCTTTCTAATTGGGGAAACAAGTTTCCCAAAACGAGACAATTCCCTCTCCAAAACACAATCGCTGACAAACGGCGGAACATTGGATATAATGACCCGCTTTGCATGTGTGGACAGCGGAGAGACAGAAACAAATAAACCATTCAGAACAACACCCTTTTCAACAAGCTGATTCACTTTGTCAGTACAGTCAACGAAAATAACAACCCCGCCGTTCATTCGCGCGGCAGATTTAACATTGTCGTAGCCCACAACTGCGCCAACAGCCAGACCACATTCTTCCACTGAGCAAGCAGTATTAATCTTAACACCGTGCTTTCGTGTTAAAACGGTCATATCCATGACCGCGCCCAACAAAGCCGACCAGCTAACGCTGGCCGACAGAAAACAAAACAGCAATACAACTTGGGTCAAAAAACAAACAAACAAACACTAAACAAAACAAAGCAAAACAAAACAAACAGAAAACAAAACTTGAAAAGCACTCTCCGTAGAGAAAAATTATCAAACAAACAAAACCGCTCTCACACGCTCAGCACATCCACACCCACTCAGAGAGAGAGAGAGAGAGAGAGAGAGAGAGACTCAGTTGAACATCCTATGGCAGGCAAAATTGTCAAATGTCAAACTTTCCTTACGCTTTAAGTAGCATATGTGACATGTTTTATAATGGTGTTATGAAAATGCTTAGGGTAAACTGACCTGTGGTTTCCTTTTCTATTTTGTATTAGATTTGTATTATACTTAAAGCCCTTTGTTGTATGAGCATGTTTTTATTTAATGCCACTGTCCTAATATCACACAAATACTAAATTGCTAAGTTGCTCTAAAATTAAACAAAATATGTTTTCATCGTAATCTTACATTACTGAATGCATAGTCAGGCACCACATGCAGTAGGGGCCTACTTCACGGCCACGGACCACCACTGGTCCCCGGACCATCAGTTGAAAACCTCTTATAACTAAAAAAAACATTGCATGGATGCACCTGGGACGTATCCTCAGTGATGTATCCTGAGGTCAACAGGGTTTCAGGTCTCTCAACATCATACCCCTCACTCAGGTGACCCAGCCGGGAGTGATCAAGTCCCGATTTACGTCCCAGTAGCTACCCTCAATCAGTCCCACTAGGGCAAAACCAGGGGCACACAATCCGTTGGAACTACTCCAGAACTACTCTGCCTGCAGGGCTGGGAGGTACACTCAGTCACTCCACTCATTAAACAACTCTCCGCCCCTCCAACGTCAAGATCTGCAGACCAGAAAGGCTCACTCTTGCTCTCTCCCCAGTCCCCACCTCTCGTGGCATAACATATTTTGCATCCCAAGCTGTAAGGATTCAATCTAGACCGTTCTACTGAAAGCGCACTCTGCTCAGGAGGCAGCCAGCTGTCACAGTAAGTTGCTTCATGCTGTTCAGACTGATATACATGAATGAAACTTTATGGAGGAGGAGTTTGAATTGTTATTCCAAGTACAGAACAAAATGTGTTACCCAGGTCCCGATCAAAATCCATTAGTACACCTATTTCATGAAAAATGCTCTAAACATTTCTTTAAAAAATACATAATATGAATTGTGCAAAAAGTATTTTTTGCACAATAAAGTTATGGTTTAATATTTACAGATTGGTAAATTACATTAGATAAAGGCTTTATATGCCTGTACGATACAAGGTACAATTTGACTTGAGTACATTTACTCTATTATATTTTACAACTACTCTCCCCAAAGCTAAATTAATGGTTGAACTCCTATTATGGTTGCTATTTACTTGCAAGAGGGGTATTCTACATTTTGTGTTCATGAATCATCGAAATGACTGATATTATTTGGGTTAATAATAATATACATAATCATGAAAATATTTTAAAGTACTGAAAATGGAATATGTTACACATGCTCTTTTCAGCACTGCCCTGCTTTTTGTTTATTATCTTTGTCTATAACTATGTAGATGCTACAATATATCATTTACTGCCTTTTCGGAAATAGATTGAACAGTCGTTGTTTACATACAGTAACAATTTTCTTGGAACATTTTCAGATCATGTGATATAACGAATCTGCTTTACAGATAAAGCATGTGCGCATGCATGGGTGTAAGCATCTAATGCTTACATTTTAAGCCAGTGATTTGCAATCTTTCATTTCAAAGTGTGATATGCATTAGTCCATGGATCCCCATTTGATAACATATTTGTACTTCTCTGACCCCAATCTACGACTAGTTGCATTGGTGTGGTTTGGGCTTCAGAGTTACAGACCTGTAAAAGTCATTTTGGTGGTCTTGGGGACATTTTGTAAATAGGCTATTGTCAATGAACATGCATCAATGATGAACAAACTGGTTATACCGGTAGTTGTCATCTGGGTGTCATCTGCTGCAACCCTCTTATACGTGACTTGTTAGAGTAATCTGGAGCACATATGAGAATTGCTGAAATTATGTTTCTCATTCCATCATTACAGTATTATTCTTTTACTCAAAGAAGAGAGAGGACAGAGGAAGAGTGACAGCAAAGGGAGAGATAGAAAACAGGTTAAATAAAACCAACCACTATTATACAGTATATCGTATGTGATCGCAATTGCTTTGCATTGTGCTTCTAAAGTTTTAGCATTTTGGCATTTAGAGCATTTGGACATTTTTGGATCTTCTGAGTTTTGTTTGTCACTGCCTCATGCTTTAATAAATAAGTTTATTTTGAATCTAGTGTCTTGAGACTCTGCATTTGGGTTCAGGCTTCCTGGTATCCTGACAATAAGCCTACTTGGACACTTTTATAATAGACATAATTAATTAGAAGCCTTTTCATTTCTTTATTCCAGAGTCAGACATGGCTGAGTACAAGCTTGAGGTGTCAACAGGTGACCAGGCATTTTCAGGAACATTTGACTGCATATATGTCACCTTAATTGGAACTGAAGGAGAGAGTGAACGCACACATTTGGACAATTTTGGCATAGATTTTATTGCTGGAAAGGTAAGTTCATTTAGAGGGATGAGTGTTGCCATATAATTTAAGTCAGCAATGTTGGCATTTTGTCAGCAATGTCTTTTGAAATACATGCATCCTTAACAGTAGGATCCTGGTTTTTACTTTGTAGTCAGGTGTCTGCCTTGCTCTAAATAACATGAACAAGTTTCCTTTGTTTTGTGTTATATTTTTTTCTTTCTTTTTTGTTTTTGTATATAGGTGGGGAGCTACACTGTGAAAACCAGTTTACATCTCGGGCAACTTCTATTGGTCAAACTGGAGAAAGATGCAAATTTTAAGATATTAGATGATGCATGGTTCTGTTCTAAGATTGTGGTGACTACTCCAGAGGACGATGTCATCCTTTTCCCATGCTACAGATGGGTGTCCGATGGGGAACAGGTAGAGCTGAGAGGAGGGAAAGGTGTGTTCCAAATAAAATCAACACTATAATATACGGTAATTGTGGTCAAACATCTCCCATTTCATGGTGATGTTTTCCATGGTATAACTATTAGTGTTTGTCCTCAGCCATGAAGGCCTTTGAGGATGACCATCCCCTTCTGACTGACCACCGAAAAAGAGAGTTAATATGTCACAAAGACTTGTACCAGTGAGTTTTTACATGTGCATAAATTACGGTATACTGCCAACTGTATACTGTCATATTATGACAGTTCGGTACAAATATTACGTTTTTCCATCCTGTCATTTCCCTACAGGTGGGGGACATATGGTCAAAGGCTGCCACACATCGCCTCTTTTAAAGACAGTTCTGAGATCCCTGATGAAGACCTTTTCTCACTCTCTAAAAGTTATGAATTTGCTTTTGGAAAAGAATTAGCGTGAGTCGATATTGTTCACCTATACATACTGTATAACATGGACAAATAGTATAAAATTGTAATGGAAAATAGTACTGTTCCTTCTTTTCTTTTTTCTTTTCTCAGTGTGGTTGAACTCAAACTGAAGGGGATGAATAACTCTACGGAACAGTGGGAGGACTTTGAGGCCATGAAAAATGTTTTCTGGTTCAAAAGGACACCAATGTCAGGTAGAAATGGACTCTAAAATCTGTAGTGTAACCCACAGATTACAAATACAGTACCGTAACTATAGTTATTATTGCTTATTACATTGAACTAGGATGTATCATGTTGCATCACATCCACATCTGAGACAGACATTCTCTCTGACCATTTACCAATATCACCCCTGCAGAGTATGTCTCCGAACATTGGATGGAGGATGACTTCTATGGATTTCAGTTTCTGAATGGAATCAACCCAAATATCATTCAGTGCTGCTTGGAGCTTCCTCAACACTTTCCAGTCAGAGAGGAGATGGTGAAGCCCTTCTTAGACAGCGGTAGCTCTCTCCAGAGGGAGATGGAGGTTTGTAGTGTCTTTTGGTGTATTACTAATCATTTGGGCAGTTTTTAATGTGTCAATGCCTGTGACAGCCAGGAAGTACAAATATGCCATGTCTAGTTTCTTCTCTCACACAGAAAGGCAATATATTCCTCTCTGACTACAAGGGATTGGGTGGATTGTCCACTAAGGTGGAGAATGGTGAAGTTCTGCCTTTGACACCTGGTCTCTGCTTGTTTTACATGAACCCAGAGAATAAACTGATGCCCATTGCAATTCAGGTATTTCATTGATCATGAGGTCATTCATAGTCGGTCACACTCTCAAAGGAATTATGAGCATTGTTTAACTATATACTGCTGTACTTGACCAATAGTAAGGATGAGACACTAGAGCCTGAAATGTTTACATGAAAAAGTAAAAGAAAGATCTTTTGCTTTCCTTTTATTTTCCCAGCTGACCCAACAGCCCTCAGAGCAGAATCCCATTTTTCTGCCCAGTGACCCAGAGTGTGACTGGTTGCTGGCCAAGATGTTTGTGAAACATGCCGATGGCATCTACCACCAGTTTGTGTATCATCTATTGAACGTTCACTTTCTGGCAGAACCATTCGCAGTTGCAACTCTGCGAAGCTTTCCAGTGATTCATCCTCTCTACAAGGTATGGTCATAAATATAATTTAAATTAATATATAATGATTTTTTCCAGAGTTTTAAATGTCACAACTAGGTCATAAGGCTCTATAAACATAAACTGTATAGGAAATTGTTGAGTCAACACAGCTTTACACAATAAAATATCATACTACCGCGTAGAACATGATTCTGATGTGATGAATCTTTGACATGGTTATTCTTCCTTCTTGTCTGTCCAGTTGCTGATCCCTCACTTCCGTTACACCTTCCAAATAAATGTTGCTGGCCGTGGAATACTTCTTTCACCTGGGGGACCTTTGTATTCAGTAAGAATAATATTCACATGTCAAACTTGAATTGCTGCTTTCATTGTCCAAACTAAGGCCATTTGTCCAACAAGGCATTTTTTCCCACCTGAAAAAACAATGTGCTCTTGTCTCTTGTCTTGACCTACAAATGCCAGATGTGAATGTGCAGCACAAAAAAAGAAAAAATCGAAACGTAAAACAAAAGGAAGAAACGCCTTGGTCTACAAAGCCCCTAGCGTCAGAAACCCAGACGTTTTAAGCCCCTAACATTGTCCTATTTATTTAGACTTCACTAACACCAGAGGGTCTCGTTGAGTTAATGGGAAGGGCTCATTCTGAAACAACCTACAGCTCGCTCTGTCTGCCAGAGAACATCAGAGCACGAGGGCTGGAGTCTGTCCCAAACTTCTACTACCGAGATGATGGACTGAAGCTGTGGAACATCATCAACAGGTGATCATCATTAACCATTGTTGTATATGACCTTCACTGAACCGAGCACGTTGGCAAAGGATGCCACTGCAACAGACCTTTAAGAACTTTAACCCTGGCTCTCTATTTGGGCATGGCATTCCGAAGATATTTTGAAAATAAAGCATTATATATATATATATATATATATATATTAAGTGGTTCAGTGGTTAACTGAAGGGGAAATAGTTGCAGGGGCAGGAAGTTACATACAGTCACACCCAGGAGCCACTTGATGTAATGTTCTTTTATTGTTTGACTTCCTTGTTGTTTACTAATATTTTCTTTTTTTGAAATGTATGATGTGAGGTTTTATGAAAGTTAAGAGAGTGATGATCTTTTGGTGTTTACACCAATATCTTATCATTTTCTAACATAATTGTATGTAATTATCTATTTCATCTACATCAAAATGTATATAACTATAAGTTTAGGCCAGCGGTATTTAAATATTTGTCATAATGTATCTGCAGCTTTGTAAAGGCAATAGTGGACTACTATTACCCCTCAGACAGTGACGTGTGTAGAGACTCTGAACTCCAGGGCTGGATCAACGAGATATTCACCCAAGCCTTCTTAGGAAACAAAAGCTCAGGTATTAGTTTTCCTTCATTCATTAATACTATTTACAGTAAATGGCAAACCTACGGTATTCTGTTTATGGGTGGGCATGCTTAAAACAATCATTAAAAAGTCCATATTCTTGGCTGCCTCCTGGTCATGTAGCAGCCAAGTCTATGGACCACCCATGGCATACAAAAGCAAAAAAAGCTCCACACAAGTGTGATTTTTCTTTTTAGTCCAAAATGGTTCTTTTCACATTTAAGGTTGCTGACCCCTGCAGGGTCTAGACTCTTTCAGAGCCACGCTGTCTTTAAGGATGTGAATTGTGATTGAATTGAAACCTTGCCCAAATATGGAGTCATATGTCATCGTAGAGGACTGGCATCATATAGCTAACCACATGATGTCTTAGATACACACCATGTTTTTATTCTTTTCTCCTATTCCCAATTCCACCCTTATCACTGCTGAACCAACTGGTTCATTAGGGAGGGTGTACACTGTACACGTGATACAGACAGAGGAACATGCTATTCCTTCTTCAGACCCACACCGGGTTGAACAGGCGTCCAGAGTCTCCCGACCAACGGTGTAGGATCGATTCCCTCCTGCAAACACGTCCAATTAGCCCTTCACTAAGTCCCTCCCCAACCCATCCTTGTCCAATAGGCACGTTAGCTGCGAAGAAAGCTTGACCTGCATAGCAACTGTTGCTAAACTATTTGGATTGGCATTGGACAATCGCTTTTTGGGGTGGGATTTAGTGAAGGGATAATTGTGTTTGTTTGGAGCTCAAGAAACCTTACAAAAGTGTTTGTTGGACCTCCTGGCCAAGCTGGATGCACTGCTGATGATTCAAATCCTGTCTCTGCAGTTGTTCAGTGCGAGGTTTACCACTGTGCCATCTGGACACCCCCTCAATTTAAAACATCTTCATATATATATAATATAGAAGATGATATAATTTGAGATTGTTTCTGCAAGTTAAACATTGCATTGCAACGGTGTTTATAGATTATTGTGCAGCGATACTATGTTGTGAGGCAGTAAATGGTCTTATTTCCTTTATTATTATTATTTTTTTAGATATTTATTTTTGTGTTTTTTGCCTTTATTGATGGGGTAGTACAGTTTAAGATATTTTTTGGGGTGTTTTTTTCCTTTATTGAGTAATTAGTACAGTAATTAGTAGGGACTACAGGCGGACCTGTGGATTCATGACCGGGGAAACCCGTGGCAGCTGGGCTTTAACATTGAGCGCTAGGTTGTACTTCCGCATTTGACCACCAAAATTTGGTGGTCAAATGCTGAAGTAGACGTTCTGAGACGGTTCTTCCGGGTGCTTCAAAACACCACTGACATGAATAGCGGGGGGCAGGGCCAGTTCAGTCTCTATCCTTCTTTGTACTCTATGAGTGACACGCACGCGGCAAAGGCCGTCGGGCTCGGGAGTCGAACCCGCGGCACGCCGTCCGGCTAGCTTGGCAGCCTAGGTGCCCAGACAGTTGAGCTAACCATCCGGGCCTTATTTACTTTTTTTATAGATATTTTTGGCGTTTTCTGCCTTTATTAGATAAGTACAGTAAGCTGACAGGAAATGGGGGGGGGAAGAGAGATGGGCAGTGACGCGCAGCAAAGGTCGTCGGGATCAGGAGTCAAGCACACGACACGCTGTTAGGCTGGACCGCTATATGCCGGCCCAGGCCTTACTTTCTAATCACTTTCTAATCACTTCCTCCGCAGAGTTTCAGTAGCAGTTTCTTATAGTCACCTGATGTGTCTCCGGAAATGTGTGTGTATAGTGACTTCCCACATTTCTTCAAGTATTCCTGACGGATATCCAACATGTCAACCTCAGAGCGGGTGACCATGATTCGAATCAGGGTTCTGTCGTTGGTTCCCGCACCCTTCATGGCTTTGTAGAGTCTCTCAGCAAAGTAGGCGGGTGTGCTTTTAATACACTTCACCACGGCTACCATGCCACCCTCAAGGTCACCGGACATTTCTCTTTTAAGGCTGTTCTGAATATCCCTGCCACACATCTGTTGATACTCATGAAACACCGCTCTAAGATGGGGTTTGCTCCTGGCACACAGAATAGCATTGAATTTAGACTCGTCAGTTCCAACTTTGCCTTCTCCAGCAGCATAGAGTGCCTGAGCATCCTGTGAGGCCATAGACTTGTCCACATGCTCACTTTCATTGCGATTACCCTGGGCCAGTGAGATCAGGAACCTCCGGAAGTGACCTGAGGTATCACCACTGATGGCATCCTCCAGAGACTTCTTGTACTCACTTTTGAAAACCTCATTAATCTTGTTGATTTCGGCATTGGATCGGGACGTAAGGATCTCTATCAAGCAGGCTTCATCAGTTCCAGCTCCCTTCATGGCACTGTAGAGCTCGTAAGCATCAAATTCAACAGGGGTCATCAACATGGCTAGAACCAGATTCTCAAAGTTTCCAGATAGTTCTGATTTCAGGTCTTTAATGAGATCCTTTCCATACGCCGTTTTGTAGGCCTTGAGCAACGGCACACGCTGCTTGTTGGAGCGACTTCCCAGCAGGTCAATAATGGCCTGCTCATCAGTTCCAATACCCTTCATGGCCTTCCTCAGGACCTCCGCATCACTCATTGGGTCAGCTCCAGGAAAGTCTGTGATTGTACCCTTGAATCCTCTATTGATAGCAGTAGTCACAGGCATGGCTCCTCCAGCATAGCTTCCACCATAGGCTGGCATGAACAGGTTTAGCGAGGCATCCTTTGGGCATCCCGGCCCAGGCCCCTGCGCTCCTCCATAACCGGGCATGGACAGGTTATACGGTGGTGCAGAAGGGTATGTACCACCCGAGGACTGGCTTGGCTGCCCAAAGAATCCTGGGCCTTGTGCCTGTTGCATGGTCCCCCCTGGGTTATGGTACAGGCCATATGGCTGTTGGTTATGGAAGGGAGTACCAGCGGGCCCGGTGGCCCAGCCACCAGGTGATGGCATGGGAGCGTAGCCTCCAGCCTGTGGTGGTGTGTAACCCCCTGGGGGGTAGCCGGCTGCTTGGGGAGGATATGCTCCATGCTGGGGTGGATACGCTGTTGGCTGTGGAGGGTAAGCGCTGGGCTGTGGAGGGTAGCCCTGCTGAGGAGGGTAGCCCTGCTGAGGAGGGTAGCCCTGCTGAGGAGGGTAAGTGCCTAGCTGAGGAGGGTAGCCCTGCTGAGGAGGGTAGCCCTGCTGAGAAGGGTAGCCCTGCTGAGGAGGGTATTCACTGCTTTTCTTATGAGGAGGGTATCCGGGGTAACTCATGCTTTCAAGCTTTAGTCTAAAATGTTTTATCTGACTATTGGTTGGGATCAGAACTCACTGCTTAATGTCTTTGGCACCCGTAGTGACTACACCAATTACAGTAATGGAAGACAGCTTATTACAATAATGAAGATCAGAGCTCAAAATCTCAGCTGAAGATGCAAATGCTAAATACCGTCTGGGCGTGTTTGCTCCTGTCATCGTGACGAGGTCATGATGCGTTATCAATGTCCATATATGGAGTCTGGGGTTCATCAAGCTCATATTATGTTGCCTTGACACAATGACAGCTTTTTGGATTTTTGAGATTCAGCTATTAGTGTAGATCTTTTTGTCCTACACAAACGTTAAATTCCCATTGACAATGAAACGAGAATCTATGGACATATGTCCGTCATATGTGGACAAGCAAATCTGTATTTTTGACCTCTACAAAGACGAGCAAATCGACATGTTACCCATGCAGTGATGATGTGATGACTTCACAGTACACTGGTGTGATTCCTTTTTGTTTGTTTTTGTTTTCTAACAAACAAACTGTCAGGACCAATTACAATACACTATCACGCATTGCTGCAGGTACAGTTTACAATACACATGCAGCCTAAAAGGTCCTGAAGATATGAGAGACTATACGTTTCTATAATGGTCAGCAATTTACTGATACAAGTACCAGGCCAATGGCTTATAAGTAAAACAACAACTTTAAACTTCATTTTATTTACCATAGGCCTATATAATATATTTTTTGAGTGGTGCAAACCACTCCTACAACCAGCTTGCAATGTCTTCGTACCTGTTTGTTTGTGTGTCTGTGTGTTTGTTTGTTTGTGTGTGTGTCTGTCTGTCTGTGTGAGCATGAGTATGTGACTTAATAATAGCAGTAGGGGGCGCCAGAAACAGTGAGAGGGGTAGTGACTCTAATGAGAGAGAGTGAGAGAGAGAGAGAGAGAGAGAGAGAGAGAGAGGGGGGGGGGGGGGGGGGGGGAATTGCACCACTCAGTTCACACGTGTGTGATTTTTTTAATGTTGGTGGTATTTCTCAATTGGAAATGGCAAGGCTGTGATTTAACCTGTTATGAAGCCAGCTCTAATAAATAATGAATGCAAAAGTTTCAAGATATTAAAATGTGTATTGATGTTGATTTAAACAGGGATTCCTGCAGCCTTTCACACTGTGGAGGAAGTGATCAAGTTCATAACCATGCTGATCTTTAATGTGTCAGGTCAACACGCTGCAGTCCACCTTGGGCAGGTAAAATGAGAAATCAGTTAAATTAAATATTCTTTGTTGCAAAATGTTAATCAAAAGATTATAGAATGTATAAAATCCAGCAGACAAAATGGTTCGCCCGAAGGGTGCTTTTTTGATTATTTTCTGATCTGATTCTGATCAGTGAATAATCACACATTGCATATTTAGATTACATACTACTAGATGACAGATATCTGTTCAGTGTTCAGTATGATGCGTGGCATCCACTGACAGGGTCAGCGAGCTGGGTCACATACACATTGTAATTATAATTTTTATATTTCTAACTTAGTGATGACATCATATACACTGTGTTCATTCCCAAATGTCTCCTATAGACTCTCTACATTGGCACGCACCATCATGTATTATATCCCACAAGGGAAATTCAGTCGCAAAGGATAGTACAGCAGAGAGTACAGCAGTTAAAAAATACAGATTACAGGGCAAGAAAATAAAGCAGTGTATATAGGCTACAGCATGATGGAAAGACATCAGGGTCAATGCAACACCATCAGTAAGTTGGCAAGAGAAATAACATATTGTATGTGCATTTATACAGTAGTGCACATACAATATGCAACGTGGGGAAGACGAATACATGTGCTGTTTTAATGTGATTTTTTTTATTGTGATTTTTAAAACATGTGCATTCTCTAATCTCAATTTAGTTTGAATATGAATGTTGGATCCCAAACTCCCCTCTCCTAATGCGTAAAGCTCCTCCAACCATGAAGGGACAGTCTAGCATGAAGACGGTTTTTGAGACACTTCCAACAGTTGGACAGTCCGTGGGATTCATGGCATCAGGTTGGGTACTCACCAAGAAATACACAGACTCTGTAAGTTTTACTAGGCATGGTTGAATCATGTTGCCATCATGACCTTGTTCCTAAACCTGTTTGCATCGTTGTTTTCAGTGGTGAAAAGTAACTAAGTACATTTACTCAAGTATACAGTAAAACATTTTAGACACTTTACTTGAGTATTTTATTTAATTTTTGACAAATTTTCAATACTCTAGTTTTTATTCCAATGCAATTATTTGAAAACATTAGTTACTAGATTCTTTCTATATTTAGATTCTTAATACACACATTGATTACCCACATAAGCCTATGTTATGTGTTGTCTATTTGAAAATAACAGATCAATAGCTAGATCGGCAATTTTGGAAAGATTTACAATACTTAACTTTTGGTACTTTAAAGGGGAATACCACTAATTTTCAATTAACATTGTGAATCACATCTTGATGATGTCATCAAGATGTGGTTCACAATGTTAATGATTTTTTTCAGACCTCCAGTTCTAGGAAACCCAGAATGGGGGGGACTTTTTTATTATTTCCACACAGCTCTAAGGTATATTAATGATATAGTAAAATGTTGAAAATGAGTGGTATGTCCCTTTAAGTATATTTTGATGCACTTAAAAATACATAAATTTTACTTGCAAAAAGAGTATTTCTACATTGTGCTATTGTTAAATAACAAAACTGAGAATTTCTTCCACCTCTGATTGTTTTGCATCTTTTCCAGATTCCCCTGGGTTTATATCCAGATGAACACTTTGATGAGCCTGCCCCAAAGCAGATGATCAAGGAATTCCAAGCAGAGCTCTCCTTCCTCAGTGAGGCTATTGCGGCAAGAAACGCAGGCCTGGTAGTGCCCTACAACTACTTAAACCCTACCGAAATAGAGAATAGTGTAACCATTTAGGTATCAACGGTTGTGAATGAGGATGCTAGGTGCAGAGGTTGTTGTTGCAACCAATTACACTCTGGCATTGGGTCCTTTAATCCACATCTTTTTACGTCATCATTGAGAGCTAGTTATACTATGTATATGTAATTTGTAAGTTGATTAGCGGTATACTGTGGTTACTTTGCGCCGTACGCACCGTCCCAGCCGTCCCGCCAATTTTGATTCGTATGCACCGTCCCAGCAAATTGTGCCTGATACGGCAGTGGTGCCAGATAAGATTACATACATCTGTATAACTAGCTCTCAATGATGACGTAATAAAGATGTGGATTAAAGGACCCAATGCCAGAGTGTAATTGGTTTTCGATGGTGACGTAATGACGATATGTTTTAGTGTTGGGAGGATTAAAGGTAATGC
The DNA here is from genome assembly GCF_964188405.1 of Protomyctophum parallelum. Taxonomy (NCBI): domain Eukaryota; kingdom Metazoa; phylum Chordata; class Actinopteri; order Myctophiformes; family Myctophidae; genus Protomyctophum; species Protomyctophum parallelum. Next base: position 22,004,956 of record NC_139710.1, on the reverse strand, counting down.
TCCTATATGTTTACATGTATGTACTGGCACCCACTGCCGTATCAGGCACAATTTGCTGGGATGGTGCATACACATCAAAATTGGCGGGACGGCTGGGACGGTGCATACGAGTCCCGGGTGAAACTAGTATTTGCGCGCTCTGCTTGCGCAAGTAATAATAGTGTGTGTGTATGTGTGTGTGCGCGCATACATAAACACTTACATACATATAAACATACACATCTACAAGCATCTCAATAATGGGTGACCAGATTTTTTTGAACTAAGTGTTCCCTTTTTGACAGGGTTAATCTAATTATCTCCAAATTCAGCACTTCTCCCAGCTCCTTTAGCCACAACTGTTGGGAGATTTTTCCGATTTCTAGGCCTGAAGAATTATTTTCCTATAGCAGTGTAGAGAGTGAGATGGCCTGGACTTCATATTTATTTTGAACCTGATCCGAGTGCAGTTATAGAGGTGACGGGGGGGAAGTCTCCTTTATGCTTTACATCATAGAGGGAAAAGGGTATTGAGAACCTACGAATGTGTATTTTAATCAAGGCCATGGTCAAGGTCATCTTGCCTCTTTCCAACAGTAGCAGGAATCCTTCCAGCTCCCACCATCACATTTCTTCCGTTACTTGCAGTTGAGACATTTTCTTAGAACACATACTTATCCCACAGTATGAACAACAAACCCAGTCATCCAGTTCTAGACCGTTTCTTCAACATTGAGTCCTTTGAAAAAGGTGCAGTCTCGCAATTGTATGACACCTTACAGGCCGTGCTAGCCCATCTTGGCAAAGAGAATTGGGCACTCTCTGATTCAATTTTCCCCTCACTGTATGTTTCTTTTCCCTTTTTGTTTCCTTTATGATGAATTCCTGTTCTGTTCTTTAACTATATAGAAGTGTCTATTTGATGTTACTCTAAATGTTTTGATAAATTGAACATGGTGGACCCTCTTGTAAACAAGTGTAATGCTTAATTGGGTCATCCACTCACAGTTAAGAGTCTTTGTATTGAGTTTGTGCTTGAAATGTACTGTAATTCTGCAAACTGTTAATACATATTTCAATCAATCAAAATTTAAGATTGTTCATAGGCTGCACTATTACTGAACTAAATTGTTTTCAAATTCTTACTCACCAAAAGTTTGATATGAAACAAATGTGCCCAACAAGACTTACAGCAAAGTAATCTGATCAGTGATCACTCAGAGTCAGACTATTGTTCATGAGTATATCATCCTTTTATGTGAATGATGTTTTTTTTTTTTCATTTAACATAATACAGTAGCCTAAAGTCCATGTGGGCTGAGCACCTTTGGTGCATGACACATAAATAAATAATCTATCTATGTACTGCAGATGGCCTATGCAACTATTTTCATGTTTTGACACTCAGACAGGAAGTTCTAAATTAGCTTTCCCCCCCACCCCCCCACCCCATTTTCCCTCACTGTATATTGTATCTTTTCCCTTTTTTGCTTCCCATATGATGAATTTAGCTAAATAGAAATGTCTATTTGTATGTCTCTAAATGTTTGTATGTCTTTAAATGTTTTGATGAATTGAACAATGTGGACCCTGTTGTAAACAAGTGTAATGCTTAATTGGGTCGTCCACTCACAGTTGACAGTCTTTGTATTGAGTTTGTGCTTAAAATGTACTGTAAATTCTACAAACTGTTAATAAATATTTCAATCAATCAATCAAAAAGCTCATAAAACGGGGCCCAAACATATACTCTAAGGGCCCAAACCATGAAGAACAGTCCGGGACTTCCGGGATTATGACGTAAAGCGGATGTTGTTATCATCGCGGAAGTACAGATGTGGTGGTGCTCGATCTTAAGCAACTAATCTTATGCCTGCTGTATTTATTGTAGCTTTGTATATACGCAAGAGTTCTCCTTCTGCAGTGACATCAGGTAAGCAAGCAAAACAACCCGCTTCAACATAAATGAACACAATTTAGACTGTAACTGGAACGTCCTGGTTTAGCGAACAGGTTATACACGCTAGCAAAGGAGCTAATGCAATGTCGTAAATCAATGCCAGTCATAATCTCACACACATCAGTGATCAAAAACCAGAGATAAATTAGAAAGATAATTGTATAAATAAGAAAGATATGTTCCCAAGGAGACTCATACCAAAATGTCTGTTTGACATTACGACAGATGAGCATGCATTGTTACTTGTTTTTAACTAAGCACAGCCAAGCAACACAAACCCGGTGGCCATGGTTCAAGAAGTTGATCGCAATCTTCATGTCAAATTGAAATAATATACATTATTTTATATCTGAGTCTGGTGCAATGTCAATACAGTCTCGGCTTATGCCAATGTCACTGGAGGTGCAGTATAAATCCTGACTGCAATCAGATTTCATCAGTGACCATGCTTGTTTGTGTATTGCATCTCCTTTAAAATCTCAAAGAGCCTGGGTTTTTTGGAAATGTAACTAAATCAAGATTTATTTTAATATATATATATATATATATATATATATATATATATATATATATATATATTAATTCCAAGATAAGCTTTTGTCACTGTACATTTAAACGGCCTGTCCCCGAGGCTAGTGGCTACTGTACATTTGATGGCTTGTGAACAAGCGTTTTGAAAATTACACACGAGTACGCACAAACGTGTACATTAGCTATAACCTTCATGTTATCCAAATTAAGATGGAAAGATTTCTGATGCAGATTTTAAAATCAATAGACTCTCTCTAATCTGTAAGCCACTTAGCCTTCTGCTGCTGTTGTGATTTGAAATACGTTTTTTTAATAATTGATGCATTAGAGTTAGCTGCATTGAAAGTTTAGAGGAGAATTCCATGCTAGAAAAAAATCTTTCTTACCTTTCTTTGTAGTTACGTCCCCACCAAAGAGGTCCAGGTGTTTTTTTGAGCAAAAACTTAAAACTCCTTATTGGCTATTTCCCCTACCATAAACCCTCAAAATGTGCTAATTCGCTTATTTCCACCGAAATAAGTAGTAAAGTGTGCTGCTTGGGATATTATTTACATTATGAGGAGAGGATATATAATTTTTATTTTATTTTGAGCGATGGAAATAAGCGAATTAGCACAACACCCCATAGCCCCATTCAATTCCCATTCAATGCAATTCATTTAGGGCTTATGTTAGGGAGCCAATAAGGAGCTTTTTCACAAAATAACACCTGGACCTCTTTGGTGGGGACGTAACAACTATAAAGTAAGAAAGCCTTTTAGTATGGAATTCTCCTTTAAGTGTCAGTTATGCTGCAGGGTTTGGCAAATTAGCATTTACATTCCATTTGCGACTGGCCCTTCTCGTTTTAATGATTCGCGGAATACCAGTCAAAAATGTAACCTCGGCCTCGTAGTGAAGAAAATTAATGCAATATTATGATCATTGATGATCTGATGCAATAGTAATACAAAATAATCAGACCTGTCTGAAGTGACATGTTGGTACCCTAGACATATGGACAGACAGACATAGGGATGGACGGACGGACGGACGGACGGACATTGCTGGTTCTAGGAGTGGTTGCACCACTCTAAAAATATTCATATTTATTTATAAGACAAAAATATTCAACCAACTACAGCTGCCATGCCTGTGCTACTGAAACTTACTCTCCATTTTCCTCTGATCACTTGCCCTCAAATTCTTCGGTGACATATTGTTTTTGTTTTAAAAACATGTGACCAAGGCTGAAAGACTGCTCTGAATTTGATGTCGTTTCAACAGAGTAGACTGTTGTGAACGCACTTGCAGGAGTGACAGCAGTGAACTGCACAGTGCAGGCACGTAAAACTGCTACAGCTGCTTGCTGTCGGGCAGAAACCTCTTATTTGTTTTTTTGTAAATTAATGCCCTACTAGATCATAATACAGCGTCACACAAAAGTACAGTAGCAGATCCACAGGCTCAAACGTGGCACAAAGTCTGTTTTGAGCTTGCATGTCTGCTACTTTTGCTGTTTGAATCAGTTTTGGACATATGAGGTTTCCACCCGTGACCTGACAGAGAAACGAAGAAAGAGTGCCATTAATGCTGCAGGGTTTGGCTAATTTGCATGCCATTGGCCCTCCGCCTCTTCGCCCTAGGCCTAGATTAGAACATCACCTTTGATTCACGGAATACCAAGAATTGACCTAGTGAAGAAAATGACCTGATGCAATACTAATTGTGTTTTTTCTTTTGTTTTGTAACGAAGGCTTTCACTCACCTTCACGTATGCGTATTATGATAGGTCGCCAGAGTTACACACTGAATATTGGTATCTATATAAACGGTATCTAACTAACCTATCTAAGTCTGACATGACAAACTAACTCTGTGGTTGATCTTCTAGAGTACTAGACCTCCATATATAGAGCTGGCTGGCCCGGCAGAGACATTTAGTGCTGACAATCCTGACATGCTAATGCTAAAACTCCATATATGGATATAGCTGACTTATTGTGACATGAGTGAGATGTAACAAGCATCCAGCCAGCACTAAAGAGTGGCATATCACACCTTGAGTTCAAATGCAAGCAGTATTCAGTTGATTGAACTGAATAATGTCTGTTGTGCCTGTCTTCCTAGTGTGTCAGGTGGAGGTGAAACGAATCAAACTGTGTAATCATGGCAGACCACAACGATGTTAGTCTGTCACCAGAGGAGCGTGTCCGTGCTCTCACCAAGAAGGGGAGCTCAGTTGAAGTCAACGATGATGTGCCCCCGCGGCGTTATTTCCGCTCTGGCATGGAGATGATCCGGATGGCTAATATCTACATAGAAGAGGGCAATATTGAGCATGCGTTTGTCCTCTACAATAAGTACATCACGTAAGTGTTTTGTGTGACTTCTGTCTAATGTTTTGAATGCATGATGAAAATGGATATGTTCAGAGCATTTAATGTTTAGTTTTTCTCTTTCTCAAGGCTCTTTATTGAGAAACTTCCAAAGCATAGAGACTACAAAACAGCCAACATTCCCGAGAAGAAGGACACACTCAAGGTAGTCGCTAGTTTAAAGTTTTTCAGAGTTGCCCCCTCCCTCCTCTCTTTCAAAACCCACCTCTTCAAGATAGTTTTCCCCAGCTGAGGTCTGGTTAAGATGTCCCCCACTCCCTTGCTTTTACTTGTTTTGCTTTGTTTTTAGTTTTCTTGAATAAAGTTTTTTCCTAGTGTCCCAGTGTTTTATCTAAAGCGCTTTGGGTATTCAGAAAAGCGCTATATAAATATGGAGCTATTATTATTAATATTATTAATATGATTATTATTATGTGGCCTCTAGAACAGTTTTGTTCAGGATAAATAAGTTCTTAATTTTCTTTTGTGTCCTCTTTCAGAAACTTAAGGAAATTGCCTTCCCTCAAGCAGAGGTCTTAAAGAAAGCTCTTTTGAAGAGATTTGAACAAGAGCATGCACAGTACCATGTCAAAAAGGTAAATTCCATAATATGAACAGGAATAGATGGCCTCATGTGTGATTATTTCTCTGAAATATATGTATCATCAAAGACAATCATTAAAAGATGGGGGAATTATCAGGTTTGATAAGTAAAGTAAACTAAGTTTAACATCCAGAGATAACAAAATGTAACGTCCCATTTCTGTGGTATAGCTCTTTTGTCTTGCCATTATTTCGAGTGTTAACTACACTTTTATTAAAATGTACTTCACTGCATTTAAAAAGAAATGCTACAGTTTATATTAAAAAGACAACAAGAGCAATACAAATGGGTTAAGGTAGGGAGTGTCGCAAAAACCATAACAGAGCATCCAAAAAAGATAATAATAATAAACATGTCAGATTTATTATATGCAATGTGACATTTTAAACCGAGGTGTATTAACTGTACACCACAAATAAATTAGGAACATAGTTGTGGGAGTTTTCATTAGAACAATAAATGGGGCCAAGGTATTGCAATAGGAACAGAATAGATTTATCAACGTTATTCAAGATGGAACACTTCACATGAGTCATTTTATATTGCTGCTCACTCAATGTTTTAAGTTAGAGTTAATGTGCATAGATGGTATTATTTGACATCAAAGATGCCATGATAAGTGAACTGTTACTCATTACTGTAACTCGTAACTGTTACTGTAACATGCTTCGTGTGCGATGTCCATTACGATACATTGTGGCGATTATCGGTACGTCGCCACCCTCACCTACTGTTCAGTCACGTGATGATACCGTTGCCCAGCCACACACTTTTTTATCAATGACATGACGTCACGCTACCTGCCTACTGAGTGAGGAGTGAGTCGGCATCTCGTCTGAGCTCCGGAAGGACTGGCTGTGTTTGTTTGATGCCGCGGTACACGTTTGTTTTGTTTGTAGCCTTGTAAAGTTTATATTTTCGTTGTCGCTTGGATCGGTTCGATTGTAGTGGAGGATCACACGGAGGGGGCCCATTTCTCGTCATAAGGAAACCCTCGGAGCCGTGGGGATTTAACCACCAAACTTACGTCTGTGAGTAAACGTCTGTGCAGACAAACCAGAGGCAGAGCTAAAGGGTTTGGTTAACCTTTTCCATGCAGGTTTACGAGGAACTGTCGGGTTCTTGTGAATTGAACTGGACGGTTGTGAATCATATGACTTGAACTTAGAATATATATATATATATAACCTAAACTGCAACTTTATTGTGTCTTTGAATTATTGTATGTGTGTTGCAGTTGGTATCTATAGGCTGTGTAGTGAACGAACAGTTCTTGCACAGCCTTTTGTAGTGGTTAGGCTACAGGCTAACAAACCTTTTGCCAGGTGAAACGCCTGGCTGGCACCCCAGACCATTTTCGTATTTGGCCAAAACGTTACAACATGCAAGCTATATGTTTTTTTTAATTTCAAGTTTTAACACTGAAGTGAAAGGTGCTTTGTTAGCTGTATAAAAATATGAAGGTGTTGTCAAGTTGGCTCTCATCATACCATGCGGATTGTCTCTCAATTGGTGCTGATATACAGAAAGCAGAGGAGGAAGCCTTGGCCCGCGAGCAGTCGAAACAGAGGGCGCTGGACGTGGAGCGCCAGCGCGTGGTGGAGCTGCAGCGCCGCCAGCGGGAGCAGGAGCAGTTCAGTGCCTTTGAGGAGATGATCCGCCGCCAGGAGCTGGAGAAGGAGCGCCAGCGAGTGCTCCTGGAATTTGCCACACCCGGCACCCCGCCCCCTGACATGCCCCTCATCCCGGGCATCCAGGGCCCGCCTGTCGGAACATTTGCAGTGACGCCTCCGCACAGCCCAGGGGACTTGTCTGGTGGTGGCACCAACCACAACCACAGTCGCCCTCCGGCCACAGCTGGAACACCCACCACTGGCCCACCCACCTTTGACCGATCGCTCAAACCAGGCTCTCTGGCCAGCCCTGGGAACAACAGTGAGTTAATCTCATTCAGAAATGACGGGAGCCTACAGGCTTTAAACGTTTACCGGAGAACTCGTCAGTTTACCAAGTCGCCGCAGCAAATTCTTCATCGATGTCTTCATCGTTATGCTAACAGGCCGTCTTCATCAGTGTAGTATGTCAAACTCACAGAAGTTCATTTCCAAAGTGATCAAATTATTTTGTGCAATTAAATGGTCAGCTAGATAATGATAAAAAGTTGAGTATGTGAATACCAATGATAAGTAGGCCTACTGTACCATTTCAGGATATTGTTCACTAATTAATTACATTGTTTCGGTACTTTGGTGTTTAAACTTTTAGCATTCCTACTTTCTCAATGTTAACTCTAAACAACTATCCTCTCTCTCTCTCTCTCTCTCTCCAATGCAATTTAAATGAAGGTGAAGTAAAACTAAAATGCACTAAATCGCGGCGAGTTGGTAAACTGGCGAGTTCTCCGGATACCCTTTAAACCCAACCACCCCTTCTCCAAAGTGTTTATTCTCTGCTGAGCTGATATTGTTTGACCTACTTTAATCATGCATTGTTTCAGTAAAAACAAAAACAAACAAGAAAGCAACTTCTCCAAAATCAGTCCGTGATCATTATTTTTGCAGATACAATGTCGGATGCCATTCGGCAGTTGGCGGTGCCTGCAGAGTTGTGTCGGAGTTTCCTCAGGTTGGCAGCGGCCAACACAAGCAGAACTGTAGAGACGTGCGGGATCCTGTGTGGCAAGCTGGTAAGAAAAGAAACGTCAGCTTTGTGCAACTTCAAGTATATGTATTATACATTTTTCCATAAAAGTGTTTCTGTTTAAGCTTTTCCCCGCAAAGGTTACTTTGTCTGTTAAAATGATGTGGCCTTTTCACTCTGAACCCAAAGTGGGACACACAGCAGTTCTGCATTGTTGGTAGTCATTTTTTGTGTCCTCTCAACAGACCCAAAATGCATTTACCGTGACCCATGTAATAGTGCCAAAACAGACTGGTGGACCTGACTACTGTGACACGGAAAATGAGGAGGAACTCTTCCTCATCCAGGATGAGTACAATCTCATCACCCTGGGCTGGATCCATGTGAGTAAAGACAACCCCAACTCACCTGCATACTTTGTTCTGCATGGTGTTGCACAACCAAAATAGACAACTTGCTGCGACGTGTTGAGAGCTTCTAAATAGTGTAATTGTGTATTGATCATGCTTTATAGGACACTGTCGTGTACGTACTTGCTCTGTTGTCAGCCTGGTATACTGCATAACCGCTATTGTGAAAATAGCTAATGTGGAGTTATGGGGACACAATAGTAAATATGCTGAAGTATGCCTACATGCAGTGTCTGGAATTTCCTTCGGCAGCAATATCAATCAATCACTATCTATTTCATGTTAATTACAGTTGAGTATGTTTTAGGTAATCTGGTTTTGATGATAGATTATATGAAAATTGCTCAAAGCATGGCTCAAAATAACCCTGTGGAGGAGATCGCAGTGAGATGTTTTGCTAGGAACAGCGTGCCTGACATGCATTTTTCGGCCAGTCATACCTTCCGATATGATGCCGGTAGATGGCAGGAACAATGGCAAAATACAGATGAAAGTTTGATATTGGACTCGACTGAACGTCTGCTTGACTAAATCTTTTCCTTGTAATTCATTTGATCACCCGTTTACATATGCATTGTTGGAAGTGTCTACTCTGCACCTGTATAATGTAAAGATTGACCACTGACTGCCTGAATTGTTCTTTCAGACCCACCCAACTCAGACAGCGTTCCTGTCTAGTGTAGACCTCCACACACACTGTTCCTACCAGATGATGCTACCAGAGGCCATTGCTATCGTCTGCTCACCCAAGTTCAACGAGTGAGTCTTTAGGCAGGAAAGTCTCTGGGAAATTGTTAATGCTTCACTGATGTTTTTCACCATGCAATTACACAGTAAAATCCTCTGTTAATTTTACTCTGATAGTGTATTTTGTACACTACAGTACAAATCCAAGGGTTTTAATGTGTTATTTGTGTATTTGTCAACATAATTCCCAAGATATTTTCCTTGAGTGTCTATGTGCTAAAGTTGTTCCAAGCATGACGGGGTTGCTCTCTGTGTTTCTGTTGCAGAATTGGCTACTTCAGGCTAACAGACCGTGGAACAGATGAAATCTCAACATGTAAACAGAAGGGCTTTCATCCTCACAGCAGAGACCCTCCTCTTTTTACAGTGAGTACACTTTTATACACATAAAAAAAAAAGTCTTTCCCGTGCTGTGGATCTGTTACTTTTGATGCTTTTGTGTGGTTTCTGCCCGACAGCAAAGACATTATACACACACACACACACACACACACACACACACACACACACACACACACACACACACCTGTATATGAATGGTGTATAGGTCTTAAGTGATTAACCCATCTCTTTCCTCTTTCAGCATGCAGATCATATCACCATCACTGATGGCACAGTGTCCATGTTAGACTTGCGGTGATTTTATACACTAACAGACTCTCTAAGGAAACACAGAACTGTCCTGTTCTAGAAAATACCCATTTTCAAGATGGTACCAAGCAAATAAATGGCTATGGGTTTGACCATTTTCAACGGACCTCAGTTGTTCTCAAAGAGAACAGCATTGGGATTTTCTTTTCTCTATTTCAACCCCTTTCAGCACTTTCCAAGCAAACAGCTACACTTAATGTGTAGGGGAAACCTCTGGCTATTCAAGTCCATTGTTTTTGTGAGGGTGTACAATGGCTCCCCCTCTTTTTTACTTTAAACTTTGCCATTATGTCAAATTTGTGTCAATGAAATGTTGCTTTAGTTGACATTATGTACGGTTCAACTGTGTACCTTCAGCCTTTGTTTCATGATTTATATGAAGGGTTGGGCATGCCTAACAATCAAGTGCCAATGTGGTTTTGTTTATTATGCTCCATAAAAATGTATAGTTTTATCTAGTGACATGTATATTATGGGTGCTTTCAGAAATACACTTTGAGAATCTGCTCCGATTTCAGAGCTCTGGTGGAGATGTAATGGAGCACTCTGAATAGTTCATGTCAGAATAGTTACTCATTTACTAATGTTATAATTTTCAGCTTTTAAAATGCATCCCATGTATAATCATGATTATTCCATGTGTGAATTGTGAAGTATTGAATACTGCATACAAACCATCTCAGACTTCCTCCTCCAATGTTCAGATGCTCAACCTCGATTTGGAGTCGAAGCAGTCAGTGTGCGCACTCCCAGAGAGCAACACTCACAATTTCCCAACGGCAATGTGCTGAGCACTCTGAATTTACCAATGACCAGACAGCACTCAGGATGCGCTTCATTGTTCTCAGTGTATATCCGAATGCATCCTATAGGCGAGTATAGACCGATTCCATACCGGTTTCATGGTCGCAGCCTACGTATTTCCTGTAGGCGGACTCGACGTAGCTGCGGGGGTAAAACCCTCACCAGGCGCACCTCTTCCACTACAGTGAACGGCAGAGTGACTGATGTTAGTTTGCCTCAAACTTTACTCCTTTACCTGCTTTTTTACTAACACTAACATTACAAAGATTCCCAGAACATCGAGATGAACCTGTGTAGTTTATGGCTGCTCCAACAGTAGTGGCAACATTAAAATAAAATAAAAACGGAATGTCAAAATATCCACCGTGGTGGCTGATACCAGAGCCATTGAGTAATGGTTGAGACAAAGCAGTGAAATGTCCTGAAAGATACATAATTTCAGTCTTACCCAATCTTTCTGTTTTATGAACACAAGGCTGCTGTATTTTATACCTCATACTAAGCATTTAAAGTATGAGGTATAAAGTACAGCAGCCTTGTGTTAATAAAACAGAAATATTTGGTATTGGGTAAGACTGGCGTTATGTATCTTTCACTGCTTTGTCTCAACCATTACTTAATGGCTCTGGTCTCCGCTACCGCGGTGGATATTAGACATTACGTTTTTTGTTTTTTTTTATGTTGCCACTACTGTTGGAGCAGCCATAAACTACACAGGTTCATCTCGATGTTCTGGGCATCTTTGTAATGTTAGTGTTAGTAAAAAAGTAGGTAAAGGAGTAAAGTTTGAGGCAAACTAACATCAGTCACTCTGCCGTTCACTGTAGTGGAAGAGGTGCGCCTGGTGAGGGTTTTACTCCCGCAGCTATGTCGAGTCCACCTACAGGAAATACGTAGGCTGCGACCATGAGACCCGCTAAGGAATCGGTCTATAGTGCATAGCATTGTGCGTGGTTTTCTGGTTCCACTGAAAAATTGTCCATTCATGTTTTCCCATTGAGATTTACAAAAATATCTATTTATTTATTTTAAGCAAGCCATCCAGAATCTGCTAAACTAAGGGTATTTATTAAATGTAGTATATCATATCATTAAATATTACGATATATTTTCACAGAATTCACACGGAACCAACTAATATGTGTTTCTGATTAGTGCCTTTTTTTCTCCAGTGAATGGAATCCTTAATTCTACAGCTACAATAACATTCTAGACAATTGTCTCCTTCCAATTTCATAGCAATACCTTGCAGAAGGCTGTTTTGTGTTTAAGAATGACAAACCCTCCATGCCCCAGATGCCCCTCCATAATTGAAATGTTTGTTGAGATGAGTGAGGAAGAATTTGACTGCAGCGCCCTGACCTCAACTCTAAAACTTTGGAATGAATTGGAACACCAATTGTGAGCCTGGCCTAATCGTCCAACATCACAAAATATTTCAGGCATTTTACTTACTTTTCTTTGAGGAATATCTTCAATATTGTTAATGAGTCCAGAGATTTTCAAGTTGTGTGAATTTCTGCCTCTGTGGGGGGTATCTATATGCAAATATCATGAACTGACAAATGTAAGACCCATTGTAAAACAATGGGACCCAATGATGAAATTGATAATAAATTAAATTTAAAAAATAAAATCTTTGAACTCTGTTTTTGATAAAAAAATATAAATGTTGCCCAAAAGCATCGCAGGGCCCTGCAGGGTTAATGACCTTGTGGCTGAATGGAAGTAAATTGCTGTAACAATGTTCCAACGAGTGAAAGGAAGCATGCAAATTGTCTTGTCACTGAGAAGGTGTTTTGACAGTCTGACCATATTGTCCACTTTGTCCAGTCCACTTTGCCCACTACCTGGCCATGAACAAGAAACAAACTATCACATCGCTGTGAGAACCTCAAAAGGTTATTCCTCTTCGAATACTGCATGCCATGCCTTTTGCTACGTCTGTATGAATATTTGTTATGTATTGTATACTGTAATTATGAATCTGTGCTCCATACATGTAAACATGGTTTAGTTATATAAATGATGACATTCGCTTACAAAGACCACTAATCAGAAACACTCATTAGAATACAGGCTTTTGGTGTATGTCTTATCTGAACTGGTCTGTTTCTCTGTCAGCTAAGAGAAAATAAAATCAATTGTAACTCAGGTATTGTAGCAGTGTTTCTGCAGTGTTCTCTAATTTTGTATACAAAATACATCATAGAGTGATGCAGTTAAAATTATTTCTGCTTACCACCATATTTCCACCTGATTTTCTTTGTTTTGAGGGGATATTGTTAATGAAACAGCTCAGACGTGTGACGTATTCATGCTTCCGAATGTACTGTACAATACTCACCAGCTGACCATCATTCAAGCTTAACCAGCTTTGTTTCTGCCACACTCGCATTAGAATAATTAAACTAGACATACTTATATGATAATCTTTGAATCTCTAAATGCCCCGTCAAAATAATGAACTTATTGTCTTAGTTTGTGTGTGAGTGTGTGTGTCTGTTACAGTATGAAGGGAAAAATAGAGTGGCTAAACAGATGAGTCCTTTAATCACTGTACAACATGGCAAAGTTATTGCGACCTGCGGCTCGAGAATCCACCACTCCTGAATGAAGAAGAGTGGTGCAACCCCCACTCTATGGGTGCAACGCACAGGTGCTGGACCTGGTGAGAGCAGGAGTGAACCTGGTGAGACATAGGAGGGGCCCGGACAGGAGTCAACCCACAGAGCCTAGTCCTTCCATGTGCCAGATTGATGCGATCCTCCCGCATACCCAGACCCGGCAGAGTAGTAGTAGATTGTGTGGCCCTGGTTTTTCCCTAATGGAGACCCATTCGAGGGTAGCTAGCTACTGGGTCGTAAATCGGGACTTGATCACCCCGGGGTGACCAAGCCGGCTGGGTCACCTGAGTGAGGGGTATGATGTTGGAAGACCCGAAAACCTGATGACCTTGTGATACATCACTGAGGATACGTCCCAGGTGCATCCATGCGATGTATTTTTTAATGAAGTGTTAAATAGCTCTATATTATTTTTATTTTTAAATTTAGTGTAGCCAATACTTTTTTACCTCCCTTTTCTCCAGAATGTAGTCTATTATTTATTCCAATTAATTCCTCCTATGGGCAATTCATTAAGTCATATCGGTAAAGGACGACGTTGGCCTTAAAATGTAATACCAAAATAATAATAATAATCGGTTTTAGCAGATAAAGTTGGATTACATTCAAGTTCTTTTGCTATTTTTGAATTGGAATCCTGAATTGTTTTATTTAATTTCAAATGCATTTAGTTATAGTTATATTAACTTTATGAACTACCGGTAAATACAAATACACATTGGACATAAAAAGACAAACATTTTAATAATTAGCTGAAATCATTAATGTTCGGACCTCAGACCTCTGGCTGTCCATGGCTGACCGTCAGCATCATAGAGATTGTTTTATATCCTGTAGAGGGCAGCATTACGGATTTCTAGGGTACTGTCTGGAGCTAAAGAGGTGGAAGAAGAAGAGTAGAGATGTTACCGGAAGAAGCTCCCTGAAAACAAACGCACTAACGCAGAGCTTTCTAGCATTATTGTTTTGCTATTTAGGTACAGAAAAAACATTATTTGTTCTATTTAGAAACATTAAACAACCGCAACAATGGGGAAGCGTCAACACCAGAAAGATAAAATGTAAGTAAAAGTTCGCCTTGACAATTCCAAAGAACATGTTCACGTTAAATCCTTCCGACGTTAATAACTTTACCGGGTAAATGTATTTTTACGCCATCGTTTGTTTTACCCCTCACTCTCAATTAATTTGATACCATTTATGTCTTATCGACCTTTATTTGCTGTTGTATTTTCAGTTAGAACAAGCTAAAACAAAGTACATCTGATTTACATAGTAGCCTAAGCCTTGTATTCTAGACTATCATCATAGATGTATTTTTTTATCGAGTCTGTCAGCATAGATACTTTCGTATCTATGCAAATATCAAACTCTAAAAATAGATGATAGCCATCTAGATGTATTTGATCGGCCACTGGCCATGACAATATTCCCTCCAAATTTCTCAGAGACATAATAAACCTCTCCATCAAACAGGGACAGGTCCCTCAAGATTTCAAACTTGCCAAAGTAACCCCCCTGCACAAGAAAGGGAGCAATTTAGACCCTGGCAACTACGCCCTATTTCTATTCTTGGCTCCATCTCGAAAGTGATGGAAAAAATATTCTATGAACAGGTTGAAAAGTATCTTGCCACAAAAAAAATCAATGTACGAATTCCAGAATTCATGGCTTCAGAACATCCTACTCCACTGACACATGCCTCCTCTATTTGAGCGACCACATCAAACATGAGGTGGATGCTGGCAAATACTGCGGCATGGTCAAGCTGGACCTCCACAAGGTTTTTGACACCGTGACCCAGTGACCCACTCCATACTCAACTGGACAAGCTAAAAGCAATTGGTTTTGATAGCACATCAGTGAGCTGGATGCAATCCTACCTGGAAGGGAGAACACTGTCTGTGAGAACACTGTCTCCCCTCCCAGTGAGCTGTGGTGTTCCACAAGGAAGCATACTATATGTAAACGATATGACATCAGCCTGTGTCTGCAACTTGTTTATGTTCGATGACTCAGCTCTGCTGGTCTTGGACAGGAACAAACTGCAGGTTGAAAAGGCCCTCAGCTCTGAACTTGGCTGCACCTGGCTCACAAAGATGAAATTGCAATGGGTCTGGAACACAAGATTTGCTACACCACCAAGATACCCATGTACCTGTCTAAATACTTAATTTCAACAAAGTTCACACCCACAACTCGAGAGGGAGTGTTGAACTCCCTCTCCATGTGCAACCCAGATTCGGCACAAACAAGGGACACATTTTATTTCGCTCCTATGCCACCAAAATGTGGAACGCCCTACCAACAGCCATTAAGACATGCAAATCCCTTGACTCCTTCAAAACCACCCTCAAAGGGCACCTACGGACTGCACCTACGGCTGCAATTCGAAACTGGCCCTGGTAAAATATGGATACCCCCCTCACTGTATATGTTTCTTTTCCCTTTTTACCTCCTTACATGATTTCCTGTTTTTTGAGTGGTGCAACCACTCCTATAGACAGCTATGTTTGTCCCTTCCTGGGTCCCTGGCTGGGTCTGTCTGAGCACAAAATAGCGAAAAATTTGTATTGAGTTGCGCTTTCATGTGAAATAAAATTGACTCATTCTGCAAATTGTTAATAAATCAATCAATCAATCGATTCTGACATTTTCAATCTCAGAATCGATAAAATACATCTACGAGAGTCTAAATCTTAGGCTAATTCAAGGCTAGCTTTACTGTTTTAAAATCACATCTTTACAGTTTTCCTCCTAAAATCCAGAGTGTTACCCTGAGTGTAGTCTCTCGAGACAGACTGTTGAGTGTTGACGCCGCCAAAGGAAAATAGGGCGCTGTTTTTCCTTTATTTTTTGACGATGGGTTCTCAGTAGCGTAGCTACCCAGAGACCCTCTTTCCACCAAAAAAACGTCCGTTCAGAACCAGTGCGGTACCGAACCTTGGTGCTTTTTGCGAACCGGTCGCGAACCGGCTGCATTTCCACCAGATTGAACCCTGGTTCATTTGGTGGCGCTATTCTACCTAAACACAGAATGTTGAAAAGGAGGAGGATCCGTCATACACGCAGACACCCGAGGGCATTGCACAACACAAGCCGATGTAAACAGTATCCACGAGGTTGTGATGTTACAGTAGGGCAACTGTCAGATACGCCCCGCAAGCCTCAGCTGGATTCTGGATCGCGATTCGCGATGCATCCGTACGTTTGGATCGTTTCATGTTTGCGTTGGCAATTAATGTAAACTTATTTTTGTTCCCAGCATGCTTTCAAGATGGTTGATCGCATAGAATATCTGCGAGCGTTCGTGCTGTTAATGCATTTATTTTTATCCAAAAAACGTGTATGGATCAACAGCTGGTTTTCAGGTCTATGTCCCAATGCCCCGTCGATGATGTCATAGCGAAAGGCATCAGCCTTTTATAGCTCTATGATCATACCCTGCTCCACTTTTGGGCAATAACTTACTTTATACCAATGACACTTCAACTCCTTTTTGGCATCGCGGGTAATCCGATTTTAGTTTCTTTCGTTTATTGATTATTTGCTCTGCCGTTCGAGTGAACCCAGCTTTCCCCAACTCTTCTACCAATGCTGAATATAATTTGGCCTTTCTCTGGGTACTCTCCAACTTCTCCTGAAACAGTCAGGAGATGCCCATACGGACAACAAACACTCCGTTTCTTCATCAGACCATTGCACATTCTTTGAAGATAAAAATCTGAAAAAATTGCGGCATCGTTTATCTGTTATGTTATGTTATGTTGCGTGTGTCTGCGTCCTCCCAAGTTCCAACCCACTGACAAGTTCCAACCTACTGACACACCCACTTATCGTCTCGGTTCACAAAGCGCTGCGTGCAATTACAAAGCTGAACCACCGTTTTGTGGTTCACATTGGGAACAAACGTTTATGGTTCGGAACCAACTCATTTTCAGTGGAAACACTCTGAACTGGTTCAATATTTATTTGGCGGGAAGAAAGAACTGAACCGTGTTCAACCCCGGTGGAAAAATGGCCTGAGTGTAGCTCTGGTCTATAGCGTTGGAAGATTAAACTAATTAAGTAGCCTGTTTGGTCCCTTATTGGATGTGTAACCTTGAGAGGGTACAGCTGTGAGCCTTACTGTGTACTGGTGGATGTCATCTCTTCACAGGTACATCACCTGCGCGGAGTACACTCATTTCTATGGAGGGAAAAGCGCAGGTATATTTTGTTTCAACCAAAACATTCACTCAATCACTTACACTACTTTCTCTAATAAGACGATGTTTATGCACATGTGCCAGACATTTATCCCTATTGTCTTTCACTATTTCAGACATCCCAAAGTCAGATTTCAGACGGCTTCCATTTGACCACTGCAGGTAAAGGCGTGATGTTAAGTGATTGCCATCACAGTGGAACGCTATCTGCAGGCCAGGGTTACAGTAATACATTGCTACCATCATGCATTTTGCAAGAATGCTGTTGATAGAATATTCTTTGGTGAGTTAAAGTCTGCCCTTACATATTTCAGCTTGTCGCTGCAGCCATTTGAGTATCCTATGTGTACTGATGAGGGAGTCATCTTTGATCTGCTGTGAGTATCTGAGTAATGTGTTGCTCACTGACAACACTGACTATTGTCTTAAATCTCCACTTTTTCTTTGTTTGAACTGATGCATCCAAAAATAATTGTCTTGTCTCAACTTCATGTGCCAGCAAGGGAACCGCATCAGAAATGTTGATTCAGCATATGTTTGCGATTCTTTTTGTCATGACTCACGTTCACGTTTCTGATAAGTCCACTTAGACCAAGCTAATCGTTGATTCATCAATCAACGATCAAACCCTTAGATCAAAGTAATTCGAAGGGGACGGACCTAAAACCACAGGATAAAAGTATCAAGCAGTGGAACACTGACTCTGAATATTTGATTTCGTATTTGTATTTTTAAATGTCTTTATTGAAGAACATACAGCAATGTATTGTGGATACTAGCGGGACATTTCAGTCTACAGCAAATACATTGTATCTTGTATCCTCTGTTTCAGGAGCATTATTCCATGGATCAAGAGGTATGGCACCAATCCCATCTCTGGAGAGGTATGGAAACATCAAGATCCCAGAGAACCTGACATAGACCACTTATTTTATACAGGCTTGAATTCTCTTGGTTTTGTATTGGCTGTCTTGGTAAAGGTGTGGCTTTCAAAATGTATCTCTTTCTCTGTCACTAGTTTGTCACTAGTCTCTGCTATTTGTCACTAAAACACATAAGTAAAATACATACATAAATAATTCCGTGCTCAGCCAATCAAATCATCACTATGGGGTTCACACAGACACACAAAGCTGGCCAGCGCCCCTAAAAAAAAGCTAAAATGCTTCTGTGATCTCAAAAGGAATTAGTTCTATTTGACAGTTAAAGAAAGGCGAAATGCACAAAAGTGGGTGCTAAACAGTTAATTGAATGAAAAACAAGTGACTACAATATCAACAGTGAACAGGTGAATGTGAATTAAATAAATCTCTTGAAACTCCAGCACTGTTTTTTTGTAATGCCCTGAAAGGAAAATAATTAATATTTATATTCCCAAGTGCCCCTTTTAAAACAGTTGCTGTTTAAAACACCTTTTCTATGTTTCTATTTTTCATTTCCCACAGAAGCTTGAAATTAAGTCTCTAATTAAGCTCATCATCGCCAAGAACAGTGATGGTAAGTAAGTGGTCATTTGTGTTTAATTCACTACATTTACCATTTAAAACCTTTAAAGAATCTGCATCATTTTAGATTGTAGCATTATATCATCATATACCTGACGAAGGCCTGTTTTACCCCGCCTTGGTAAATAACAATTTTGGGGCGCTTTCAAAACGGTGTGCAGACTTATTCTTCCTTTTTCAGTCTGTTCTTTTTTGTTCAAGCACCCGTTGAATTTACCTGGGATGTGCGTGCACCTCCCAGGTACATTTTTGCACATTTTTTAAAAATCTTGAGAGTGTGAGAACTGAGAACTACTGATTTAGGGGACGGTCACACCAAAGTTTAATTCTTCTTATATGGGTAGATTCTGACACTGCTTTTCCTATATTAATGAACATTACATAAAAATGTAGCGTAATTACACTGGATATACTTGCTTTGCATTGCCTCATTTATTTATGCCTCCTGCAGTGCCACACCATGAAAATATTGGTTATGTTGTAGATATGGATTTTGTGCCCTTACATTTCTTACGTACTTGATGTTTTACTTTTTCTAGGCAAATATCATTGCCCAGTTCTGTACACTGTCTTCACAAACAATTCCCATATTGTTTGTAACAAGGTCACTGGCAATGTGTTTTCTAACGAGGTTGGTGAACTCATGGCACAAATCTGCACACTCCTTTTACATTACAGATGCAGTTCAAGGTTTTAATTCTGATATTCACGCACACACAGACAACCTTGGTTACTGTTCATCTGCTTGTCCTCAGGCTGTTGAGCAACTCAATATTAAGACCAAGAGTTACAAAGACCTGCTGACTGACGAACCATTCACCAGACAGGACCTCATAGTGCTACAGGTGGGTTCTTGTGTTGTTTGTCTGCAACTTGAACCTGTATTACTGTGGAAAGCATGATCACAGTAATTGATTTGGAAAATGCTTTAAAGTCTGATGGATAACTTGGGTTTGTTTTCTTGCCTTCTCTGCAGGATCCCACAAACCTGGACAAGTTCAATGTCGCCAACTTCTTTCATGTGCTAAACAACCTCAAAGTGTTAGATCCAGGTATGCATGCCCCTGTCTCAATACCGGTGGATATCATGTACATGGCCGTAATCATTCTAGTGTGAATTTGATAATTTCTTTTTTAAGAATGTTGATTAGTCCATGCCCAACTTTTCTCAATGGTAGATGCCTGTGGTAAAAGCATTATTTTTACACAAGAAATACTCTTTGGCCTCAATTCGGCCATAGCCACTTGGGCTGACCTCATCACATTTGTGATGATGGCTAAGGCCGTTTTTAGCCCAAGTAAGTAACTACTATAAGGGTATTGTGTGGTCTCCATCACTGCCTAGCAATAGCCTTTAATTTAATTGAAAGACTGCTATTATTACTTGCGCAAGCAGAGCGCGCAAGTAATGTGATCGGCCTGGTCCATTTGTCGTGACAGCCGTTCCGCCATTTCAGGACCCCCCCAGAAAAACATCAAATCTGTGCCCGTATTGCTGGACCAATGATGACGAAATGACCATATTTCTTACGTCATCATTTAGAGCTAGTCATACACGTATTTCAGAAATACGTGTATGACTAGCTCTAAATGATGACGTAAGAAATATGGTCATTTCGTCATCATTGGTCCAGCAATACGGGCACAGATTTGATGTTTTCTGGGGGGGTCCTGAAATGGCGGAACGGCTGTCACGGTTTTTGGACCAAAGTGACCACAGAATACCGCTAATCAACTTACAACTACACACTTTATACAGTATAGAGTATAGAGTATATATGTATACATATATAGTATATGCCTATATACTATATATATACTATATATATTTCTTACGTCATCATTTAGAGCTAGTCATACGTATACTATATACATAATCAATAAAAAATAATTTACCAAATTGTGCCTGATCTGCTGGGACCAGAGTACGTGGTGTGTATGTAAGAAATATGGTCATTTCGTCATCATTGGTCCAGCAATACGGGCACAGATTTGATGTATGACTAGCTCTAAATGATGACGTAAGAAATACGTGTATGACTAGCTCTAAATGATGACGTAAGAAATATGGTCATTTCGTCATCATTGATCCAGCAATACGGACACAGATTTGATGTTTTTCTGCGTAAGCCTCAAATGTGTGTGTATGTGTATGACTAGCTCTAAATGATGACGTAAGAAATACGTGTATGACTAGCTCTAAATGATGACGTAAGAAATATGGTCATTTCGTCATCATTGGTCCAGCAATACGGGCACAGATTTGATGTTTTTCTGGGGGGGTCCTGAAATGGCGGAACGGCTGTCACGGTTTTTGGACCAAAGTGACCACAGAATACCGCTAATCAACTTACAACTACACACTTTATACAGTATACTATATCTATATATATTTCTTACGTCATCATTTAGAGCTAGTCATACGTATACTATATACATAATCAATAAAAAAATAATTTACCAAATTGTGCCTGATCTGCTGGGACTAGAGTACGTGGTGTGTATGTAAGAAATATGGTCATTTCGTCATCATTGGTCCAGCAATATGGGTACAGATTTGATGTATGACTAGCTCTAAATGATGACGTAAGAAATACGTGTATGACTAGCTCTAAATGATGACGTAAGAAATATGGTCATTTCGTCATCATTGATCCAGCAATACGGGCACAGATTTTATGTTTTTCTGCGGATGAGGAAAAGATATAGAGAAAAAGATATAGGTGGGGGAGTTATGTTTGCTATAAAAGAAGATATTTCCATTGAAGAAATTCCAACTGAAAGCAGGATATTAGAGAAAGTAGAACATATATGTATACATGTAAAAGATAAAAATCTATATATCATTCTTATGTACAGATCACCTAAAACAGAGCTTTCAAAATTAAACACATTTCTCGAATACATGGTACAGTATATATCATCTCCGACTTCTGCAATTTTGATAATAGGAGATTTCAATGAAGACCATAATACTAAGATAGAAAGAAGTATAAAGACCTACATGTCAAAATTAGGCTTTAAACAATTAAATACAAATCCAACTACAGATTACGGAAATATTTTAGATCATGTATATTTTAACAAATGTGAAAGTATTATTATAGAAATTGAAGTTAGAGACACATATTACTCTGACCATGATTTAGTATTAATATCACTATAGTCTAACATGAAATAGATTTAAAATTAAAATTACATTTTTAATTCAGTTTATATACTTTTTTTTATAGGCGTTTACATACATAAATTAGATAAGTAGTAAATAGTTACACCTAATAATTACACATTTCAAATGTTCCTTCACAGAGATATTGAGATTCCACCGTTTACAGAAAAAGTATACTGTATAACATATTTTAATTCAGTTTATATACCTTTTTTTTTCAACACATATAAGTGATTTATTTTTCTCTGAAAAATAAAAAGGGATCCAGAATATATCTACAACGATAAAACAGTATTTATTATATAGATAGAAACTAGAATCATACTTAATACTAAATGTTTACATGTATAGTAGGTAGCAAATAATTACATCTAAACATTAATCATTTCAAACATTCCTTCACAGAGATACTGAGATTTGGCAGTTTACAGCGGGCGAAAACATTACATGCGCGCTCTGCTTGCGCACTAGTTGGCCATTTATGGCCTACTAGTGTGCAACAAGCAAGTATGCACTCGACAGAGTGCAGTTCTAGTTATTATTATTATTACATCTTTTCCTCCTGGCATGGTGCAGATGAGGAAAAAGCAAAGCTGGATCCACAATACCACCTGAAGACCACCAATCTGGAGACAAAGGAGACGCTTGCCGAGCTATACAAGGACTACAAGGGGGACAAGCTCTTGGCCTCGACCATGAAAGAACCGGAGGCCAAAAAGACCGACAAGCTTAATGCTGTAAGACCATTTACAATTTTACATAATTTGAGGGTCTGGGAGTGCAATACTTAAACTGTCCACACGAGGGAGGCACACGAGGGACTGTACACTGGCACTAGTCTAGAAGTGTCCTCATGAGGTGAAATGAACATGGTCCTCTGTCAGGTGTCGAAGTAATTCACTAGGAAAGGTACCTGGCGAGGCGGTGAGTGACACGGTGAAGTGCTGTAAAAAATATACTAGGATACGAGGGCAGGTGGACATATTGATTTATTTAAGAAGTCTGGTTGGGTTAAAACATTCATCCTCACTCACACAACCCCTATCCATCCCCATTGTGAGTGCAACTGGGGGACAGACATGCATGTTTCATGTAACTTTTACTGCAAGCACTCCAGTTTTCATTATGCTTATTCTGTAGTCTATACGTTTAAAGGTAGCCAAACTGATATTGTTAAAATGTTCTTGTGAAATGGCAATTGGCAATAGCAATGATTGAAATAGCAATTATTGCAATAGCAATGATTGCTATCACAATTTAGAGTTATTTAGCACATGGTTCAGAAAAAGAAAAATCCCCAGTGTCTGTCAACAGGCCTTCAACAGTGTTAAACTGGAAGCATATATTATGTAAAGTGCCATCTCAACAATACATATTATTAAGCCATCTGTCAGGATTCTGTGTTGTACAGTACACACATCCATATAGTATGTGCACAGGTACCAGAGTCAAAGCTGGAGTCAGTAATCCAAAAGTACAGCTGGTGCCAGAGTCAATGCAAGTGTCTGCAGACAGTGCCAGATTCAAAAACAGGAGTCAGTAATCCAAAAGAACAGATGATGCCAGTGTCAAAGCAGCAGTCGGTAATCCAAAGGTACAGACAGTGCCAGAGTCAAAGTAGGAGTCAGCAATCCACAAGAACGGACCCTGCCAGATTGTCAAAACGACAGTCGGTAATCCTAATGGAACAGGACAGACAGTGCATGTGTTAATGGAGGTCAAGCTTGGTGGTGTAGCCTGTGTGCTGAGGGGAATGAGGCTGTGGCTGACTGCGCTCCTCGTCCCCGCCAGCTCATATTGTAGAGGGGATGGGAGGGGTTCTTCCGGACAGCGTCCAGTTCAATCCCAGGTACATAGTTGGCTACCTCACCGGCTTGTTCCGTTTGTTGACATCCATGTGTTGTGTTGTACATTTTAGAACATTCAGGCCTACTAACGGGCTATATATATAAAAATTATATGCACCAATATTAGATGCTGACTTCGCTTATTGGATGATGGGGTCAAATTAGTTTTTCATTACTCCATTGCTTTTCCTCTGGTTATTAGCTCTCCTTTGATGTTGTACCAATGTCTCTTTTCATGTAATGCTTCTCCTTAAATGCTCTTTGCCTTTTGGGACTCCCAGACATCACAGCTGAGGTAGCGCTCGCGAGAACAGGGAATATAGGTCAGACGGAGCACACAAGGTGAATTCTGCACTTTTCATTCAGAGTTTAGCACCACAAGTAGAGCAGAAAAATACATCATTACTACTCAAGAATGTCTGTGGAGAAGGCTGAAGGTTTTTCCAGGTCATTTATCCCATCCTCTTGCATCTAGCCAAGATTTCTTTCTGTTTACTTGACCGACTGCATTATGAGTAATGTATGCCGTACGTAATGTATTACCACACATGCTCCTAATCACACTTAACTATTCAGCTGGTCAGTGCTTACTGCAACCACTTCATACAAGGGGTGAGACCAATTTCATAGAGCATCAAGCAAACACAATCAATCTGCCATATCGGTATCTGCCTTAACCCATTTAGGCCTGACCTCAAAATAAAGAAATAAATCTTCTAACTCCTCCAGTTTTCTGAAATAAATATTTTCACGATTTTTCAAAAATAGCAGACCACTCAGTGGCGCGCTATGAGCTTGTAGATCTGCTATTTTTTAACATAATTCTAACACCAAAAGGGGTTCCCGCCCAAAATGGGTTAATAATGCAGTTCTGTATCGAACCAATATCAGAATAAATATAGTATGTTGGTTTTATCCAATACCTTTTATTATAATATTTATTTGAAAATCTGAAAAAGCCTTTTGTGATTATGAAGGATGCAGATTCAATGAGTGGCTTTCAAAGGTGTCAACAGAAATACAGCATTTACATTGTTCGAATGTACATTTGTCTGTTAGTCCTGTTTTGACTTTGACATCTGTTCTTTTGGATGGCTCATCATTGCTGACTCATGCTTGACTCTGGCACTGTCTGTACTTTTCGATTACTGATGCCAATTTTGATCCTGGCGTCATCTGTTGACAGGACACCACTACCACTGTATATTAGATCTTTGCTAGATTGGAACCGTGGAACATACAGTATAAGCCACGCTCAAATGATTGGCACACGCTAAAGGTTTGAATCGAATGAGCATCAGTAGGAATGGCCTAAATGAGATAAGACTTTTTAAAAGTCTGCATCAGACATATTTTAGCCTGGCGCTCGAGTGACACAGTAGTAAAGTACCTGCCCACCGCCGCAGTGTCTAGAGAGGTTTGAATCCACCGCGGTGCGTCCTCGGTGTCTACTGTCTAGCGAAGCTGGGCGACGAGGGTGATATTTGTCACTGCACATAGTCCTACGAGCTGGGCCTGGGGCGGCACCTGTTGGCAAGGAGTGCTGGACCCTTAGTGGGCTAGCATGAATCGTTTAACTTGTGTTTTTGTGTGATTTGTAATGTGTATTTATTATTAGTTTTACTTCCTCACAGGCTCACTACTCCACAGGCAGAGTTTCAGCCTCTTTCACGTCCACAGCGATGTCTCCTGCCACCACACATGTAGCAGGTAGGTTAAATGAAACATACACCTGCCCGGAATGGCCGGAGTAGATGACATAATTACTGTCCGTTTCACTTGGTACACACTCTTTGGTATTTAAGGACCGTCTGTCAAGGGGCCTCTGATGAGACTTGGTTGATCTTTACAGATGCCATCGCGGATGACACTGTTCGCTACCAGTACGTGAAGAAGAAGGGTTATGTCCGCCTGCACACAAACAAAGGAGACGTCAATCTTGAGTTACATTGTGATAAGGTAACAAAATGACGTTTCCACCACATTTAATTTTATTGCAACTGCAGGTCGCAGTTAACTATGGAATCTAGCATTTCCAGTCAGTGTGTGTAGTGGGTCGGTTGGTCACCCCAGGCAAGCCCCCCAGACCAAGCGAGCTGCAGCATTTTGGATCAGTTGGAGAAGCTTAAGTGCACATGCCGGTAGGCCAGTAAGGAGGGAGTTACAATAGTCAAGTTTTGACAAGACTGTTGTCTGGATTAGGAGCTGGGCTGATTCCTGGGTGAGGAACGGTCTAATTCGTTGTATGTTAGAGTGTGAACCTACAGGATCGAGTGCAGTTAAGTCCATATGTTGAGAGGCGGTTCTGGATAGCCCACGGTTGTCCAGAACCGCCACAACAGCCCTCTGCCCAGGCCAGACTCCATATCACCACAAAAGGCCTCTGCCAGGGTTTCTGCTCTTTCCAAGTTCTTGAACCAAGATCAACTGATTGTTAAAGGGCTGCTGCACTAAAAGCACAGAAATCAGAATTTATAGAAAATATTGAATATATGTATATATAGTATATACTGTATAACCTTTAGATTTAGCTAACTATGGATGGATCATGCATCAGTTCTTTCTTCAAATAAGAAGATGCAAGAAGTAACCTTTATACAGATTAAATAGAGCTTGTTGTGTTTTTTTATGCTCTCTCTCACTCTCTCTCTCTCTCTCTCTCTCACTCTCTCTCATTCTTTTCTCCAAAACAATAGTTAGTAAATATTTAGTCTTAAGTGAAGAAGCGAAAGAGGAACATTTCAGAATTTCTGTTTTTGTTTGACACCCCTAGCCAAAAAGCATGTGGTGTCTCAGGGAGTAATCAAGGCTGTTGAACCCAGACACGGCATGTGTTCTGGGCAGGGTATCTTTGCCCTGGTAACTGGATGCTACTTGTGCTGTCTTTTCATTGGCTTCCCAGCTGTCGAATCAGGATAATGCAGAAAAGTTACAGTGATTAGATGACCCAGTGTCTCCTCCCCACATCCTCCCCAGTGGCTCCACTCAAGACACGTAGCTCTATTTGTGGCCTGCTGTTTATGAATTAATGAGTGTTATTTCGCTGTCACATACACTCTCTGTCACACACATCCTGGGTCCGCCTCCCTGTGAATTTCACATTTAGTCAACCAGCTTATGTCTCCATTCATTGCTCTCATTGGCTCCACACAGCAAAATCATCATTTACTTTATTTGTACACTCTCGGGGAGAGTGTAGAAATTTTACCAAACTGGACAGTATTTGTACACTATCAGAGTAAAACACTGAGTATCTTACTGTGAACTGTCTGTGAAATCTGGAAGGACGAGGATGATACACTCGTTGCCGGTATGCACCCCTTGTATGAGTCACACTGGATATCTCTGAAGATTGTAGTCCGTAATAAGGGAATGACAGACAATGGATTCATCCATAAGGAATTCATCCATAGATGACTGTCTTCAACTAATGCACTGTCTTCACTTCAGCAAGGCTTCTCTTAAGATTTGTGTTGACAAACTACTTTCCTCACATAACCCATTATGACACATCAGTCACCTTTGCTTTTAACCACTTTAACCATAATTTTTTAACTTTTAGCTGTTGAACAATAGCAGATATACAAGCTCATAGTGTGGCACTCTGTGCTGCGCTACTCAGAAAACAGTTTGGACTTAGAAGACCTTTTTTTTATAACTGACCTCAGTTTTTAATGGGTTGTACCCTAGTGATCCTCAAATTCATCCTCAAACGATATGGAAATCTTCTTTTCGTGTGTTTGAAGCATGTGGTTAGATGACAGTTTCCCATTTCTTTACACAGTCTTTTGCATTATTGTTGAAGATCTTTTAAGCTGCAAAGTTTGGGTAGTAGAGGGCAGACAAGGCAATGCTGCATCCTCTGGTCCTCTTCTCCACATTCAAAGATGGTTGGGCCGGTTTAGTAGCCCCATCTGGCCATAGCAGCTTTTGATCGCCCCGTTCCTGTTCTCAGGCGGTGTCTTCCACCGGACCCATGGTGCTTCTGAGTCAGAAGGGAGGTCTTCAGAGGGGGGATTCCCATGTCAAATTGTCAATAGGAGGGGGGTCATTCTCAAGCTTTTGTTGTCCATAGCTGGAGTCTGGTTTCTTCCCGAGATGTTGTAAGGGGCTGGACATGGCAATCAAAAAGAGGAAATGACAGTTGAAATCAAGAAAATCCCCCTCTCCCCCCATCCAGCACAACTGAAATGTTGGCTGTTAATTTGATTAAACAGCTTTGTGATGGAATACAAAATGCACAGTGCATTTCCTTATCGGTGGATGAGTCCCCTGGTGATGCTCAGTTCAAGGTTCAAGGAGTTCTTTGTTACATTTGGTGTAACGGGTACATGCAAGTAAATCATTTTTCCCCTGCAGACATTGCAGTAGCATAATTAATAATAAAAAACGGTAATAATAAAAAAGTGGAAAAAAAACGTCTACAATGCTATAATGGTGGTCCCAGGGTGCACTTGCCTGGGGCTGCACCATATTGACACGAGTTCATTCCTCAGATATCTCAAAAGCGATAATGATCGTTCAATAGACCACAATGGAAACAAGCCCCCGGGGATGTTTGTGTGATCTCTTTTTTAGCATAACCTTTGAATACTTTTTTAACGAGTCTAGTCTAGTCTAGTCTTTAACTAGTCAATCAATCAATTCAATCAAAGCCCCTCTAATGTATGCTCTCCTGTGACGGTATAGAGGTCATGTGACAGTGATACGTTGGTGTCACCTCCCATACATGATGGAAAACACAATTATAATCCCATTGTGGCATGTTTTTTCGGACATTCAGTCTCTGCGGTGAACCGGGACTGAACTGGTCCGGCAGAATCCCTGACTTATTTACACAGTATAGAACCGCAACGTATACACATACCACAGTTATATACATTAGTTACTTGTTATATAAATATATACACTTTTTGTAGCTTATGATTGACCTTACAGAGCTTTGTCTTATAGAACATTTTCTTGGTGGACCTTGGATTGTATTTCAGTACCGTGCTCTATACTTCATTGACCAGTTATACTAGGTCCGCTCTGTTTTTACCCTTTACACATCTCTTTGCCAAAGAAAGCCTACATGCATCTACAAGAAAAGCATTAAGTAGTTTAAATTCCAGTTTGAGTGAAGCTGCTCCTTGGTGCTGGTCCCAGGTGTGCATGTGTGTAACTGGGGTAGGGAGTTAAAACTAGCCACCAGTACAATGTTGTTACGTTTTTGTTTTTGTGTTTATGTTTGACTATTCAGAGCTATTTGTCAGGCAAAAGGTCAACTGGCTTTTTGCCTTTTTTGAGGGGTGCTAGCCCCTCCTATATACAGCTTTTGTCCACACACGTCTCATATTTGCCATTGACGATGAAAGGAGAAATTAGGTCAAATGTCTGCCAAATATGACATAATTTGTGGCATATTGTCATCATGTTCATGAAATGATGTATGAGGATGTATAATGATAAGAGTGTACCTCACTTCACACGGGTGTAATCCTTCTTGTACAAATGTGGAATGTACAGCATGTACATGTACTGTAGCACAGACCGGTATTATATTTACGCATACTCTCACTCGCATCGGTCGTCTATGACGTCGGATGACATCAAACATTTTAAGGCAGCACAGCATCACAATCTCAAAGGATGTACACTGTACAGTGTTATGAGTGTTATGGTTCATTTGCCATAATACTCACTTCAGTATTCACTTATGGGGTTGGTTTTGAACTAAATGTTTCGTGCTACAGCCAGGTCTAGAAACCTTGCTAGCACCTGCAGTAGAGCAAGGGACAGCTATCCACCATGACTCACTGTATTTGTTGGCTGTAAAGGGAAAACCGACCAAAGAGAAGACTGAGGTTTCACTTAGTGTTAACTGCATTTGTGCTAGTGATGAAATTAGACTGTTACATTAGCCATGCATGGTACAGGTAGCTCAAGTAAGCAGGTAGACACGCTCTCTGTGTTCATGCACGTGGGATGGAATGGAAGTGGTTATCGCTATAAGCTGTAACCCACTTCTTTTCACTGGAATATTAAATGCAGCTCCAAATAAAATGGGATATTAAATTGGACATAGTTCCTGCAGCGGATACTTTATACCCATAGATGTGGCATATTACCTCATCCAAATTACCTCATCCAAATGGATCCAGGCCAAAATTGGCAGAAATCTGCAATGTTAACATTAGATTGAGTATCTGTTGTATCCGAGGCATTTTACTACATAGCAAGTAGCGGAAACTCCAAACATTATGTTCAATTGACCGATATTGTTATATGTAGATATCAAGTACTTCTGAATTACACAAATTCACCAAATGAGTCACAAAATAGAACAGTGTTGTTTATATTGGGAAAAAAAAAAGAATGAAAAAAAAGTTTTTACTTTTTTCAAATATGTTTTTTTTGTGGTAAAGAGCTCAATCCCGAGGTATTCATCACATAACCGTGGTTATTGATCCATCACTACGGGCTGGTAGATCTGAGGCTTGGGAGTTTGAGCTGCATATGGAGAATATTGCTGCTGCTCTGTGTTGTACATAGATGTGCCAGATGTGCCGGGAGTCTGGGGATTGTCCTGTGGCAAGGAGCCTTCAGGGTACCCAGGTGTCTGGGTATCGGGGGTCTCTGCAGATGGCTGAGGGTAAACTGAAGGTTCGTTGACATAGTCAAAGTCATACTCCTCATTGCTTCTGGAAGGTGTGTTGGGGTTATTGGGGTCCCAGGCCGCACCCTGTCCTGAGGTCCTGCTCCTATCATCGTGTAATGGTGTCTGTGAACCATAGTGAGGTGTACGAGTTCCATCGTGTAATGGTGTCTGTGAACCATAGTGAGGTGTACGAGTTCCATCGTGTAATGGTGTCTGTGAACCATAGTGAGGTGTACGAGTTCCATCGTGTAATGGTGTCTGTGAACCATAGTGAGGTGTACGAGTTCCATCGTGTAATGGTGTCTGTGAACCATAGTGAGGTGTACGAGTTCCATCGTGTAATGGTGTCTGTGAACCATAGTGAGGTGTACGAGTTCCATCGTGTAATGGTGTCTGTGAACCATACATTGGAGTTCTCGAGCCAGTATACATGGGAGTCTGGGAGCCGTACATGGGAGTGTGGGAGCCATACATGGGAGTCTGGGAGCCATACATGGGAGTCTGGGAGCCATACATGGGAGTGTGGCGACCGTGCGGGGAAGCCCTACCACTGTGTTTTTTGGCTCCCACGGTGGTTAAACGCTGTCTGTCCACAGAGATGGTCTGACAAATAGAGTGAAGCTCCACTCTGGCTGTGGACTCTGTGGCGTCCTTCACCACACCAATGTACCCTTTGTAAGGTCCCTGGGAGATTCGGATGGTCTGTCCAATCAGGTCATTGTCTCTCCTGCCACGCCCCCGCCCAATGATTCCTCCTCCACCTCCTCCTCTCTGCTGGTGGCCTTCTCCTGGATGATGCATTGGGCTACTGATGCGCGGGCTCATGGGAGCAAAGCCTCCCACTGTGAAATTAGTCACATCTCTGGGCTTAGATCCTCCGGCCAGTGCCAGGTGTCGAGTCTTACAGACAAACATGCCTCCGTTCTCCACCAGCCTCTTGCAGTGAAGGAAGGCAAAACCACGGAATAGATGGCGGATCTCACCCTCGCGACCCTCACGGCCGTCGATTTTGTCGACTTTGACAATGTCCTTGACATGGATGTTATTCTGTTCGGAGTCCAGAGCCATGGCAAAGGGGTTGTCCTTCCGCCTGGTTACTGCCTGGTGGCGCAGTGTCAGCACTTTACCGTGCATGTTCAGCACCTGGAATGTTTCTCTCTCCAAACGGACGATGACTCCCACAGTGTGAGGGTCCAGTTGGACCAGTTCTCCCCACTCATGCTGCCCACCGGCGTCCACACCAGACGCCGTCTCCGAACACAGCTGCAAGTCTCTCGGCAATACTTTCAACTCGTGCATGGTGAGATCAGAGAACAGGATGACAAAGTTCTCCTCCACTCTAACAATGAGGCCGGTGTCTCCTTCATAACGCCCAGCGATCACCTTCACGTGGTCACCCGTATGGAAATATTTCCTCAACTCATGGGGAGGGAACTCCAGGGGGTCCTTGAGGTCTTTGTGTTTGGGCATAATAGTGATCTTATTACCATCTACGCTGAGGATTTTCCCCTGCAGATTGATAAGCTCTCCCTCACAAACCTCCACATTATCACCAGCCTGGAGGTTGTGTTGATATTGTTTACATGAGTCAGTGACCATCTCTAGGTCAATCCCCTCAGGCTGGTCCTCAAACTTCTCCAGCTCTGACAGTGTGGGTTTCACTCCATCTGTGATCACAGCAGACATCGGAAAGCTCTTGAAAAGGAACCCTTTGCGGTTGTAACGATTTCCCTCAAAGATGATAAAGTCACCATCATGGCTCACTTCACCCAGGATCTCAACATCAAACAGCTTCTGTGCAGGCCTCTTGAACTTCTTCCTTTTGGCAGCCCAGTCTTTCACGCTCTTCTTGGCCTTGATCCTGTCGAGGTCTATCCGAGGGATGATCTTCAGAGAGATCGCATTCTGGCTTGGCTCCACATAATCAACCTGTGCAATGTCATCCTTGTACAGACCTCTCTTGAGGCGGACCCAGGACTTGGATTTGAGGTTGGTAGCCTCCTTAACCACCTTGAGGACGTCTGTCATCTCTTTGATGGGGACCATCTCCTGGTTCCAGTAGCCCATGCGCAGGTTTCCCACACCTTCAATGGCCGCCTTGACATGGGTCTGTTTGTATGACTCCACATAGATGTAGCCTTTGACATGCTCCGGAACCACGACTGATTTAATCTGGAGAGGTGTGTCAGTGACCTGGTAGGCGATGAACTTCCTCATCAGGGCAATAGCAGTGGCCCTCTCCTTTCCAATCTTACACTTGACTGTCCAAAGGTTAGGATCTTTGACCCCAGGAAGTAGTTTCTGCTGTTTGATATCATCAGACAGCTCCTCTGATCCTCCTGGGACATGCTCAGAGGATTTAGCATATTTCTTCTTAATATATTCCTCCAGTGCACCTTCAGAATCGTTCCATGGGTTCTGAAGTCTCCTTGACCTAGAGTAATCCTCATCCAGAACCCCACGGTCTATGTTGGACACGTCTGCCTTTTCCTTTTCCAAAATGTCCTCAGCTCCTTCCTCCCATAGATCTTCATCATCTTCACATTCATCATCCACATCAGCCTCGTCCAAGATGAAGCCTCCGTGTCTCGGTTTCTTCCGGGGCCTGTCACCATCGTCTTCTTCATCATACTCATCTTCTTCATCCTCTTCATCCTCTAGGTCATTCCCTTCTTCTGCTACTTTATCACTGCCCACAGGGCTGTCCGTCTCTTCCTCATTCTCATTATCCTCTTCCACCGCCTCCCCATCGGTGCTGTGTTCACTCTGGCAGTCAGAGAGGTCATCATCTTTGCTGTCGGTCATCGTGTCCGTCAACAGCAGGACGCAACTAAACAGTTCTGACACACAGACACACAAACATACAAGCAAGAGATGACTGTTGTGGCCAGACTACAAGGAATTACCTCTATAACTGCCCTTTGCACTCTTCCGAGGTCTGTTTTAAAGATGTGCTATCTTGACTCTCGTGTCATCACTATGATGGAGTTTCATGAATCGTGCCTAAATATGGAGGTGATGTACAAGTACACCCCATGGACATGACGCTAGTATTTCACAGGGGCTTACCCCAATACCTTTTTGATATTTTATTTTCATTGCGACTACAGGTCGCATTTACTATGAAAACGGGCATGTCAGTCAGTCCGTCCGTCTGTCACCCACCCCATGCCTCCATATATGGTCATGCCTCGTGACATCACGTGACATCATCAGGGTTGTAGATCCCTGATTTCATCAATATTAAGCCCATATATAGGAATTCCCATATAAGGAGATCCCTGATGTCCTCAATATTGGCCAGCAACTCTACATCTGACCTCAAACCTCAAACCCTTAGATCTCCACATATGGAGCTGACCTGTTCTGACATTCCATATGTTGTTCCTTCCCCATTCATCATTCCACTTCGATGTCTCCCTGTTGACTGATACCTGTCCATTAAAACTCTAGACGGGCCTGCCTCAAAGTGCAGGACAGGACAAAAATGAACGCCTGGCCCTACCTGGGGCCTCATCAAACCCTGTACACTCAAGACACTGCCCACGCTGCCACCCTTAGATCTCCATATATGGAGCTGACCTGTTCTGACATTCCATATGTTGATCTGACCTCATCAAACCCTATACACTCAAGACACACCCCATATATGGCCAGTACAGAATTCATTACATATGTTGATCTGACCCCCCCATGCCAACCATCACCGTTGGCCCAGTCGCAAAACAAAACTGTGCACACAGCCACACACACTCCCTGCATGCCTATTCCGAACCTCTGCCCCAAACTTTCCAGAACGGCTGGTTATAGCACCACCGTGAGGCCAATTTATTTTTAGGTGCATTAGCCCCTCCTATGCACAGTTTGTGTGTTTGTTTACTTAGGCTCATCGCTCTTAGTGGAGCATAGGCCATCTACGACTCTTCTCCATCCAACACAGTTTTGGGCTGTCCTTTCTGCCTCCCGCCAGCTGATTCCCTGTCTTCAGCTCTGCCTCAGTGTCCCGCCTCCAGGTATTTTTAGGTCGCCCTCTCTTCCGCTTCCCCTGTGTATGCGAAGTCCGGGCGTGGCGATTGGTGTTGGTTACCGGTTTTCTCAGAGTGTGCCCTATCCAGCCCCACTTTCGTCTCAGGATCTGCTTATTTTCCTACATTTGAGTTGAAGAGCCACACTTTAGTTGAAATGGCTATGTCTTTGGAGGACCAGATGTTCTTCAGTATGATGAGGCTGCCCTGGCTTTGTCTACTCTGGCTATAACGTCACTGTCTGTTTCACCCTGCTTGTCTATGATTCTGCCTAAGTAAGTGAAGGAGTTGACTTCCTGAATGGGTTCACCTCCTACTGTGACTGTGTTGTTGGTAGAGGTGTTGATCGTCATTAGGTTGGTCTTCTTCCTGTTTATTCTCAACTCGGTCCCAAGGGATGTAGTTGCCAGCTTGGCTTTCTTGTCCTGCATTTGGTTGTGGTTTCGTGACAGGAGAGCCAGGTCGTCAGCAAGGTCGAGGTCATCTAGTTGTGTACATAGGGTCCACTGTATGCAATTTTTAATTCCTTTTGTGGTGGTCTTCATAATCCAGTCTATGGCTATGAGAAACAAAAATGGCGATAGGAGGCATCCCTGGCGAACACTGGTCTTGACCTCAAAACTTTCCGACAGTTGGCCTGCATGTAAAACTGTGCATGACGTTCCTTGATGGGTGTTTTGAATCAGGGTGATGATCTTCTCTGGGTTTCCACAGTCTCTCTATCCAAACTATCAAAGGCTTTTTCTTAGTCTACGAAGTTTATTTATAATGGAGAGTTCCATTCGATGGATTGCTCTAGGGTGGCAATTTGGTCCGTACAAGATCTGTTGCTCTGGAAACCGGCTTGCTTGTCAAGAGCTTTGTGTGTTTGTACCTAGGAAATGATTTGATTGGCTGAGCATGGAATGTGATGTATGATCATGTATTTTTTTTTTTTCATTGTATTTTTATATTACTCCTACAGATTCTATCCATACATCAAGCAAATCGGTGATCAAGACGGATCTGTCCGATTGTCCATATTCCATCCCGTTTGGCTAATATTGCCTTCCAAAGTTTGCAGGATTGGTCCGTTTTGAACAAAATGCCTCAAATCATGAACATGGCATGTGATTCCCAGAGGCAGAGGAAGAAATGCCACTTAAAAAAGCGTCATGGTGGCACTATAACAAGCCCATTCATGTTTTACCTATAACTGCGTCCAATTGCTGTGAAACTTTGCATGCACATTTCCACTACGTTGAGGAACAATTAAAGCCCCCCTTTTTAACATTTCTCTATTATAGTGCTGTGCTCCGAGGAACACTTTTTCTAGTTGTGAATATTTTGTTTGAATATTTTTTAACATAATTGTGAATATATTCCACATGTATTTACTTATTCTTCCTTCCTTCCTCCCTTCCCTTCCTTTGTCCCACCCTCCCTTTAGGTTCCAAAAGCTGGAGAGAACTTTGTCCGTCTCTGTAAAAAAGGCTACTACGATGGAACCATCTTCCATCGGTCCATACGCAATTTCATGGTAATGACTGACATAAGCTAGTTGAAAGTTCTCCTCTTATAGCCTCACTACCATTGCAGTAATATGAATAATCAGCATTAGCTTTGCCAGGTAACAGCCATTCAATGGTATTGGCAGGAAACTAAGAACCAAATACTACCACAGTCTGCTGTCAACATTTCTCTAATTGGCACTCTTTGTTAAGATAAACTTCCACACCTGGACTGAGAAGTGGAGAACCCTGGGATTCTTTGAATTTATTGGTGCATAACATACTGTTGTATTAGTGCTGGCTGCCATGTTGCTTATGTGAGTTTTGAAATTATTGCCGCAGAGAGAACCATCTTTCTTCAAGGCAGCCTTCAGATTTATAGCACTGTTTACAGATGGGAGACATGTCCCTTAAAGCAGTCCATCAAGAGCCTGTGATTGTGAGAAATTAAAGTTTTCTTCCAATAACTATGAATTTTGACTTCCAAGAACTATGACTTTTTTTTTTTACTTCCAAGAACTATATGAAAATAATAAACACTCAAATCTTCCAAGAACTATAACTCTGGAGCGGCCCAGCAGACCATTCACCCTGAGGCTAAAATTGTCAGAGTGGGTGTGCACCGCTTTTCAAAGATAAGGCAGGTGTTTTGTACGCTCACTCACATAGAATCTTCAGCGGGTTTGAGCAAATGGTGCCAAAACGCCCCCAGTCACTGTGTTTTACTGAGTTTTATAGTTTTACTGAGGTTAGGTTTCTGGTTTAAGGACTTGTGTTTTGAACCATACAATTGTATAAGTACAGAACAAATAATGTTTGCTTTCGCCATCTTTGTTGAAGAAGAGTCTGGGCAATTATGTTTTAGTCTTACTAGAATTACTAAAAGTTTCTAAATCTTATATTCGGAAGCTGGAGTTACTGGGGGTCAAATGCTTAAAGTGTAATTACCATTGAGGGGATTAGGCATGTTTACCCATTAGTGTCAATATTAGACCATCTGCATGGTCTGATTTGGTCTGATTTTGAATCTAAATAGCTTTGTGTTTATGCTATTGCCCTGGAGTATCATCTCCTGTAATTGAGAGCAATTTGGAGGTTCGGTTTATGTATAGTTCTACTGAGGTTAGGTTTAGGTATAGTTCTACTGAGGTTAGGTTTAGGTATAGTTCTACTGAGGTTAGGTATAGTTTTACCGAGGTTAGGTTTAGGCTGTCAATCACAGCGACTGGCCAATCACAGCGCACCATTTACTCAAACCTGCCGAAGACTCCATGCTCGCGTTTTGTACAGCCAAACCTGGCTAAATGAAAAGTTAGAAAAAAAATCGTACTTTAATGAAAGCAAAAAACAAAGGACGGTACCAACATCAGTACTTCATTGGCCATTCACAATATCGGCCATATAGGCGGTTTGCCCATTGATGGCTGTATTTAACAAACCACATTATGGTGTGCAAAATTGTCAGCAGTAATGTATAATAAAGTATTCAATAAGTTGTCAATGGAATAAGGCCAATGGTCCTTTAACCCAAGCATTTGTCTTACCCGTGAGATTTGTGTTTCTAGATACAAGGAGGAGACCCCACTGGTACTGGCACAGGTAAGGTCAGACCTGCACTTACATCGCTTACATAATCCACATGCTTTTGCAATATTAATAGCTCCCATTAGATTTTCTTTGTGCAGATCGCATTCATAACTACAGACGAATCAAGAAAGTTACTACATATACTTTAATGCCACAAGAGCGCAGACACACACAACACATGCCTGATTTTTAGAGGGACTGGCTACGTTTACATGAAGGGTGATCATTCCGAATAAATACTTCCGAATAAAATACATCCGATGTAATGTTTTTTGCCGCGAGTTTACATGGGAAATGGTCATTCCGAATGAGTGTTTATATGGAGAAGTGATAGAAGACATGATACATGTTAATTCACGTGAAACTACGCCATCTGTTGGACACAGATATAATATAGGCAGTTCATTCATTGTGACTTTCAGACGAAAGACGACACTTTGAAATCCCATCATTTCATTCCGCAGTAGTTTTGAGGCTGCTGCTTGGATAGGGACGGACATACATATTATGTTTACCGTCTTTTTTTTTCCCCACCTGCTGCGGCTCCCCTTCTCCGCTGGGAAGGTGATCATCTCGTTTTTATGTGTAGCCTACTTTATTATCTACAGCACGGCCAGGGCATGCAACACACTGATTATTATTGTATCGGGTCGCTCGTTATTTTTGAGAGAGAGAGAGAGAGTGTGAGAGAGAGACCGTTGAACACACACACAAAATGCACGAAATAACGCGATCTATGTGCAAACTCCTCGGCGCGCCTTGGAGTTGGAGCGCAATGGAAATGAGCATGCTCAGAAAGACCAGAATGAATTTACATCCGAAGCAGTGTATACATGAGTCCAATTTTCTTTCAATCGCATTGAACATCGGAGTAATCCGGCCAGTGACATCGGAATGGTTTTTAGATCGCATCAAGCGTTTTCATTCGGATGTAAGTTTTTGTAGGTGTTTACATAACAACGTTTAATAGGATTGAACTTCTATTCGGAATGAAAAGGGGATTTAACTGCTCATGTAAACGTAGCCACTGACTCAAGAAAATCAACGTGTGGTTAGCTGGTTCAGTCCTTGTCGTCATCTGCACCGTGCTTGGGTGTCTTGGAGCGTTCAGCAAAATGAAGCAACCATGTCACATTTATGAGTGTGCAGAATTCCTGGCCACTGGGCAAACATCCCAAAGTCACCTGGGTGTGAAATGGACGCACACACACACACACCATCTTTTGGGCCACTGTTTTGTTTAGTGTAAAGTCCCTTGATCGAGCATTTCCCACACAGAGGGGAAATATCTTATACATATTCTATGTAATTTAGCAGGAGAGAAATGCATCTATGCACGGTTTTAAATGGAATCAAGGACGATGTGCACCAGGGAGCTGGAGGAAATCATACAAGGCATCAACTCTGCTCATCAGCAGTAATCTGAGTTCCCAGAAGTTTTATTTCTCGCCACTACATCAGCAGTAGTTTGGGGTTTCGGTGTCCGGGAACCTTTCCGATCCGGCTGCTCTATCTTCTGAGCCACTGCTGCCCCTATCAATCAGTCACAGATGATGGGTAGCAAGGCCATGCTTTGTTCTGCCACTTATGTATTCCCTGTCATCCTTTTAAAGAGCAATTCAAAGTCCCTGTCACCCTTTAATGACATAATGAGCAAGTCTCATTCAAAGTTTTTAAGAATACACCAATAGCTACAGGTGTATATATACCGGTATATTCTAAAGATTGTGTGTTATATCCATTAAGTTTGGATATTCTGGATTTGGATACCATAGGTTATATATACTTGAGACATTTTGAAACTTAAAAACTAGTTAAATTAGCATTGACTGATTAATTGCATTACTGTTGAACAAGATAAGGGCCCAGAAGCACCATTTGGCTATAACCACCTTGTTTAACATCCAGTCATACTGATGGAAAATGTCAACCAGTTGATAAATTATGCAGAAATGTCACCAGGGGAAGTGTATGGAGCCTGCACAAAGCCCCTAAAGGGTAGACAGGCTGGCGGTATGCGATGTCTATGTGTGCACTGAGCAGTGAAACGGACCTCTACCAGTTGAGAGCTAAATAAGCTGACAGGATGGATTTGGCTTGAGTGCAGGCTGTTGCTATGTTGGAATGGTCCGATTCAGTAGCAGTTAACTAATTTCTCTGAATTAGTGAAATAATATTAAATAAGACTGAGAGGCAAAGAAAAATATATTTCTGTGGGGTGATATTTTCGAAGATTCCCAATCCCATCTTTGTCTGTCTCTCTCTCTCTCTCTCTCCCCCCCCTCCCTCTCTCCCTCCTCTCTCTCTTTTTTTCAGGAGGGGAGTCATTCTGGGGGAAGCCTTTTAAAGACGAGTTCCGACCCAACCTGTCCCACACTGGGCGGGGGGTCCTCAGCATGGCCAACTCAGGCCCCAACACCAACAAGTCCCAATTGTAAGAGATGTTCCTCCCTATTGACACCTGACACAGTGTTAAGCCTTCTCCTGTCAGCCACAACACTTGAGCAAACAGTCAACAGCAGCCAAGCACAGCCCCTTGGGGGGGGCGTGTTGTCGTTACTTCACCTCCCCTAAACTTGCTATTGTTTTCTGCAGAAATAATTCATCAGGATTCATTTATCATCCCACAACTGTTTAAGACGTTACGTTTGTATATGACTAAAGGCCCTGTAATAGTTTGTCGTACAACAAAACAGGAATTTTCAACTAAAATATTAAAACTATGCATTTCTGCAGTACAACATGGTCCTATGAGTATGTATAAATTAACCTTGAGCCTTTTGCTTTTGCTGACACTGTTCTTGTAATGAGTTATAGTCCACCACCTAGATGCACGAGTATATAAAATATATACTTCAGGTCTCACTGTGTTCTAACAAAGTGGGGTTTCTTTGTCTTTTAATTTTTTTCTCTCAGCTTCATAACATTCCGATCATGCGCCTACCTTGACAGGAAACACACTATATTTGGAAGGTACGTATCCTTTTCCTCTGAAATTTGTCTTGCGACCCAGCAGCCTTGTATGCAACACATGCAGTATTCACACATTTGACATAACGCAAAACGGAAAAGAAAATACAATTGCATGCATAGAAACATAAGGGCAAGTGCAATGTCCACAGCTCAGTCTAGTCCTGGCCAAAATCCTGATTAAGCCTCAAAGTCGACTGACAAAAGTCGACTTTGGTCAGGACCTTATTGTATGCTGGAACACCATATCTCCTCCAACCTATACTCTCCATACAAAACATGGCTAGTATTAGAGGTGATATTCCTTGCTAACCTTAGGATGCTATGGTTAGGATGCTAAATTTGTGCCGTCTTTACTCTTTCTGTGCCGATAACACCTTTCACAACTTATTTTAAAGTGTCAATCCATGCGCTTGACGCGTTTCATGACATTTTTTTATTTCTGAGGTGTGCTAGCCCCTCCTATGTCCAGCTTTGAGGGACAAACATGGTCTTAAACATTGCCCCAATGGATAGCCAGCTTTGAGTGTTTGTGTAAACACAAACATTGCATTAACACAAACATTGAAGACGAAGGACACAAATTCTGATTGGCCGCAATGAGATGATGTATGGGCGTGATTTCTTTTGGGTGTACAGACGACCCTCGATTATACTAAGAGTAGGCGAGTTCATTCCACGAAGGAAGGCGATCCTAAAATTTCCCCTTATAACCACGCTGCATTTTTCTCAGAATCTTTTCTCCATCCGCGCCAGGATTGGCTATTAGGCGATATTTGGACCTCAATAAAAACTCTGCGGTTAGCATATTAGCACTTCTAGCAGCACCGAAGGAGCTGCAGACTGGCTCCAAGATGGTGTTTCTGAGTGAGCGCTCACGTTTCCATGGTGTTTTGAGTGCAGGGGGGGCGTGGAAAGGAAAGCAACTATGTTGTGCGCATGCGCGGCACGGAAATCGTATCTGTGACAACCAGGAGCTATGGCTCCCCCAGGCAGGCTCACTAACCACTCGGCTATGGAGGTATGGCCGCCCAAGAATATAATATACCGGTAATATAATGTGACCACAATTGCTTAATTACAATATATTCTGGAGAGGGGGTGTTGTCCAGTTGGCAGTCTTGTGGATTTGATTGCTTTGGAAAGCAGGCATTTGAAATGCTCACTTTTTTGCACTTTGTTTGATAAGTCACATCCCATTCTCAAAGTTGTTGTTTGACACGGAATAAACCCAGGTGCCTGAACAAGTAGGTTATTGGAACATTTGGTCTCATTTATGTGGGCCAAAGCAGTGGGAGTTCAGTAGACTATGAAATTGTAAGTCTGGGTTTTCAATGTGTTCGGTGTAGTTTTCACATTGTACTGTAGGTAATGGTCTTTGGTTATTGGTTACAGATCAGGCTTTTACCAGTATATTGTATATTGTATATTGTATATTTTCCCAGTGCTTGTATATTTTCCCTTTTTTGCTTCCCATATGATGAATTCCTGTTGTTCTTTAACTACATAGAAATGTCTATTTGTATGTCTCTAAATGGTTGTATGTCTTTAAATGTTTTGATGAATTGAACAATGTGGACCCTGTTGTAAACAAGTGTAATGCTTAATTGGGTCGTCCACTCACAGTTGACAGTCTTTGTATTGAGTTTGTGCTTAAAATGTACTGTAAATTCTACAAACTGTTAATAAATATTTCAATCAATCAATCAATGACTGTGCCGTGTTGCTGCCTAAAACATTGACTAGGGTTATTATCACAGTAATAATTGCCATTAGGAGATTATTGTGTAATTATTGTGACAGGCCTAACATTGACTGCTCTTTGCAAATGAGTCTTTTGAGGATTCTGACAACTTAAAAGTCCTGTTTTAATGGGTATTTAGTCTTTCCATAACCATACTATTCTAGGTCGTCTGGCTCTTGCTAAATGACAGGTGGTAGCACATCCAGACTCTCATGAAGATTGTGCAAGAGAAGTACTGTATGTTTTTTGTTATTGAGCTAAAATATATTGTTGTGAGTGACAGTACACACACACACACACCACAAACAGAGATTGCTACACGTGGCAACAGGTCACATGTGCAGAGAGCGGCACCCCCTCCCCTTCCCTTAGCGAGTGGGCGTACAGAGACATAGGATACAAAGTTAAATCCTCAGTGTTACTTTAACTTTAAAATGTACACGCTCTGATAAATATTATCACCACATATTTGACTCACACACACACACGGTACACACGCCCACACAGTTCTGATTGCGGGGTAACAGTGGGTTCCGAGGGAACAGCTGGATAGAAAGGTTTCAGTCAAGAAACAAGTTGTTAAACCTGCTCTTCACCATGGCAGCCAATGAGCCATCATTGCCCCCCGACCCCCCCCCACACACACACACACACACGCTTGGCCGTTAACATCTGACACAAACTATATCTTCATGGGTTGTTTGCAGGGCCTCAAAGCCTGCACAGTATCTTCTTTTAGCAGTCATCTTTAGTCCCAGGGAATATATACTGAAGTCGTCTGTGTAAATAGTACACTGGTCAGTGAATATTCAAATTGCTCATTTGAATGAGTTCTGAAAATTATGATAGGATCCTTGTTAATTAAAGAATCAAACAATGTTTCACGCCAGCAACGATCATTATCTTTCTTTATACTGTAAGTGTTTCTGGTCCAGCAGATTCTATCCCTTTTCATCTACTGGCGAATTTGTAATTAACAATAAAGGCTTATCGCTCATGATTATAAAACCAGTAATTGAATGCAACACGCCTTCAACAGGACATTTTGTTGACTTGCTTTTGAAGCGCTAGCTTTTATACCAGCATAGCTTAATGGGTAGACATGATTGTCAAGACTAAATGGCTTCCGTCTGATCTTGATTCGTGGAGCTTTGACTATGGGAGACTTTAATTTTGGCCATCAGACGTTGAGGCGGCAAGTCATCTTGATAGTGAGAGTTTGTCATTTGTTTCTCTTCTACAGGGTCGTAGGTGGATTTGAGACGATCACGGCTATGGAGAATGTGGAGGCTGATGGAAAAACGGACCTACCCAAGGTATGGAATAATGCTACGGG
This sequence comes from Protomyctophum parallelum, assembly GCF_964188405.1. Classification (NCBI taxonomy): domain Eukaryota; kingdom Metazoa; phylum Chordata; class Actinopteri; order Myctophiformes; family Myctophidae; genus Protomyctophum; species Protomyctophum parallelum. Next base: position 21,961,125 of record NC_139710.1, on the reverse strand, counting down.
CATACATCTAACTACTTGAAAACTAGCGTCCCTATTCTGGGGAGAATGTTTGCCCAAAGTAGCAAATCTTAGAAGCTCACAAGTCATGACGTGTTGCAACACAATATTTTCACTTAAGAGGTTTGGTGTAAAGGGATGATAGGTGTGGAGTGGACTGAGGACAGAGACGACCCCGGTCAAGTATAGAGGGTTTTAAGTGGCTAAAGCTTTATATTTGAGTTTTTATTCAGAGCAACAAAGGCTTTTTGTTTTGTTCATGATTTCAGTCACTAGAGAGCATTTCTAATATTGCTTTTAATTAGTGAGAGTGGATTTGCAACAATCCGAGTACAAGTGGGCGGCAAAACTCCCTGAAAACAAGATACTTAATAACTCAGAGTAATGACAGAAAGTGACCACTTGGTGGTCAACAAACGCTAACTCCTTACTCGGACACAGGGACACACATAGCTGTCTGTAGGAGTGGCTAGCACCACTCAAAAACAAAGAAAGAACAGGCTCCTGCATTATTATATAACTACATTTTTGAGGTTTTAGATTTGTTTTCAATAAATCAGTGCTATTGAACACCATTTACGTCTGTCTGTTGGTTAAAAAATATCGAACCAATGAAAAGTACTAAAAAGCGCTTCGGACAAAACCTCTTAACTCCATTGGACCCTCAAACTGTCTGCTAAAGCAACTAACTCCACCATGTCTCCCCATCTCATGCAAGTAATTGACAATATAAAGACACAATACCAACTTTGATGAGGCAGCATTGCTTTGTTTTAAAATTATATAAGGCTTTCTTAATTACCTGAAAAAGGAGGTTTCTTCCCGTCAGCAGAAAAAATACATTTCCAATAAAAGACAAAATATTTATTTGAAACCTACAATATTTGCAAGGATAATAACTAACGCCTCCCAAGTAAATAATTTGATCATTGGGAGATTGCACAAAATCAAAGCATTATACACGATTTTTTTGTCCTCCATTAGGATTTGTGAATCTGGTCCTGGTACCTACTTTACTTTGTCCCGATTGGTTCACCTGCACCTACTGTCCTCTATCTCTCCTCTGCCACAGAGGATTCCCCCCCAGTCATTCTGTCATTTCCCAAGTGGCGTTGTACTGTGGTCCCTTGTTGCTTCTAACCCCCCGGTTGGTCCTAGGGTAAGCATGTGTCTCCTCAGATACACGTGACGCCGCCAGTCCGCTTCTTTTCACCTGATAGTGAGGAGTTTTACCAGGAAGACATATTGCCTGCAGAGGAACACACTATTCCTCCCCGTTCCTGCTCCATGCCGGACAGGCATTCCAACCTGTAGGAATTGCTTGTGTCTAATGCTTTCCTGCTATACAGGAGATTAGAAAAAGAGAGATGTTAAAACACACAACATTGCTGCCATGGTAATATTTCATAAAGGGGGGCAGCATTTTCATAGTTATCTTAAAAAATAGTCCGTTTATACCCTTTTGCCTATGAAGGATGATTCATAATCATAATGACGATAACTAACTCTAACTCTCTGATTATTTCATCCACAGTCAGAAATTAAGCTCCTGAGTGCCACCGTGTTTGTGGACCCTTATGAAGAAGCTGATGCCCAGGTTTGTGTCTCTGAATGCATACAAAAAGACATATTTTGTTAAAACGGCACAACACGCAAAAAAGAGTGTGACGTAACCAGGTGATAAAAAAATTCATTGAAGCTGACGTTGAGTCTTGAATCTGATATCACATTTATGTCTGCCCTTGCCATCGTCCCACTTTTCCCACCACATTTACCAATCCTTATCGCAGCTTTCAATACAGGAAGTAGTGGTGCGTCTCCTGCCCTTGTGTTGAAAAGTTCAGAATATTTAAGCCTGAGGCCGAGTCTATAAATGAATTCTGAACTACTGGTTTAGAATTCATTTGTAGAATCGGAGACGTGCTAAAAACTTTACAGACTTTCCAAAAAAATTGATAGATTGATATGTATAGTGAAAAGAGATGATCTATAAGCTGTCACAATGCGACACATTTGTGAGCTTGTAGATTGGCTATTTTCTCAATTTTTGTACACCACCATTATACAACGATGTATATTACAGGGTTAATTGGTTAATCAGACTAATCGATTTAGTGGATTATAAAAAATGTTTTTTTTTTTATTCCTGTCAATTCGTTAATATATAAGAAATAACATTCCCAACTGCTTCTCAATTATTTGGCTAATCAGTGGTTTTCATATGATGGCCCATTATTAATTTGGCCTCTCAGACCAAAAACAAAAGATTATTTTATCGAGATTTTGTCCAGAATTCCATGCTGTATTGATGTTGGTACCATAGGAGAGATAACAAATGTCGATCAAATAACAATTCTTCTACATTCTCTAATTGTGTAGACTTCATCAAATGAAGTTATGCAGATATTTAACAATGATTTAACTCTTGAGAGCATACAATGAAAACAAACTGACCTGTAAGGGTCCATTTGGATCCATGTTACGTTCTCAAGAGTTAAAGATCTATAAGGGTTGGTTACCAACTCATCATTTAGCTGGGGACCACCAGGAAACCCCTCATGGACCACTGGTTGAAAACCACTGACCTACATGAACAAGATTGAGTCTGTTATTGGTTCTCAATGTCTGTTTTGATATTTCTTCAATTAATTGCCTAGGCGGGCGATTCGGCCTATTATGCGTACACACGGTTCCGTGCTTTTTGGAAATTGCATTTTGTCTGCGTGTGTGTTTCAGATCGCAGCCGAACGAGAGCAGGAGATTCAGAAGCAGGAGGAGGAGAGGCAGCAGACAAATTCTGCCCAGAAGAAAGCCAAAGCAGATCAGGCCCCAAAGGCCTTTAAAGAAGGTGTTGGGAAATACATCAACCCTGCCCCAACGTAAAAAGAAAAAACACACACACACTACAAACTACAACTCTATTTTTCTTTTATAGTAACGTCAACTAAAAATGTCCTGCTGCGTGCCCTAGGCCAGGGGTACTCAACTGGCGGACCGCGGTCCGCGACCGGACTGCGGACCACCTCTTTGCGGACCACCAAAAAAAAAAGAAAAGTTTTTTTTAAGTTAATAATATAAATAACATCAGATGGTACATTTCTCATGTGAAATTGCTGCAAAGCCCCCCAAAATGTCCCCCAAGGGCCCCCAAAATTCTGGCGCGCGCTATGCGCGCGCGCAGTGTGGCCTGCCAGGGCGTATAACTCCCGGCCTGATTTGGAGTTCCACTCCGGGCCTGCACTCTGCACCCCATTATTGGTTGGGTGGAAGGCGATCTGATTTGTATAAGCTTGGCTTGACCATACTAAACGGGCATAGAGCCCCGCTCTCCGATGGACGCCGCGCATGGGACCGGACCTCGGTCTTATTCAAAAAGATATTTGTGGACCTTCATCATTTCTAGTTGAGGACCCCTGCCCTAGGCAGTACCCAGGGGCCTCATTTATAAAAGTTGTATATGCACGAAACAAGACTTGAGAGAAACATCCTAGTTTATAAGCAGAAACTGAATATTTAAAAAAAAAAAATGCTTTCCTCAGCGCAAACTAAATGGCTTGCACATGCATAATCAGAAGTTAGTAATGACATAATCTGTATAATATTCTTTTAGACTGTGCACTTGCACATATGTCCATGTTATGCACATACAGTATGAGCTACTTAGTAAACAACTGTGGTTGATGAGAATTTATCGCCTTTGCGGCTTTGTTTTTTCCGCAGGTTCCCTTTGCTGACAGTAAAAACTAAATTTGGGCCACTTAGGCAACACGACACAACAGTTGTTTTGGGGGGTAATAAAGAAATTGCAAACTAGAATGTAACATTGTGACACAATATTACAATTTGGGTTTTTTTTTACTCTATTTTCATTAGACCCTAAGGGTCCATTAACTCCATTTGATTTCATTTGTATGCCCTGTAAGGATCCAATTAGTTTTATTTTGTATACTCCTAGAGCTTACTTTTACAGTCTATTCACTTGTTTCATAATGTTTCCATACAGAAAGCGCCCAGCTACTAAGGAGGAAAGTGGACCTTCTACCAGCGGAGTGGTCGCCAAGAAGGCCAAAAGCAAAACTAACTTTGACTTCAGTTCCTGGTAGAGCCAGACACTTTCAACTCCCACCATTTTGTCTTTTGAAAATCTTCTCCTTTTTTTACTGGCTTACCTTGAGTCTAAATTTAACTCTGAGTCTACCAGTGTAACCAAATAGACCCCCTAAGAAGTATCCATTTGCTTACATTTGTACACTCAAAGATCCAACACAAAGAATTTTACTGTTATGTTGTTTTTTGTGTGTATATCAATAGTGTTCTCTATTTGTTTAGGTCTTGTGGTGATATAATAAATTCAGTTTTAAAAAAATGGTAACATTTTCTGCACTTATGTAATATAATATTGTAACCTTTACAAGGGAGACAAGAAGAGACGTATCTTGTAGCATCTATATCAAGTTAAAACATTAGAGATATAAGATTAAAGAAACTCTTTTTTTCTGTTTGTTCACAAAATAAATCAGGACCATGCAACAGCAGAGCTATATTAAGTAAACTTGAGAACAAATCTCTCTTGAGAGGTAATCCTGCTCTTAACTCCCACTCCATGGGGAAGAGAACCACATTTTATATGGATATCTAGTTGGTATGATAGATGGAACCTGCAATCCGTAAATCTAACCTGCTCTTTCGAGACAGAATCCCTGCTCGTGTTTCAGGCAGTACCACTTGTCAACCAGTAGATGTCCTATCCGACACCAGGATGAACATTTCTCAACTAAATTGATTGATTGAATACAGGTAGCTAGCTACCATCAAAGGTATGTTTAAAATAATAGCAGTTTTTTTTTCCATTGTGGTCCATTGCACTCAATTCATCAGTAAGACGTTTATAAGCGTAGGAGACCACCTCCAACCACTGCAGATGTGTTGGTTATATTCTCCCATTTAATACTGACTGCATCTAATTGGTGCGCTATGGACAGTTCAGAAACCTGGGGGGGGATATCCACGCTAATGAATGTACTCAACATTAAACAAACAACTTCAGTCTGTGGTTCTTCAGAGCGTCAGGAAGAACATTTGAGATGGGAATTTGATTGTTATTTTGTCTTTACTTTAGACAGTGATTTTGTTTAAGATTGAAAGTTGCTTGAATCAATGCAACACAAAATCTTTCTTTTATGGTGTGAATGGTGGTTTGTAATAGAGGGTATGCGCGTGACATCATACCCAGAGGTTATGCGGAAACACCTGAGTGGCAAAGAAAACGGCTTTCTGGCCTTGACAGCCCATACATCCAACCAGAAACCTCCTATCTGCATTGACATTAAACAATGTTAAACTCACTTTGACACTGACTCGCTTTTTGCATGTGCATACCCTCTATAAATCAATCGCAGAACTCTGTGCAATTGAGTCTTACATTCTGGTATGGGTAATACTTGCTATTAGCCCATGTCTATAATGCCTATAATATATAAAATATAATATGCTCAAGTTTTTGAACTGTGCTCTAGGAGGAAATCGGGAAGCAGCCATTAACGGGCCGTGTTGTGATCGATTGAAGTTGAGTTTTCATTTTCATAGGTAGAACATTTTCTCTCGTGATCGTGCAATACTTTTGATTGCTTTTTTAATTTGGATTCATAACTTTCCCATTTACAGATCAGTTGTGACATTCACAAAAAGGAAAATCTTAATTTTCCTCCACCTCAGAAAGGACAGGAGGTTCGTTTGAGTTACATCAGAGCTCTAGCCTTTAAATCTAAAACATTTATGATGGTACACAGTCCAGAGAGACTGAGAGGTTGAAGTAAGTCACAGGAACTCACTATACATGGCTTACATTGAGCCTTTTGAAGAATATTTGAAATGCACCTGCTATTACGTTTCTTTACAGTACCATTGATGTTAAGCTGTTATCCAGGAGCACTTACTTGCGATAAGATTATCAGTACATTCAATCAGAATTCATAAAATACTGTTCAATAAAGCCTTATTGTTGACATAAGACCAGGCTAAATGTAGTTTTAGTCAAATCCAGGGCAACTACATAGATTGCTGTTGGGTGGTGAAGTCATGCTCAAGTATTCAAAAGGGCATGCTTTTAACAATACTTAAGTATTCAAAAGTACAAATGACATTTTCCTTTTAATGTCAATGTATTGCTGTATTGAAGTTTAGACATTTCCCCCAAAAAATCTATGAATAAGTCTTAAGTGGTTATTTCATAATGTGCCTTTTCCCTTCCTAGAAATGTAGTGTAGTCAAAAGTACAATATTTGAAAATGAAGTATCCAAAAAGATACATTTTTTTAATTTACTGTATAAGTACATTACTCAAGTAATGTACTCCATTACTGCTACAGTATATATTATAAGTTGGTGCGTCAGCAAGCACAGGCACCCTGTGGTTAGTGTTCTTCACCAACCTTTTCATCTTCCATGATATCACTGACTTCATCTACTGGATCACACACCTGTCAGTCATAGGGAGCGGCCAATGGCTCCTCCCCTGGCCAACGGAGGTTGGCCAAAGGGATTGTGGCGGAGGCAGCATTGTAACCATGGCTACAGAGTGGATGCTGAGTGCTGCCACGTCTGTAGGCAGAAGTCTGGATGGCCGTGACATCACTACAGGAAGAGAGAGAAGGAAAACAATATCTCCAATGTGGAGTGGACGACGTGCGCGTGTCTCGTCCTTGACAGTTTTCTATGTTCTGTGTGTCATCGTACTCTGGTGTCAAAGGTGACGTGACCGATGATCACATTGCCGGACCGTGGCATGGTTCATGTTTCTAGCTGACATTATATGGGTTTGATGGCTTTTGCTGCATTAACACAGTGCTTCTCAAACCTTTTCATGTCAAGGACCAGCCAAGTTAAAAAATATAATATCGTTGCTATCGGGGAGGAACCCCTAAACTCAATTTTTGAGGTTTTTGATTTTTTCTTTTGCATAAAATGCTATTGAACACCCTTTACGTTGTTTCGAAAATCTTGAACCAATGGAAAGTAGTAAAAATCTCTTTGGACAAAACCTTAACAACTGTCTGCTAAAGAAGCAACTAACTCCACCACCTCTCCCCCTCTCAAGCAAATACCGGTAATTGACAATATATAAAGTCACAACATCAACTTTGATGAGGCAGTATTGCTTTGTTTTCTTCATTTCCTGAAATATTTACATTTTGGAGTTAGGTGGTTTCTTCCCAACAGCAGAGCAGATATATACTGTATATATATATATATATATATATATATATAGGTTTAATGTTTGTTTTAAAAACACAGTTGACAATGAAGGGAAAGTTTATGTCATCTTGTCCCTAACACAAACATTAAAGTCAAACGATTTGTCAGCCGTGCCGCACTCGGGAATCATTTGATTAGTAGATTTGACCCCCCAATCCAACCCTTTGATGCTGAGTGCCAAGCAGGGAGGCATTGGGTCCCATTTTTACAGTCTTTGGTATGACCCGGCCAGGGATCGAACCCCGATCTCCCAGTTTCAGGGCAGACACTCTAACCACAAGGCCACTGTCTGTAGCCATTAACAATAAAGAGAACTTAATGTTTGTGTTGGCACCGTTTGTTTTACATCACCTACATCACCTAATCAACATGAGTTAGACTTATATAGTTAGAATATATTAGCGCCCCTCACTTCACACGGGTGTGATTTTTTTGAATAGTATATAAAGCTCCCAGCACATCAAATTAAAGTGTTTAAACTGATTGAGAACTACTGCATTAACAGATTGAAAAGGAGCTGTGTGTGGATGTCTGCATTCATGACTCTCCAGTCTGGGTGCCAACCTGATCTGGCCAGAGTTTTCTTGCTACTGTTTATGCCAGTTTGTTTGTTGCTGCACAAAATTTACAACCAGCCACCCAGGTGACAGCATGTGGGGCGTTGATATTTACACATACTTTAGTGCATCCCTTTCTTTCTCCCTATCTCTCTATCCCTCTGTCTCTCTCTCTCTCTCTCTCTCTCTCTCTCTCTCTCTCTCTCTCTCTCTCTCTCTCTCTCTCTCTCTCTCTGCGTGTGAGTCACGCTCCAGGGATAAGGGCTGGCCCCTCCTTTGGATGACATCAGAGAGCTGTAAATAGCAGCAGCATTAAAGCTTCCAGCCATGGGAGACTGCTGACAACCCTGCACTCAGGACAACCACTTCCAGCTATAAGGAAGAGCGAGGGATGAAAGAGAGAGAGAGAGGTTGGGGGAGAGCAATAGAGGAGATATAGTGGCGTGACAGATGCAACAAGAAGGAGGGGGTCTCCTTTGAAAAACAAACAGCGAGACACAAGGGATGTGGGGATGGAAGGCAGTTATTCTTGTATTAATTTTTTCATAAATTGATAACTTGCCTGTTTTAATCATTGAGATGTGTATCCATGTTGATATTTCCCCAAGGGTATAGTCACAATATTTACATAATTGTATTTGTAACTATACTGTTTGCCTTAGGAACACGCATGTTTATGCAAAATGCATCATCATCCAGTGGCCTACAGCAACCTCTCCTAGTGGGACGTCGTCTTGTGTCTAAAAATTGTGAGAGACTGACACCGCTATTTGTTTAGTAGACCGGTGTCCCCCAGGGCTATACTGTATAGCCTATAATGCTACATGGTACTGTACTTTTAGGCAGATAGCAGAATAGTACAACAACAACTAATTTCAGTAACAATGGAGGAATGGAACAACAATGGAGTTGGATGAGCCATTCATTATCCATGCATCATTTTCATTTGACCAACAACAACAACAAACTGGTTCTAAATGTTCTCCTTTGACAAACACTCATATTATGAGAAATAATGTAAAATAAACATGAAATAAACATGGGGCGAGATATCCACGCTGTGGGGCGAGATATCCACGCTTTGGGGGCGAGCTATCCACGGCTTGGGGCGAGCCGTCTTCACTTTTCGAAATTCCAGGGCGAGTTGGCAAATGGGCGAGATGACCTGTTACCGTGCACTCCTTTATTCCCCCTCTATACCTTTCCCTGAGAATTGAGAGCTTCGTACTTCACCAAAGAATAGGGACACTAGAGTTTATGTGGTTATGTGGTGGGATCAAGCACGCGCACACGCGCACGCACACACACACAAACACACACACACACACACACACACACACACACACACACACACACACACACACACACACACACACACACACACACACACACACACACACACACACACACACACACACACACAGGTTGAAGTGAGCACATCACCTGAAGTGAACCTACTTTCAGAGATGGAGGGCAGTAGCGGCACCCTGGGTAATTTACCTTTTGTGTTTCTGTCTGGCCTTGTGTGACACTGCTTTAGGTTGCATCAGTGATTCTCAAACCTTTTATTTTCAAGGACCCTCAGTTTGATATGCAGTGGGCAACGGACCCACATTTGATACTTTTATATACATTTATGGGACCTCAATCACTGTAAAAATCCTCACTGTTAATTTAACTGAGAGTGTACAAATAGAACCAAATGGACTTGGCTGTACATTTGTACACTCTCATAGTTAGAGACCTGTAAGGTTCCATTTTGTTGGAAGGCTATCTTGACACCCCCTCAAGGACCCCTGGGAGACCCCACTGAGAACTACTGGGTTAACCCTGAGAGTGTACAAATATAACATGTTGTACAATCTCTGAGTTACACAATGATGAACACCGAGGATTTTACAGCACAGGTGATGTGACGCTGAAAAAAAACCAAATCAACCCAAGCAACATCAACACCACCTTCTCCTGCACGTATTCTCTCTCCTCTCCTGCATGTGCAGCTCACATTACAAAATTACTATTACACATACTGTAGGTTGGGAGATCTTTGAAATTTGAAAGCACTCTATTTCTAAAACTATGAAACATTTCAAAGATTCCTTTTCATGTCCACCGTAAGATGAACCTAAGTAGGCTAGAATGGGGTTGCTAGGTGTAAGTATGTAGGACTAATAGCATGCCAAAGTTTGTGCTATTGCCAGAGAGAATGCATTGGGCGTTTAAGTAAAATAATTCAGAAACTACAAAACATTTCAAAGTAAAAAGTTCCAGCATGTGTCTCCACAGTAAGCTGAATAATAAAAAGTGTGAATGGAGTTTCTAGGTGAAAGTGATTTTTTGACGTGCCAAATCTGCCATTGAGCCCCATGATAAAAGTCTCACATTTGAAAGCACTATATTTCTAAAACTATGACACCTTTCAAAGATTCCTTTTCAGGCAAACATGTCCACCGTAAGATGAACCTAAGTAGGCTAGAATGGGGTTGCTAGGTGTAAGTATGTAGGACTAGTAGCATGCCAAATTTTGTGCTATTGCCATAGAGAATGCATTGGGCGTTTAAGTTAAATAACTCATAAACTACAAAACATACAAATAAAAAAAAGTTCCAGCATGTGTCTCCACAGTAAGCTGAATAATAAAAAGTGTGAATGGAGTTTCTAGGTGAAAGTGCCTTTTGACGTGCCTATAGAGCTGCCATTGAGCCCCATGTTAAATGTCTCAAATTTGAAAGCACTATATTTCTAAAACTATGAAACATTTCAAAGATTCCTTTTCAGGCAAACATGTCCACCGTAAGATGAACCTAAGTAGGCTAGAATGGGGTTGCTAGGTGTAAGTATGTAGGACTAGTAGCATGCCAAATTTTGTGCTATTGCCATAGAGAATGCATTGGGCGTTTAAGTTAAATAACTCATAAACTACAAAACATAAAAATAAAAAAAAGTTCCAGCATGTGTCTCCACAGTAAGCTGAATAATAAAAAGTGTGAATGGAGTTTCTAGGTGAAAGTGACTTTTGACGTGCCTATAGAGCTGCCATTGAGCCCCATGTTAAATGTCTCAAATTTGAATGCACTATATTTCTAAAACTATGAAACATTTCAAAGATTCCTTTTCAGGCAAACATGTCCACCGTAAGATGAACCTAAGTAGGCTAGAATGGGGTTGCTAGGTGTAAGTATGTAGGACTAGTAGCATGCCAAAGTTTGTGCTATTGCCATAGAGAATGCATTGTGTTGCGGAGGATGAGAGGAATGCTCTCATCCTCCACAACACCCATTCTCATACACCGCTATACACCGCAAGGATATGGGCTATAGCCCATATCGTACGGCATACTGTACTGTAGCACACCGTTTTTCATCATTTTTGAGGATTTGGAAAAAATAAAAAAATAAAAAAAACGATGGGTTATAGCCCATTGTTTTTTTTAATTTTTGAAAAAAATTATATCCTCGTTTTTCATCATTTTGGACCATGGGCTATAGCCCATATCGTACGGCATACTATAGCACGCCGTTTTTCATCATTTTTGAGGATTTGAAAAAAATTAAAAAATGAAGAAAAAAAACGATGGGTTATAGCCCATTGTTTTTTTTTTTTTTTGAAAAAAATTATATCCTCGTTTTTCATCATTTTGGACCATGGGCTATAGCCCATATCGTACGGCATACTATAGCACGCCGTTTTTCATCATTTTTGAGGATTTGAAAAAAATGAAAAAAAAAACGATGGGTTATAGCCCATCGTTTTTTGAATTTTGATTCTTTATTTTTATCCTCGTTTTTCATCATTTTGGACCATGGGCTATAGCCCATATCGTACGGCATACTATAGCACGCCGTTTTTCATCATTTTTGAGGATTTGAAAAAATAAAACAATAAAAAAACGATGGGTTATAGCCCATCGTTGTTCGAAAAAAAACATTAACCTCGTTTTTCATCATTTTGGACCATATCGTAAGGCATACTATAGCACGCCGTTTTTCATCATTTTTGCCATTGAGCCCCATTGTAAATTTTAAAGCACTATATTTCTAAAACTATGAAACATTTCAAAGATTCCTTTTCAGGCAAACATGTCCACCGTAAGATGAACCTAAGTAGGCTAGAATGGGGTTGCTAGGTGTAAGTATGTAGGACTAGTAGCATGCCAAATTTTGTGCTATTGCCATAGAGAATGCATTGGGCGTTTAAGTTAAATAACTCATAAACTACAAAACATAAAAATAAAAAGAAGTTCCAGCATGTGTCTCCACAGTAAGCTGAATAATAAAAAGTGTGAATGGAGTTTCTAGGTGAAAGTGACTTTTGACGTGCCTATAGAGCTGCCATTGAGCCCCATGTTAAATGTCTCAAATTTGAATGCACTATATTTCTAAAACTATGAAACATTTCAAAGATTCCTTTTCAGGCAAACATGTCCACCGTAAGATGAACCTAAGTAGGCTAGAATGGGGTTGCTAGGTGTAAGTATGTAGGACTAGTAGCATGCCAAAGTTTGTGCTATTGCCATAGAGAATGCATTGTGTTGCGGAGGATGAGAGGAATGCTCTCATCCTCCGCAACACCCATTCTCATACACCGCTATACACCGCAAGGATATGGGCTATAGCCCATATCGTACGGCATACTGTACTGTAGCACACCGTTTTTCATCATTTTTGAGGATTTGGAAAAAATAAAAAAATAAAAAAAACGATGGGTTATAGCCCATTGTTTTTTTTAATTTTTGAAAAAAATTATATCCTCGTTTTTCATCATTTTGGACCATGGGCTATAGCCCATATCGTACGGCATACTATAGCACGCCGTTTTTCATCATTTTTGAGGATTTGAAAAAAATTAAAAAATGAAGAAAAAAAACGATGGGTTATAGCCCATTGTTTTTTTTTATTTTTGAAAAAAATTATATCCTCGTTTTTCATCATTTTGGACCATGGGCTATAGCCCATATCGTACGGCATACTATAGCACGCCGTTTTTCATCATTTTTGAGGATTTGAAAAAAATGAAAAAAAAAACGATGGGTTATAGCCCATCGTTTTTTGAATTTTGATTCTTTATTTTTATCCTCGTTTTTCATCATTTTGGACCATGGGCTATAGCCCATATCGTACGGCATACTATAGCACGCCGTTTTTCATCATTTTTGAGGATTTGAAAAAAATGAAAAAATGAAAAAAACGATGGGTTATAGCCCATCGTTTTTTGAATTTTTGATTTTTTTTTAATCCTCGTTTTTCATCATTTTGGACCATGGGCTATAGCCCATATCGTACGGCATACTATAGCACGCCGTTTTTCATCATTTTTGAGGATTTGAAAAAATAAAACAATAAAAAAACGATGGGTTATAGCCCATCGTTGTTCGAAAAAAAAATTAACCTCGTTTTTCATCATTTTGGACCATATCGTAAGGCATACTATAGCACGCCGTTTTTCATCATTTTTGCCATTGAGCCCCATTGTAAATTTTAAAGCACTATATTTCTAAAACTATGAAACATTTCAAAGATTCCTTTTCAGGCAAACATGTCCACCGTAAGATGAACCTAAGTAGGCTAGAATGGGGTTGCTAGGTGTAAGTATGTAGGACTAGTAGCATGCCAAATTTTGTGCTATTGCCATAGAGAATGCATTGGGCGTTTAAGTTAAATAACTCAGAAACTACAAAACATAAAAATAAAAAAAAGTTCCAGCATGTGTCTCCACAGTAAGCTGAATAATAAAAAGTGTGAATGGAGTTTCTAGGTGAAAGTGACTTTTGACGTGCCTATAGAGCTGCCATTGAGCCCCATGTTAAATGTCTCAAATTTGAAAGCACTATATTTCTAAAACTATGAAACATTTCAAAGATTCCTTTTCAGGCAAACATAAACATGTCCACCGTAAGATGAACCTAAGTAGGCTAGAATGGGGTTGCTAGGTGTAAGTATGTAGGACTAGTAGCATGCCAAATTTTGTGCTATTGCCATAGAGAATGCATTGGGCGTTTAAGTTAAAAACCTCAGAAACTACAAAACATAAAAATAAAAAAAAGTTCCAGCATGTGTCTCCACAGTAAGCTGAATAATAAAAAGTGTGAATGGAGTTTCTAGGTGAAAGTGACTTTTGACGTGCCTATAGAGCTGCCATTGAGCCCCATGTTAAATGTCTCAAATTTGAAAGCACTATATTTCTAAAACTATGAAACATTTCAAAGATTCCTTTTCAGGCAAACATGTCCACCGTAAGATGAACCTAAGTAGGCTAGAATGGGGTTGCTAGGTGTAAGTATGTAGGACTAGTAGCATGCCAAAGTTTGTGCTATTGCCATAGAGAATGCATTGTGTTGCGGAGGATGAGAGGAATGCTCTCATCCTCCGCAACACCCATTCTCATACATCGCTATACACCGCGAGGATATGGGCTATAGCCCATATCGTACGGCATACTATACTGTAGCACGCCGTTTTTCATCATTTTTGAGGATTTGGAAAAAATGAAAAAAACGATGGGTTATAGCCCATTGTTTTTTTGTTTTTTTGAAAAAAATAATATCCTCGTTTTTCATCATTTTGGACCATGGGCTATAGCCCATATCGTACGGCATACTATAGCACGCCGTTTTTCATCATTTTTGAGGATTTGAAAAAAATTATTAAATTTAAAAAACGATGGGTTATAGCCCATCGTTTTTTGAATTTTTGATTTTTTTTTTAATCCTCGTTTTTCATCATATTGGACCATGGGCTATAGCCCATATCGTACGGCATACTATAGCACGCCGTTTTTCATCATTTTTGAGGATTTGAAAAAAATAAAAAAACAAAAAAAACGATGGGTTATAGCCCATCGTTTTTTGGAAGAAAAGAAAATCCTCGTTTTTCATCATTTTGGACCATGGGCTATAGCCCATATCGTACAGCATACTATAGCACGCCGTTTTTCATAATATTTGAGGATTTGAAAAAAATAATTAAATTAAAAAAACGATGGGTTATAGCCCATCGTTTTTTTAATTTTTTAATTTTTTTTTAATCCTCGTTTTTCATCATATTGGACCATGGGCTATAGCCCATATCGTACGGCATACTATAGCACGCCGTTTTTCATCATTTTTGAGGATTTGAAAAAAATGAAAAAATGAAAAAAACGATGGGTTATAACCCATCGTTTTTTGAATTTTGATTTTTTTTTTTTATCCTCGTTTTTCATCATTTTGGACCATGGGCTATAGCCCATATCGTACGGCATACTATAGCACGCCGTTTTTCATCATTTTTGAGGATTTGAAAAAATAAAACAATAAAAAAACGATGGGTTATAGCCCATCGTTGTTCGAAAAAAATTTTAACCTCGTTTTTCATCATTTTGGACCATATCGTAAGGCATACTATAGCACGCCGTTTTTCATCATTTTTGCCATTGAGCCCCATTGTAAATTTTAAAGCACTATATTTCTAAAACTATGAAACATTTCAAAGATTCCTTTTCAGGCAAACATGTCCACCGTAAGATGAACCTAAGTAGGCTAGAATGGGGTTGCTAGGTGTAAGTATGTAGGACTAGTAGCATGCCAAATTTTGTGCTATTGCCATAGAGAATGCATTGGGCGTTTAAGTTAAATAACTCAGAAACTACAAAACATAAAAATAAAAACAAGTTCCAGCATGTGTCTCCACAGTAAGCTGAATAATAAAAAGTGTGAATGGAGTTTCTAGGTGAAAGTGACTTTTGACGTGCCTATAGAGCTGCCATTGAGCCCCATGTTAAATGTCTCAAATTTGAAAGCACTATATTTCTAAAACTATGAAACATTTCAAAGATTCCTTTTCAGGCAAACATGTCCACCGTAAGATGAACCTAAGTAGGCTAGAATGGGGTTGCTAGGTGTAAGTATGTAGGACTAGTAGCATGCCAAATTTTGTGCTATTGCCATAGAGAATGCATTGGGCGTTTAAGTTAAATAACTCAGAAACTACAAAACATAAAAATAAAAAAAAGTTCCAGCATGTGTCTCCACAGTAAGCTGAATAATAAAAAGTGTGAATGGAGTTTCTAGGTGAAAGTGACTTTTGACGTGCCTATAGAGCTGCCATTGAGCCCCATGTTAAATGTCTCAAATTTGAAAGCACTATATTTCTAAAACTATGAAACATTTCAAAGATTCCTTTTCAGGCAAACATGTCCACCGTAAGATGAACCTAAGTAGGCTAGAATGGGGTTGCTAGGTGTAAGTATGTAGGACTAGTAGCATGCCAAAGTTTGTGCTATTGCCATAGAGAATGCATTGTGTTGCGGAGGATGAGAGGAATGCTCTCATCCTCCGCAACACCCATTCTCATACATCGCTATACACCGCGAGGATATGGGCTATAGCCCATATCGTACGGCATACTATACTGTAGCACGCCGTTTTTCATCATTTTTGAGGATTTGGAAAAAATGAAAAAAACGATGGGTTATAGCCCATTGTTTTTTTGTTTTTTTGAAAAAAATAATATCCTCGTTTTTCATCATTTTGGACCATGGGCTATAGCCCATATCGTACGGCATACTATAGCACGCCGTTTTTCATCATTTTTGAGGATTTGAAAAAAATAATTAAATTTAAAAAACGATGGGTTATAGCCCATCGTTTTTTGAATTTTTGATTTTTTTTTTAATCCTCGTTTTTCATCATATTGGACCATGGGCTATAGCCCATATCGTACGGCATACTATAGCACGCCGTTTTTCATCATTTTTGAGGATTTGAAAAAAATGAAAAAATGAAAAAAACGATGGGTTATAGCCCATCGTTTTTTGAATTTTGATTTTTTTTTTTTTATCCTCGTTTTTTATCATTTTGGACCATGGGCTATAGCCCATATCGTACGGCATACTATAGCATGCCGTTTTTCATCATTTTTGAGGATTTGAAAAAAATGAAAAAATGAAAAAAACGATGGGTTATAGCCCATCGTTTTTTTAATTTTTTAATTTTTTTTAATCCTCGTTTTTCATCATATTGGACCATGGGCTATAGCCCATATCGTACGGCATACTATAGCACGCCGTTTTTCATCATTTTTGCCATTGAGCCCCATTGTAAATTTGAAAGCACTATATTTCTAAAACTATTAAACATTTCAAAGATTCCTTTTCAGGCAAACATGTCCACCGTAAGATGAACATAAGTAGGCTAGAATGGGGTTGCTAGGTGTAAGTATGTAGGACTAGTAGCATGCCAAAGTTTGTGCTATTGCCATAGAGAATGCATTGGGCGTTTAAGTTAAATAACTCAGAAACTACAAAACATAAAAATAAAAAGAAGTTCCAGCATGTGTCTCCACAGTAAGCTGAATAATAAAAAGTGTGAATGGAGTTTCTAGGTGAAAGTGACTTTTGACGTGCCTATAGAGCTGCCATTGAGCCCCATGTTAAATGTCTCAAATTTGAAAGCACTATATTTCTAAAACTATGAAACATTTCAAAGATTCCATTTCAGGCAAACATGTCCACCGTAAGATGAACCTAAGTAGGCTAGAATGGGGTTGCTAGGTGTAAGTATGTAGGACTAGTAGCATGCCAAATTTTGTGCTATTGCCATAGAGAATGCATTGGGCGTTTAAGTTAAATAACTCAGAAACTACAAAACATAAAAATAAAAAAAAGTTCCAGCATGTGTCTCCACAGTAAGCTGAATAATAAAAAGTGTGAATGGAGTTTCTAGGTGAAAGTGACTTTTGACGTGCCTATAGAGCTGCCATTGAGCCCCATGTTAAATGTCTCAAATTTGAAAGCACTATATTTCTAAAACTATGAAACATTTCAAAGATTCCTTTTCAGGCAAACATGTCCACCGTAAGATGAACCTAAGTAGGCTAGAATGGGGTTGCTAGGTGTAAGTATGTAGGACTAGTAGCATGCCAAATTTTGTGCTATTGCCATAGAGAATGCATTGGGCGTTTAAGTTAAATAACTCAGAAACTACAAAACATAAAAATAAAAACAAGTTCCAGCATGTGTCTCCACAGTAAGCTGAATAATAAAAAGTGTGAATGGAGTTTCTAGGTGAAAGTGACTTTTGACGTGCCTATAGAGCTGCCATTGAGCCCCATGTTAAATGTCTCAAATTTGAAAGCACTATATTTCTAAAACTATGAAACATTTCAAAGATTCCTTTTCAGGCAAACATGTCCACCGTAAAATGAACCTAAGTAGGCTAGAATGGGGTTGCTAGGTGTAAGTATGTAGGACTAGTAGCATGCCAAATTTTGTGCTATTGCCATAGAGAATGCATTGGGCGTTTAAGTTAAATAACTCAGAAACTACAAAACATAAAAATTAAAAAAAGTTCCAGCATGTGTCTCCACAGTAAGCTGAATAATAAAAAGTGTGAATGGAGTTTCAAGGTGAAAGTGACTTTTGACGTGCCTATAGAGCTGCCATTGAGCCCCATGTTAAATGTCTCAAATTTGAAAGCACTATATTTCTAAAACTATGAAACATTTCAAAGATTCCTTTTCAGGCAAACATGTCCACCGTAAGATGAACCTAAGTAGGCTAGAATGGGGTTGCTAGGTGTAAGTATGTAGGACTAGTAGCATGCCAAATTTTGTGCTATTGCCATAGAGAATGCATTGGGCGTTTAAGTTAAATAACTCAGAAACTACAAAACATAAAAATAAAAAAAAGTTCCAGCATGTGTCTCCACAGTAAGCTGAATAATAAAAAGTGTGAATGGAGTTTCTAGGTGAAAGTGACTTTTGACGTGCCTATAGAGCTGCCATTGAGCCCCATGTTAAATGTCTCAAATTTGAAAGCACTATATTTCTAAAACTATGAAACATTTCAAAGATTCCTTTTCAGGCAAACATGTCCACCGTAAGATGAACCTAAGTAGGCTAGAATGGGGTTGCTAGGTGTAAGTATGTAGGACTAGTAGCATGCCAAATTTTGTGCTATTGCCATAGAGAATGCATTGGGCGTTTAAGTTAAATAACTCAGAAACTACAAAACATAAAAATAAAAAAAAGTTCCAGCATGTGTCTCCACAGTAAGCTGAATAATAAAAAGTGTGAATGGAGTTTCTAGGTGAAAGTGACTTTTGACGTGCCTATAGAGCTGCCATTGAGCCCCATGTTAAATGTCTCAAATTTGAAAGCACTATATTTCTAAAACTATGAAACATTTCAAAGATTCCATTTCAGGCAAACATGTCCACCGTAAGATGAACCTAAGTAGGCTAGAATGGGGTTGCTAGGTGTAAGTATGTAGGACTAGTAGCATGCCAAATTTTGTGCTATTGCCATAGAGAATGCATTGGGCGTTTAAGTTAAATAACTCAGAAACTACAAAACATAAAAATAAAAAAAAGTTCCAGCATGTGTCTCCACAGTAAGCTGAATAATAAAAAGTGTGAATGGAGTTTCTAGGTGAAAGTGACTTTTGACGTGCCTATAGAGCTGCCATTGAGCCCCATGTTAAATGTCTCAAATTTGAAAGCACTATATTTCTAAAACTATGAAACATTTCAAAGATTCCTTTTCAGGCAAACATGTCCACCGTAAGATGAACCTAAGTAGGCTAGAATGGGGTTGCTAGGTGTAAGTATGTAGGACTAGTAGCATGCCAAATTTTGTGCTATTGCCATAGAGAATGCATTGGGCGTTTAAGTTAAATAACTCAGAAACTACAAAACATAAAAATAAAAACAAGTTCCAGCATGTGTCTCCACAGTAAGCTGAATAATAAAAAGTGTGAATGGAGTTTCTAGGTGAAAGTGACTTTTGACGTGCCTATAGAGCTGCCATTGAGCCCCATGTTAAATGTCTCAAATTTGAAAGCACTATATTTCTAAAACTATGAAACATTTCAAAGATTCCTTTTCAGGCAAACATGTCCACCGTAAAATGAACCTAAGTAGGCTAGAATGGGGTTGCTAGGTGTAAGTATGTAGGACTAGTAGCATGCCAAATTTTGTGCTATTGCCATAGAGAATGCATTGGGCGTTTAAGTTAAATAACTCAGAAACTACAAAACATAAAAATTAAAAAAAGTTCCAGCATGTGTCTCCACAGTAAGCTGAATAATAAAAAGTGTGAATGGAGTTTCAAGGTGAAAGTGACTTTTGACGTGCCTATAGAGCTGCCATTGAGCCCCATGTTAAATGTCTCAAATTTGAAAGCACTATATTTCTAAAACTATGAAACATTTCAAAGATTCCTTTTCAGGCAAACATGTCCACCGTAAGATGAACCTAAGTAGGCTAGAATGGGGTTGCTAGGTGTAAGTATGTAGGACTAGTAGCATGCCAAATTTTGTGCTATTGCCATAGAGAATGCATTGGGCGTTTAAGTTAAATAACTCAGAAACTACAAAACATAAAAATAAAAAAAAGTTCCAGCATGTGTCTCCACAGTAAGCTGAATAATAAAAAGTGTGAATGGAGTTTCTAGGTGAAAGTGACTTTTGACGTGCCTATAGAGCTGCCATTGAGCCCCATGTTAAATGTCTCAAATTTGAAAGCACTATATTTCTAAAACTATGAAACATTTCAAAGATTCCTTTTCAGGCAAACATGTCCACCGTAAGATGAACCTAAGTAGGCTAGAATGGGGTTGCTAGGTGTAAGTATGTAGGACTAGTAGCATGCCAAAGTTTGTGCTATTGCCATAGAGAATGCATTGTGTTGCGGAGGATGAGAGGAATGCTCTCATCCTCCGCAACACCCATTCTCATACATCGCTATACACCGCGAGGATATGGGCTATAGCCCATATCGTACGGCATACTATACTGTAGCACGCCGTTTTTCATCATTTTTGAGGATTTGGAAAAAATGAAAAAAACGAGGGTTATAGCCCATTGTTTTTTTGTTTTTTTGAAAAAAATAATATCCTCGTTTTTCATCATTTTGGACCATGGGCTATAGCCCATATCGTACGGCATACTATAGCACGCCGTTTTTCATCATTTTTGAGGATTTGAAAAAAATAATTAAATTTAAAAAACGATGGGTTATAGCCCATCGTTTTTTGAATTTTTGATTTTTTTTTAATCCTCGTTTTTCATCATATTGGACCATGGGCTATAGCCCATATCGTACGGCATACTATAGCACGCCGTTTTTCATCATTTTTGAGGATTTGAAAAAAATGAAAAAATGAAAAAAACGATGGGTTATAGCCCATCGTTTTTTTATTTTTTTTTATTATTATTTTTATCCTCGTTTTTCATCATTTTGGACCATGGGCTATAGCCCATATCGTACGGCATACTATAGCATGCCGTTTTTCATCATTTTTGAGGATTTGAAAAAAATGAAAAAATGAAAAAAACGATGGGTTATAGCCCATCGTTTTTTTAATTTCTTAATTTTTTTTAATCCTCGTTTTTCATCATATTGGACCATGGGCTATAGCCCATATCGTACGGCATACTATAGCACGCCGTTTTTCATCATTTTTGCCATTGAGCCCCATTGTAAATTTGAAAGCACTATATTTCTAAAACTATTAAACATTTCAAAGATTCCTTTTCAGGCAAACATGTCCACCGTAAGATGAACATAAGTAGGCTAGAATGGGGTTGCTAGGTGTAAGTATGTAGGACTAGTAGCATGCCAAAGTTTGTGCTATTGCCATAGAGAATGCATTGGGCGTTTAAGTTAAATAACTCAGAAACTACAAAACATAAAAATAAAAACAAGTTCCAGCATGTGTCTCCACAGTAAGCTGAATAATAAAAAGTGTGAATGGAGTTTCTAGGTGAAAGTGACTTTTGACGTGCCTATAGAGCTGCCATTGAGCCCCATGTTAAATGTCTCAAATTTGAAAGCACTATATTTCTAAAACTATGAAACATTTCAAAGATTCCTTTTCAGGCAAACATGTCCACCGTAAGATGAACCTAAGTAGGCTAGAATGGGGTTGCTAGGTGTAAGTATGTAGGACTAGTAGCATGCCAAATTTTGTGCTATTGCAATAGAGAATGCATTGGGCGTTTAAGTTAAATAACTCAGAAACTACAAAACATAAAAATAAAAAAAAGTTCCAGCATGTGTCTCCACAGTAAGCTGAATAATAAAAAGTGTGAATGGAGTTTCTAGGTGAAAGTGACTTTTGACGTGCCTATAGAGCTGCCATTGAGCCCCATGTTAAATGTCTCAAATTTGAAAGCACTATATTTCTAAAACTATGAAACATTTCAAAGATTCCTTTTCAGGCAAACATGTCCACCGTAAGATGAACCTAAGTAGGCTAGAATGGGGTTGCTAGGTGTAAGTATGTAGGACTAGTAGCATGCCAAATTTTGTGCTATTGCCAATTTGCCATAGAGAATGCATTGGGCGTTTAAGTTAAATAACTCAGAAACTACAAAACATAAAAATAAAAAAAAGTTCCAGCATGTGTCTCCACAGTAAGCTGAATAATAAAAAGTGTGAATGGAGTTTCTAGGTGAAAGTGACTTTTGACGTGCCTATAGAGCTGCCATTGAGCCCCATGTTAAATGTCTCAAATTTGAAAGCACTATATTTCTAAAACTATGAAACATTTCAAAGATTCCATTTCAGGCAAACATGTCCACCGTAAGATGAACCTAAGTAGGCTAGAATGGGGTTGCTAGGTGTAAGTATGTAGGACTAGTAGCATGCCAAATTTTGTGCTATTGCCATAGAGAATGCATTGGGCGTTTAAGTTAAATAACTCAGAAACTACAAAACATAAAAATAAAAAAAAGTTCCAGCATGTGTCTCCACAGTAAGCTGAATAATAAAAAGTGTGAATGGAGTTTCTAGGTGAAAGTGACTTTTGACGTGCCTATAGAGCTGCCATTGAGCCCCATGTTAAATGTCTCAAATTTGAAAGCACTATATTTCTAAAACTATGAAACATTTCAAAGATTCCTTTTCAGGCAAACATGTCCACCGTAAGATGAACCTAAGTAGGCTAGAATGGGGTTGCTAGGTGTAAGTATGTAGGACTAGTAGCATGCCAAATTTTGTGCTATTGCCATAGAGAATGCATTGGGCGTTTAAGTTAAATAACTCAGAAACTACAAAACATAAAAATAAAAACAAGTTCCAGCATGTGTCTCCACAGTAAGCTGAATAATAAAAAGTGTGAATGGAGTTTCTAGGTGAAAGTGACTTTTGACGTGCCTATAGAGCTGCCATTGAGCCCCATGTTAAATGTCTCAAATTTGAAAGCACTATATTTCTAAAACTATGAAACATTTCAAAGATTCCTTTTCAGGCAAACATGTCCACCGTAAAATGAACCTAAGTAGGCTAGAATGGGGTTGCTAGGTGTAAGTATGTAGGACTAGTAGCATGCCAAATTTTGTGCTATTGCCATAGAGAATGCATTGGGCGTTTAAGTTAAATAACTCAGAAACTACAAAACATAAAAATTAAAAAAAGTTCCAGCATGTGTCTCCACAGTAAGCTGAATAATAAAAAGTGTGAATGGAGTTTCTAGGTGAAAGTGACTTTTGACGTGCCTATAGAGCTGCCATTGAGCCCCATGTTAAATGTCTCAAATTTGAAAGCACTATATTTCTAAAACTATGAAACATTTCAAAGATTCCTTTTCAGGCAAACATGTCCACCGTAAGATGAACCTAAGTAGGCTAGAATGGGGTTGCTAGGTGTAAGTATGTAGGACTAGTAGCATGCCAAAGTTTGTGCTATTGCCATAGAGAATGCATTGTGTTGCGGAGGATGAGAGGAATGCTCTCATCCTCCGCAACACCCATTCTCATACACCGCTATACACCGCGAGGATATGGGCTATAGCCCATATCGTACGGCATACTGTACTGTAGCACGCCGTTTTTCATCATTTTTGAGGATTTGGAAAAAATAAAAAAATAAAAAAAACGATGGGTTATAGCCCATTGTTTTTTTTAATTTTTGAAAAAAATTATATCCTCGTTTTTCATCATTTTGGACCATGGGCTATAGCCCATATCGTACGGCATACTATAGCACGCCGTTTTTCATCATTTTTGAGGATTTGAAAAAAATGAAAAAATGAAGAAAAAAAACGATGGGTTATAGCCCATCGTTTTTTGAATTTTGATTATTTATTTTTATCCTCGTTTTTCATCATTTTGGACCATGGGCTATAGCCCATATCGTACGGCATACTATAGCACGCCGTTTTTCATCATTTTTGAGGATTTGAAAAAAATGAAAAAATGAAAAAAAACGATGGGTTATAGCCCATCGTTTTTTTTAATCCTCGTTTTTCATCATTTTGGACCATGGGCTATAGCCCATATCGTATGTCATACTATAGCACGCCGTTTTTCATCATTTTTGAGGATTTGAAAAAAATGAAAAAATGAAAAAAAAAACGATGGGTTATAGCCCATCGTTTTTTGAATTTTGATTCTTTATTTTTATCCTCGTTTTTCATCATTTTGGACCATGGGCTATAGCCCATATCGTACGGCATACTATAGCACGCCGTTTTTCATCATTTTTGAGGATTTGAAAAAAATGAAAAAATGAAAAAAACGATGGGTTATAGCCCATCGTTTTTTGAATTTTTGAATTTTTTTTAATCCTCGTTTTTCATCATTTTGGACCATGGGCTATAGCCCATATCGTACGGCATACTATAGCACGCCGTTTTTCATCATTTTTGAGGATTTGAAAAAAATGAAAAAATGAAAAAAACGATGGGTTATAGCCCATCGTTTTTTGAATTTTTGAATTTTTTTTAATCCTCGTTTTTCATCATTTTGGACCATGGGCTATAGCCCATATCGTACGGCATACTATAGCACGCCGTTTTTCATCATTTTTGAGGATTTGAAAAAATAAAACAATAAAAAAACGATGGGTTATAGCCCATCGTTGTTCGAAAAAAAATTTAACCTCGTTTTTCATCATTTTGGACCATATCGTAAGGCATACTATAGCACGCCGTTTTTCATCATTTTTGCCATTGAGCCCCATTGTAAATTTTAAAGCACTATATTTCTAAAACTATGAAACATTTCAAAGATTCCTTTTCAGGCAAACATGTCCACCGTAAGATGAACCTAAGTAGGCTAGAATGGGGTTGCTAGGTGTAAGTATGTAGGACTAGTAGCATGCCAAATTTTGTGCTATTGCCATAGAGAATGCATTGGGCGTTTAAGTTAAATAACTCATAAACTACAAAACATAAAAATAAAAAGAAGTTCCAGCATGTGTCTCCACAGTAAGCTGAATAATAAAAAGTGTGAATGGAGTTTCTAGGTGAAAGTGACTTTTGACGTGCCTATAGAGCTGCCATTGAGCCCCATGTTAAATGTCTCAAATTTGAAAGCACTATATTTCTAAAACTATGAAACATTTCAAAGATTCCTTTTCAGGCAAACATGTCCACCGTAAGATGAACCTAAGTAGGCTAGAATGGGGTTGCTAGGTGTAAGTATGTAGGACTAGTAGCATGCCAAATTTTGTGCTATTGCCATAGAGAATGCATTGGGCGTTTAAGTTAAAAACCTGAGAAACTACAAAACATAAAAATAAA
Source organism: Protomyctophum parallelum (assembly GCF_964188405.1). Lineage (NCBI taxonomy): Eukaryota > Metazoa > Chordata > Actinopteri > Myctophiformes > Myctophidae > Protomyctophum > Protomyctophum parallelum. The sequence goes on along the minus strand of NC_139710.1, from coordinate 21,935,816 downwards.
AAAAAGTTCCAGCATGTGTCTCCACAGTAAGCTGAATAATAAAAAGTGTGAATGGAGTTTCTAGGTGAAAGTGACTTTTGACGTGCCTATAGAGCTGCCATTGAGCCCCATGTTAAATGTCTCAAATTTGAAAGCACTATATTTCTAAAACTATGAAACATTTCAAAGATTCCTTTTCAGGCAAACATGTCCACCGTAAGATGAACCTAAGTAGGCTAGAATGGGGTTGCTAGGTGTAAGTATGTAGGACTAGTAGCATGCCAAATTTTGTGCTATTGCCATAGAGAATGCATTGGGCGTTTAAGTTAAATAACTCAGAAACTACGAAACATAAAAATAAAAAGAAGTTCCAGCATGTGTCTCCACAGTAAGCTGAATAATAAAAAGTGTGAATGGAGTTTCTAGGTGAAAGTGACTTTTGACGTGCCTATAGAGCTGCCATTGAGCCCCATGTTAAATGTCTCAAATTTGAAAGCACTATATTTCTAAAACTATGAAACATTTCAAAGATTCCTTTTCAGGCAAACATGTCCACCGTAAGATGAACCTAAGTAGGCTAGAATGGGGTTGCTAGGTGTAAGTATGTAGGACTAGTAGCATGCCAAAGTTTGTGCTATTGCCATAGAGAATGCATTGTGTTGCGGAGGATGAGAGGAATGCTCTCATCCTCCGCAACACCCATTCTCATACACCGCTATACACCGCGAGGATATGGGCTATAGCCCATATCGTACGGCATACTGTACTGTAGCACGCCGTTTTTCATCATTTTTGAGGATTTGGAAAAAATAAAAAAATAAAAAAAACGATGGGTTATAGCCCATTGTTTTTTTTAATTTTTGAAAAAAATTATATCCTCGTTTTTCATCATTTTGGACCATGGGCTATAGCCCATATCGTACGGCATACTATAGCACGCCGTTTTTCATCATTTTTGAGGATTTGAAAAAAATGAAAAAATGAAAAAAAAACGATGGGTTATAGCCCATCGTTTTTTGAATTTTTGAATTTTTTTTAATCCTCGTTTTTCATCATTTTGGACCATGGGCTATAGCCCATATCGTATGTCATACTATAGCACGCCGTTTTTCATCATTTTTGAGGATTTGAAAAAAATGAAAAAATGAAAAAAAAAACGATGGGTTATAGCCCATCGTTTTTTGAATTTTGATTCTTTATTTTTATCCTCGTTTTTCATCATTTTGGACCATGGGCTATAGCCCATATCGTACGGCATACTATAGCACGCCGTTTTTCATCATTTTTGAGGATTTGAAAAAAATGAAAAAATGAAGAAAAAAAACGATGGGTTATAGCCCATCGTTTTTTGAAATTTTGAAATTTTTTTAATCCTCGTTTTTCATCATTTTGGACCATGGGCTATAGCCCATATCGTACGGCATACTATAGCACGCCGTTTTTCATCATTTTTGAGGATTTGAAAAAAATAAAAAAATAAAAAAAACGATGGGTTATAGCCCATTGTTTTTTTTAATTTTTGAAAAAAATTATATCCTCGTTTTTCATCATTTTGGACCATGGGCTATAGCCCATATCGTACGGCATACTATAGCACGCCGTTTTTCATCATTTTTGAGGATTTGAAAAAAATGAAAAAATGAAGAAAAAAAACGATGGGTTATAGCCCATCGTTTTTTGAATTTTGATTATTTATTTTTATCCTCGTTTTTCATCATTTTGGACCATGGGCTATAGCCCATATCGTACGGCATACTATAGCACGCCGTTTTTCATCATTTTTGAGGATTTGAAAAAAATGAAAAAATGAAAAAAAAACGATGGGTTATAGCCCATCGTTTTTTGAAATTTTGAAATTTTTTTAATCCTCGTTTTTCATCATTTTGGACCATGAGCTATAGCCCATATCGTACGGCATACTATAGCACGCCGTTTTTCATCATTTTTGAGGATTTGAAACAAATAAAAAAATAAAAAAAACGATGGGTTATAGCCCATTGTTTTTTTTAATTTTTGAAAAAAATTATATCCTCGTTTTTCATCATTTTGGACCATGGGCTATAGCCCATATCGTACGGCATACTATAGCACGCCGTTTTTCATCATTTTTGAGGATTTGAAAAAAATGAAAAAATGAAGAAGAAAAACGATGGGTTATAGCCCATCGTTTTTTGAATTTTGATTATTTATTTTTATCCTCGTTTTTCATCATTTTGGACCATGAGCTATAGCCCATATCGTACGGCATACTATAGCACGCCGTTTTTCATCATTTTTGAGGATTTGAAACAAATAAAAAAATAAAAAAAACGATGGGTTATAGCCCATTGTTTTTTTTAATTTTTGAAAAAAATTATATCCTCGTTTTTCATCATTTTGGACCATGGGCTATAGCCCATATCGTACGGCATACTATAGCACGCCGTTTTTCATCATTTTTGAGGATTTGAAAAAAATGAAAAAATGAAAAAAAAACGATGGGTTATAGCCCATCGTTTTTTGAATTTTTGAATTTTTTTTTATCCTCGTTTTTCATCATTTTGGACCATGGGCTATAGCCCATATCGTATGTCATACTATAGCACGCCGTTTTTCATCATTTTTGAGGATTTGAAAAAAATGAAAAAATGAAAAAAAAAACGATGGGTTATAGCCCATCGTTTTTTGAATTTTGATTCTTTATTTTTATCCTCGTTTTTCATCATTTTGGACCATGGGCTATAGCCCATATCGTACGGCATACTATAGCACGCCGTTTTTCATCATTTTTGAGGATTTGAAAAAAATTAAAAAATTAAAAAAACGATGGGTTATAGCCCATCGTTTTTTGAAATTTTGAATTTTTTTTAATCCTCGTTTTTCATCATTTTGGACCATGAGCTATAGCCCATATCGTACGGCATACTATAGCACGCCGTTTTTCATCATTTTTGAGGATTTGAAAAAAATGAAAAAATGAAAAAAAAAACGATGGGTTATAGCCCATCGTTTTTTGAATTTTGATTCTTTATTTTTATCCTCGTTTTTCATCATTTTGGACCATGGGCTATAGCCCATATCGTACGGCATACTATAGCACGCCGTTTTTCATCATTTTTGAGGATTTGAAAAAAATGAAAAAATGAAAAAAACGATGGGTTATAGCCCATCGTTTTTTGAATTTTTGAATTTTTTTTAATCCTCGTTTTTCATCATTTTGGACCATGGGCTATAGCCCATATCGTACGGCATACTATAGCACGCCGTTTTTCATCATTTTTGAGGATTTGAAAAAAATGAAAAAATGAAAAAAACGATGGGTTTTAGCCCATCGTTTTTTGAATTTTTGAATTTTTTTTAATCCTCTTTTCATCATTTTGGACCATGGGCTATAGCCCATATCGTACGGCATACTATAGCACGCCGTTTTTCATCATTTTTGAGGATTTGAAAAAAATAAAAAAACAAAAAAAACGATGGGTTATAGCCCATCGTTTTTTGGAAGAAAAAAAAATCCTCGTTTTTCATCATTTTGGACCATGGGCTATAGCCCATATCGTACAGCATACTATAGCACGCCGTTTTTCATAATATTTGAGGATTTGAAAAAAATAATTAAATTTAAAAAACGATGGGTTATAGCCCATCGTTTTTTGAATTTTTGATTTTTTTTTTTATCCTCGTTTTTCATCATATTGGACCATGGGCTATAGCCCATATCGTACGGCATACTATAGCACGCCGTTTTTCATCATTTTTGAGGATTTGAAAAAAATGAAAAAATGAAAAAAACGATGGGTTATAGCCCATCGTTTTTTGAATTTTGATTTTTTTTTTTTATCCTCGTTTTTCATCATTTTGGACCATGGGCTATAGCCCATATCGTACGGCATACTATAGCACCTCGTTTTTCATCATTTTGGACCATATCGTAAGGCATACTATAGCACGCCGTTTTTCATCATTTTTGCCATTGAGCCCAATTGTAAATTTGAAAGCACTATATTTCTAAAACTATGAAACATTTCAAAGATTCCTTTTCAGGCAAACATGTCCACCGTAAGATGAACCTAAGTAGGCTAGAATGGGGTTGCTAGGTGTAAGTATGTAGGACTAGTAGCATGCCAAAGTTTGTGCTATTGCCATAGAGAATGCATTGGGCGTTTAAGTTAAATAACTCAGAAACTACAAAACATAAAAATAAAAAAAAGTTCCAGCATGTGTCTCCACAGTAAGCTGAATAATAAAAAGTGTGAATGGAGTTTCTAGGTGAAAGTGACTTTTGACGTGCCTATAGAGCTGCCATTGAGCCCCATGTTAAATGTCTCAAATTTGAAAGCACTATATTTCTAAAACTATGAAACATTTCAAAGATTCCTTTTCAGGCAAACATGTCCACCGTAAGATGAACCTAAGTAGGCTAGAATGGGGTTGCTAGGTGTAAGTATGTAGGACTAGTAGCATGCCAAAGTTTGTGCTATTGCCATAGAGAATGCATTGTGTTGCGGAGGATGAGAGGCATGCTCTCATCCTCCGCAACACCCATTCTCATACACCGCTATACACCGCGAGGATATGGGCTATAGCCCATATCGTACGGCATACTGTACTGTAGCACGCCGTTTTTCATCATTTTTGAGGATTTGGAAAAAATAAAAAAATAAAAAAAACGATGGGTTATAGCCCATTGTTTTTTTTAATTTTTGAAAAAAATTATATCCTCGTTTTTCATCATTTTGGACCATGGGCTATAGCCCATATCGTACGGCATACTATAGCACGCCGTTTTTCATCATTTTTGAGGATTTGAAAAAAATGAAAAAATGAAGAAAAAAAACGATGGGTTATAGCCCATCGTTTTTTGAATTTTGATTATTTATTTTTATCCTCGTTTTTCATCATTTTGGACCATGGGCTATAGCCCATATCGTACGGCATACTATAGCACGCCGTTTTTCATCATTTTTGAGGATTTGAAAAAAATGAAAAAATGAAAAAAAAACGATGGGTTATAGCCCATCGTTTTTTGAATTTTTGATTTTTTTTTATCCTCGTTTTTCATCATTTTGGACCATGGGCTATAGCCCATATCGTATGTCATACTATAGCACGCCGTTTTTCATCATTTTTGAGGATTTGAAAAAAATGAAAAAATGAAAAAAAAAACGATGGGTTATAGCCCATCGTTTTTTGAATTTTGATTCTTTATTTTTATCCTCGTTTTTCATCATTTTGGACCATGGGCTATAGCCCATATCGTACGGCATACTATAGCACGCCGTTTTTCATCATTTTTGAGGATTTGAAAAAAATAAAAAAATGAAAAAAACGATGGGTTATAGCCCATCGTTTTTTGAAATTTTGAAATTTTTTTAATCCTCGTTTTTCATCATTTTGGACCATGAGCTATAGCCCATATCGTACGGCATACTATAGCACGCCGTTTTTCATCATTTTTGAGGATTTGAAAAAAATTAAAAAATGAAAAAAAAAACGATGGGTTATGCCCATCGTTTTTTGAATTTTGATTCTTTATTTTTATCCTCGTTTTTCATCATTTTGGACCATGGGCTATAGCCCATATCGTACGGCATACTATAGCACGCCGTTTTTCATCATTTTTGAGGATTTGAAAAAAATGAAAAAATGAAAAAAACGATGGGTTATAGCCCATCGTTTTTTGAATTTTTGAATTTTTTTTAATCCTCGTTTTTCATCATTTTGGACCATGGGCTATAGCCCATATCGTACGGCATACTATAGCACGCCGTTTTTCATCATTTTTGAGGATTTGAAAAAAATGAAAAAATGAAAAAAACGATGGGTTTTAGCCCATCGTTTTTTGAATTTTTGAATTTTTTTTAATCCTCGTTTTTCATCATTTTGGACCATGGGCTATAGCCCATATCGTACGGCATACTATAGCACGCCGTTTTTCATCATTTTTGAGGATTTGAAAAAAATAAAAAAACAAAAAAAACGATGGGTTATAGCCCATCGTTTTTTGGAAGAAAAAAAAATCCTCGTTTTTCATCATTTTGGACCATGGGCTATAGCCCATATCGTACAGCATACTATAGCACGCCGTTTTTCATAATATTTGAGGATTTGAAAAAAATAATTAAATTTAAAAAACGATGGGTTATAGCCCATCGTTTTTTGAATTTTTGATTTTTTTTTTTATCCTCGTTTTTCATCATATTGGACCATGGGCTATAGCCCATATCGTACGGCATACTATAGCACGCCGTTTTTCATCATTTTTGAGGATTTGAAAAAAATGAAAAAATGAAAAAAACGATGGGTTATAGCCCATCGTTTTTTGAATTTTGACTTTTTTTTTTTTATCCTCGTTTTTCATCATTTTGGACCATGGGCTATAGCCCATATCGTACGGCATACTATAGCACCTCGTTTTTCATCATTTTGGACCATATCGTAAGGCATACTATAGCACGCCGTTTTTCATCATTTTTGCCATTGAGCCCAATTGTAAATTTGAAAGCACTATATTTCTAAAACTATGAAACATTTCAAAGATTCCTTTTCAGGCAAACATGTCCACCGTAAGATGAACCTAAGTAGGCTAGAATGGGGTTGCTAGGTGTAAGTATGTAGGACTAGTAGCATGCCAAATTTTGTGCTATTGCCATAGAGAATGCATTGGGCGTTTAAGTTAAATAACTCAGAAACTACAAAACATAAAAATAAAAAAAAGTTCCAGCATGTGTCTCCACAGTAAGCTGAATAATAAAAAGTGTGAATGGAGTTTCTAGGTGAAAGTGACTTTTGACGTGCCTATAGAGCTGCCATTGAGCCCCATGTTAAATGTCTCAAATTTGAAAACACTATATTTCTAAAACTATGAAACATTTCAAAGATTCCTTTTCAGGCAAACATGTCCACCGTAAGATGAACCTAAGTAGGCTAGAATGGGGTTGCTAGGTGTAAGTATGTAGGACTAGTAGCATGCCAAATTTTGTGCTATTGCCATAGAGAATGCATTGGGCGTTTAAGTTAAATAACTCAGAAACTACAAAACATAAAAATAAAAAAAAGTTCCAGCATGTGTCTCCACAGTAAGCTGAATAATAAAAAGTGTGAATGGAGTTTCTAGGTTAAAGTGACTTTTGACGTGCCTATAGAGCTGCCATTGAGCCCCATGTTAAATGTCTCAAATTTGAAAGCACTATATTTCTAAAACTATGAAACATTTCAAAGATTCCTTTTCAGGCAAACATGTCCACCGTAAGATGAACCTAAGTAGGCTAGAATGGGGTTGCTAGGTGTAAGTATGTAGGACTAGTAGCATGCCAAAGTTTGTGCTATTGCCATAGAGAATGCATTGGGCGTTTAAGTTAAATAACTCAGAAACTACAAAACATAAAAATAAAAAAAAGTTCCAGCATGTGTCTCCACAGTAAGCTGAATAATAAAAAGTGTGAATGGAGTTTCTAGGTGAAAGTGACTTTTGACGTGCCTATAGAGCTGCCATTGAGCCCCATGTTAAATGTCTCAAATTTGAAAGCACTATATTTCTAAAACTATGAAACATTTCAAAGATTCCTTTTCAGGCAAACATGTCCACCGTAAGATGAACCTAAGTAGGCTAGAATGGGGTTGCTAGGTGTAAGTATGTAGGACTAGTAGCATGCCAAATTTTGTGCTATTGCCATAGAGAATGCATTGGGCGTTTAAGTTAAATAACTCAGAAACTACGAAACATAAAAATAAAAAAAAGTTCCAGCATGTGTCTCCACAGTAAGCTGAATAATAAAAAGTGTGAATGGAGTTTCTAGGTGAAAGTGACTTTTGACGTGCCTATAGAGCTGCCATTGAGCCCCATGTTAAATGTCTCAAATTTGAAAGCACTATATTTCTAAAACTATGAAACATTTCAAAGATTCCTTTTCAGGCAAACATGTCCACCGTAAGATGAACCTAAGTAGGCTAGAATGGGGTTGCTAGGTGTAAGTATGTAGGACTAGTAGCATGCCAAAGTTTGTGCTATTGCCATAGAGAATGCATTGTGTTGCGGAGGATGAGAGGAATGCTCTCATCCTCCGCAACACCCATTCTCATACACCGCTATACACCGCGAGGATATGGGCTATAGCCCATATCGTACGGCATACTGTACTGTAGCACGCCGTTTTTCATCATTTTTGAGGATTTGGAAAAAATAAAAAAATAAAAAAAACGATGGGTTATAGCCCATTGTTTTTTTTAATTTTTGAAAAAAATTATATCCTCGTTTTTCATCATTTTGGACCATGGGCTATAGCCCATATCGTACGGCATACTATAGCACGCCGTTTTTCATCATTTTTGAGGATTTGAAAAAAATGAAAAAATGAAGAAAAAAAACGATGGGTTATAGCCCATCGTTTTTTGAATTTTGATTATTTATTTTTATCCTCGTTTTTCATCATTTTGGACCATGGGCTATAGCCCATATCGTACGGCATACTATAGCACGCCGTTTTTCATCATTTTGGACCATATCGTAAGGCATACTATAGCACGCCGTTTTTCATCATTTTTGCCATTGAGCCCAATTGTAAATTTGAAAGCACTATATTTCTAAAACTATGAAACATTTCAAAGATTCCTTTTCAGGCAAACATGTCCACCGTAAGATGAACCTAAGTAGGCTAGAATGGGGTTGCTAGGTGTAAGTATGTAGGACTAGTAGCATGCCAAATTTTGTGCTATTGCCATAGAGAATGCATTGGGCGTTTAAGTTAAATAACTCAGAAACTACAAAACATAAAAATAAAAAAAGGTTCCAGCATGTGTCTCCACAGTAAGCTGAATAATAAAAAGTGTGAATGGAGTTTCTAGGTGAAAGTGACTTTTGACGTGCCTATAGAGCTGCCATTGAGCCCCATGTTAAATGTCTCAAATTTGAAAACACTATATTTCTAAAACTATGAAACATTTCAAAGATTCCTTTTCAGGCAAACATGTCCACCGTAAGATGAACCTAAGTAGGCTAGAATGGGGTTGCTAGGTGTAAGTATGTAGGACTAGTAGCATGCCAAATTTTGTGCTATTGCCATAGAGAATGCATTGGGCGTTTAAGTTAAATAACTCAGAAACTACAAAACATAAAAATAAAAAAAAGTTCCAGCATGTGTCTCCACAGTAAGCTGAATAATAAAAAGTGTGAATGGAGTTTCTAGGTTAAAGTGACTTTTGACGTGCCTATAGAGCTGCCATTGAGCCCCATGTTAAATGTCTCAAATTTGAAAGCACTATATTTCTAAAACTATGAAACATTTCAAAGATTCCTTTTCAGGCAAACATGTCCACCGTAAGATGAACCTAAGTAGGCTAGAATGGGGTTGCTAGGTGTAAGTATGTAGGACTAGTAGCATGCCAAATTTTGTGCTATTGCCATAGAGAATGCATTGGGCGTTTAAGTTAAATAACTCAGAAACTACAAAACATAAAAATAAAAAAAAGTTCCAGCATGTGTCTCCACAGTAAGCTGAATAATAAAAAGTGTGAATGGAGTTTCTAGGTGAAAGTGACTTTTGACGTGCCTATAGAGCTGCCATTGAGCCCCATGTTAAATGTCTCAAATTTGAAAGCACTATATTTCTAAAACTATGAAACATTTCAAAGATTCCTTTTCAGGCAAACATGTCCACCGTAAGATGAACCTAAGTAGGCTAGAATGGGGTTGCTAGGTGTAAGTATGTAGGACTAGTAGCATGCCAAATTTTGTGCTATTGCCATAGAGAATGCATTGGGCGTTTAAGTTAAATAACTCAGAAACTACAAAACATAAAAATAAAAAAAAGTTCCAGCATGTGTCTCCACAGTAAGCTGAATAATAAAAAGTGTGAATGGAGTTTCTAGGTGAAAGTGACTTTTGACGTGCCTATAGAGCTGCCATTGAGCCCCATGTTAAATGTCTCAAATTTGAAAGCACTATATTTCTAAAACTATGAAACGTTTCAAAGATTCCTTTTCAGGCAAACATGTCCACCGTAAGATGAACCTAAGTAGGCTAGAATGGGGTTGCTAGGTGTAAGTATGTAGGACTAGTAGCATGCCAAAGTTTGTGCTATTGCCATAGAGAATGCATTGTGTTGCGGAGGATGAGAGGAATGCTCTCATCCTCCGCAACACCCATTCTCATACACCGCTATACACCGCGAGGATATGGGCTATAGCCCATATCGTACGGCATACTGTACTGTAGCACGCCGTTTTTCATCATTTTTGAGGATTTGGAAAAAATAAAAAAATAAAAAAAACGATGGGTTATAGCCCATTGTTTTTTTTAATTTTTGAAAAAAAGTTATATCCTCGTTTTTCATCATTTTGGACCATGGGCTATAGCCCATATCGTACGGCATACTATAGCACGCCGTTTTTCATCATTTTTGAGGATTTGAAAAAAATGAAAAAATGAAGAAAAAAAACGATGGGTTATAGCCCATCGTTTTTTGAATTTTGATTATTTATTTTTATCCTCGTTTTTCATCATTTTGGACCATGGGCTATAGCCCATATCGTACGGCATACTATAGCACGCCGTTTTTCATCATTTTTGAGGATTTGAAAAAAATGAAAAAATGAAAAAAAAACGATGGGTTATAGCCCATCGTTTTTTGAATTTTTGAATTTTTTTTAATCCTCGTTTTTCATCATTTTGGACCATGGGCTATAGCCCATATCGTATGTCATACTATAGCACGCCGTTTTTCATCATTTTTGAGGATTTGAAAAAAATGAAAAAATGAAAAAAAAAACGATGGGTTATAGCCCATCGTTTTTTGAATTTTGATTCTTTATTTTTATCCTCGTTTTTCATCATTTTGGACCATGGGCTATAGCCCATATCGTACGGCATACTATAGCACGCCGTTTTTCATCATTTTTGAGGATTTGAAAAAAATTAAAAAATGAAAAAAACGATGGGTTATAGCCCATCGTTTTTTGAAATTTTGAATTTTTTTTAATCCTCGTTTTTCATCATTTTGGACCATGAGCTATAGCCCATATCGTACGGCATACTATAGCACGCCGTTTTTCATCATTTTTGAGGATTTGAAAAAAATGAAAAAATGAAAAAAAAAACGATGGGTTATAGCCCATCGTTTTTTGAATTTTGATTCTTTATTTTTATCCTCGTTTTTCATCATTTTGGACCATGGGCTATAGCCCATATCGTACGGCATACTATAGCACGCCGTTTTTCATCATTTTTGAGGATTTGAAAAAAATGAAAAAATGAAAAAAACGATGGGTTATAGCCCATCGTTTTTTGAATTTTTGAATTTTTTTTAATCCTCGTTTTTCATCATTTTGGACCATGGGCTATAGCCCATATCGTACGGCATACTATAGCACGCCGTTTTTCATCATTTTTGAGGATTTGAAAAAAATGAAAAAATGAAAAAAACGATGGGTTTTAGCCCATCGTTTTTTGAATTTTTGAATTTTTTTTAATCCTCGTTTTTCATCATTTTGGACCATGGGCTATAGCCCATATCGTACGGCATACTATAGCACGCCGTTTTTCATCATTTTTGAGGATTTGAAAAAAATAAAAAAACAAAAAAAACGATGGGTTATAGCCCATCGTTTTTTGGAAGAAAAAAAAATCCTCGTTTTTCATCATTTTGGACCATGGGCTATAGCCCATATCGTACAGCATACTATAGCACGCCGTTTTTCATAATATTTGAGGATTTGAAAAAAATAATTAAATTTAAAAAACGATGGGTTATAGCCCATCGTTTTTTGAATTTTTGATTTTTTTTTTTATCCTCGTTTTTCATCATATTGGACCATGGGCTATAGCCCATATCGTACGGCATACTATAGCACGCCGTTTTTCATCATTTTTGAGGATTTGAAAAAAATGAAAAAATGAAAAAAACGATGGGTTATAGCCCATCGTTTTTTGAATTTTGATTTTTTTTTTTTATCCTCGTTTTTCATGGACCATGGGCTATAGCCCATATCGTACGGCATACTATAGCACCTCGTTTTTCATCATTTTGGACCATATCGTAAGGCATACTATAGCACGCCGTTTTTCATCATTTTTGCCATTGAGCCCAATTGTAAATTTGAAAGCACTATATTTCTAAAACTATGAAACATTTAAAAGATTCCTTTTCAGGCAAACATGTCCACCGTAAGATGAACCTAAGTAGGCTAGAATGGGGTTGCTAGGTGTAAGTATGTAGGACTAGTAGCATGCCAAATTTTGTGCTATTGCCATAGAGAATGCATTGGGCGTTTAAGTTAAATAACTCAGAAACTACAAAACATAAAAATAAAAAAAAGTTCCAGCATGTGTCTCCACAGTAAGCTGAATAATAAAAAGTGTGAATGGAGTTTCTAGGTGAAAGTGACTTTTGACGTGCCTATAGAGCTGCCATTGAGCCCCATGTTAAATGTCTCAAATTTGAAAGCACTATATTTCTAAAACTATGAAACATTTCAAAGATTCCTTTTCAGGCAAACATGTCCACCGTAAGATGAACCTAAGTAGGCTATAATGGGGTTGCTAGGTGTAAGTATGTAGGACTAGTAGCATGCCAAATTTTGTGCTATTGCCATAGAGAATGCACTGGGCGTTTAAGTTAAATAACTCAGAAACTACAAAACATAAAAATAAAAAAAAGTTCCAGCATGTGTCTCCACAGTAAGCTGAATAATAAAAAGTGTGAATGGAGTTTCTAGGTTAAAGTGACTTTTTTTTTTTGTGTTGCGGAGGATGAGAGGAATGCTCTCATCCTCCGCAACACCCATTCTCATACACCGCTATACACCGCGAGGATATGGGCTATAGCCCATATCGTACGGCATACTATACTGTAGCACGCCGTTTTTCATCATTTTTGAGGATTTGGAAAAAATGAAAAAAACGATGGGTTATAGCCCATTGTTTTTTTTTTTTTTTTTTTTAAATAATATCCTCGTTTTTCATCATTTTGGACCATGGGCTATAGCCCATATCGTACGGCATACTATAGCACGCCGTTTTTCATCATTTTTGAGGATTTGAAAAAAATAATTAAATTAAAAAAACGATGGGTTATAGCCCATCGTTTTTTGAATTTTAGATTTTTTTTTAATCCTCGTTTTTCATCATTTTGGACCATGGGCTATAGCCCATATCGTACGGCATACTATAGCACGCCGTTTTTCATCATTTTTGAGGATTTAAAAAAAATGAAAAAATAAAAAAAACGATGGGTTATAGCCCATCGTTTTTTTTTATTATTATTTTTTTTTTTAATCCTCGTTTTTCATCATATTGGACCATGGGCTATAGCCCATATCGTACGGCATACTATAGCACGCTGTTTTTCATCATTTTTGCCATTGAGCCCCATTGTAAATTTGAAAGCACTATATTTCTAAAACTATTAAACATTTCAAAGATTCCTTTTCAGGCAAACATGTCCACCGTAAGATGAACATAAGTAGGCTAGAATGGGGTTGCTAGGTGTAAGTATGTAGGACTAGTAGCATGCCAAATTTTGTGCTATTGCCATAGAGAATGCATTGGGCGTTTAAGTTAAATAACTCATAAACTAAAAAACATAAAAATAAAAAAAAGTTCCAGCATGTGTCTCCACAGTAAGCTGAATAATAAAAAGTGTGAATGGAGTTTCTAGGTGAAAGTGACTTTTGACGTGCCTATAGAGCTGCCATTGAGCCCCATGTTAAATGTCTCAAATTTGAAAGCACTATATTTCTAAAACTATGAAACATTTCAAAGATTCCTTTTCAGGCAAACATGTCCACCGTAAGATGAACCTAAGTAGGCTAGAATGGGGTTGCTAGGTGTAAGTATGTAGGACTAGTAGCATGCCAAATTTTGTGCTATTGCCATAGAGAATGCATTGGGCGTTTAAGTTAAATAACTCAGAAACTACAAAACATAAAAATAAAAAAAAGTTCCAGCATGTGTCTCCACAGTAAGCTGAATAATAAAAAGTGTGAATGGAGTTTCTAGGTGAAAGTGACTTTTGACGTGCCTATAGAGCTGCCATTGAGCCCCATGTTAAATGTCTCAAATTTGAAAGCACTATATTTCTAAAACTATGAAACGTTTCAAAGATTCCTTTTCAGGCAAACATGTCCACCGTAAGATGAACCTAAGTAGGCTAGAATGGGGTTGCTAGGTGTAAGTATGTAGGACTAGTAGCATGCCAAAGTTTGTGCTATTGCCATAGAGAATGCATTGTGTTGCGGAGGATGAGAGGAATGCTCTCATCCTCCGCAACACCCATTCTCATACACCGCTATACACCGCGAGGATATGGGCTATAGCCCATATCGTACGGCATACTGTACTGTAGCACGCCGTTTTTCATCATTTTTGAGGATTTGGAAAAAATAAAAAAATAAAAAAAACGATGGGTTATAGCCCATTGTTTTTTTTAATTTTTGAAAAAAAGTTATATCCTCGTTTTTCATCATTTTGGACCATGGGCTATAGCCCATATCGTACGGCATACTATAGCACGCCGTTTTTCATCATTTTTGAGGATTTGAAAAAAATGAAAAAATGAAGAAAAAAAACGATGGGTTATAGCCCATCGTTTTTTGAATTTTGATTATTTATTTTTATCCTCGTTTTTCATCATTTTGGACCATGGGCTATAGCCCATATCGTACGGCATACTATAGCACGCCGTTTTTCATCATTTTTGAGGATTTGAAAAAAATGAAAAAATGAAAAAAAAACGATGGGTTATAGCCCATCGTTTTTTGAATTTTTGAATTTTTTTTAATCCTCGTTTTTCATCATTTTGGACCATGGGCTATAGCCCATATCGTATGTCATACTATAGCACGCCGTTTTTCATCATTTTTGAGGATTTGAAAAAAATGAAAAAATGAAAAAAAAAACGATGGGTTATAGCCCATCGTTTTTTGAATTTTGATTCTTTATTTTTATCCTCGTTTTTCATCATTTTGGACCATGGGCTATAGCCCATATCGTACGGCATACTATAGCACGCCGTTTTTCATCATTTTTGAGGATTTGAAAAAAATTAAAAAATGAAAAAAACGATGGGTTATAGCCCATCGTTTTTTGAAATTTTGAATTTTTTTTAATCCTCGTTTTTCATCATTTTGGACCATGAGCTATAGCCCATATCGTACGGCATACTATAGCACGCCGTTTTTCATCATTTTTGAGGATTTGAAAAAAATGAAAAAATGAAAAAAAAAACGATGGGTTATAGCCCATCGTTTTTTGAATTTTGATTCTTTATTTTTATCCTCGTTTTTCATCATTTTGGACCATGGGCTATAGCCCATATCGTACGGCATACTATAGCACGCCGTTTTTCATCATTTTTGAGGATTTGAAAAAAATGAAAAAATGAAAAAAACGATGGGTTATAGCCCATCGTTTTTTGAATTTTTGAATTTTTTTTAATCCTCGTTTTTCATCATTTTGGACCATGGGCTATAGCCCATATCGTACGGCATACTATAGCACGCCGTTT
Organism: Protomyctophum parallelum; assembly: GCF_964188405.1. Lineage (NCBI taxonomy): Eukaryota > Metazoa > Chordata > Actinopteri > Myctophiformes > Myctophidae > Protomyctophum > Protomyctophum parallelum. The sequence continues at coordinate 21,920,358 of NC_139710.1, read as the reverse complement.
TTCATCATTTTTGAGGATTTGAAAAAAATGAAAAAATGAAAAAAACGATGGGTTTTAGCCCATCGTTTTTTGAATTTTTGAATTTTTTTTAATCCTCGTTTTTCATCATTTTGGACCATGGGCTATAGCCCATATCGTACGGCATACTATAGCACGCCGTTTTTCATCATTTTTGAGGATTTGAAAAAAATAAAAAAACAAAAAAAACGATGGGTTATAGCCCATCGTTTTTTGGAAGAAAAAAAAATCCTCGTTTTTCATCATTTTGGACCATGGGCTATAGCCCATATCGTACAGCATACTATAGCACGCCGTTTTTCATAATATTTGAGGATTTGAAAAAAATAATTAAATTTAAAAAACGATGGGTTATAGCCCATCGTTTTTTGAATTTTTGATTTTTTTTTTTATCCTCGTTTTTCATCATATTGGACCATGGGCTATAGCCCATATCGTACGGCATACTATAGCACGCCGTTTTTCATCATTTTTGAGGATTTGAAAAAAATGAAAAAATGAAAAAAACGATGGGTTATAGCCCATCGTTTTTTGAATTTTGATTTTTTTTTTTTATCCTCGTTTTTCATGGACCATGGGCTATAGCCCATATCGTACGGCATACTATAGCACCTCGTTTTTCATCATTTTGGACCATATCGTAAGGCATACTATAGCACGCCGTTTTTCATCATTTTTGCCATTGAGCCCAATTGTAAATTTGAAAGCACTATATTTCTAAAACTATGAAACATTTAAAAGATTCCTTTTCAGGCAAACATGTCCACCGTAAGATGAACCTAAGTAGGCTAGAATGGGGTTGCTAGGTGTAAGTATGTAGGACTAGTAGCATGCCAAATTTTGTGCTATTGCCATAGAGAATGCATTGGGCGTTTAAGTTAAATAACTCAGAAACTACAAAACATAAAAATAAAAAAAAGTTCCAGCATGTGTCTCCACAGTAAGCTGAATAATAAAAAGTGTGAATGGAGTTTCTAGGTGAAAGTGACTTTTGACGTGCCTATAGAGCTGCCATTGAGCCCCATGTTAAATGTCTCAAATTTGAAAGCACTATATTTCTAAAACTATGAAACATTTCAAAGATTCCTTTTCAGGCAAACATGTCCACCGTAAGATGAACCTAAGTAGGCTATAATGGGGTTGCTAGGTGTAAGTATGTAGGACTAGTAGCATGCCAAATTTTGTGCTATTGCCATAGAGAATGCACTGGGCGTTTAAGTTAAATAACTCAGAAACTACAAAACATAAAAATAAAAAAAAGTTCCAGCATGTGTCTCCACAGTAAGCTGAATAATAAAAAGTGTGAATGGAGTTTCTAGGTTAAAGTGACTTTTTTTTTTTGTGTTGCGGAGGATGAGAGGAATGCTCTCATCCTCCGCAACACCCATTCTCATACACCGCTATACACCGCGAGGATATGGGCTATAGCCCATATCGTACGGCATACTATACTGTAGCACGCCGTTTTTCATCATTTTTGAGGATTTGGAAAAAATGAAAAAAACGATGGGTTATAGCCCATTGTTTTTTTTTTTTTTTTTTTTAAATAATATCCTCGTTTTTCATCATTTTGGACCATGGGCTATAGCCCATATCGTACGGCATACTATAGCACGCCGTTTTTCATCATTTTTGAGGATTTGAAAAAAATAATTAAATTAAAAAAACGATGGGTTATAGCCCATCGTTTTTTGAATTTTAGATTTTTTTTTAATCCTCGTTTTTCATCATTTTGGACCATGGGCTATAGCCCATATCGTACGGCATACTATAGCACGCCGTTTTTCATCATTTTTGAGGATTTAAAAAAAATGAAAAAATAAAAAAAACGATGGGTTATAGCCCATCGTTTTTTTTTATTATTATTTTTTTTTTTAATCCTCGTTTTTCATCATATTGGACCATGGGCTATAGCCCATATCGTACGGCATACTATAGCACGCTGTTTTTCATCATTTTTGCCATTGAGCCCCATTGTAAATTTGAAAGCACTATATTTCTAAAACTATTAAACATTTCAAAGATTCCTTTTCAGGCAAACATGTCCACCGTAAGATGAACATAAGTAGGCTAGAATGGGGTTGCTAGGTGTAAGTATGTAGGACTAGTAGCATGCCAAATTTTGTGCTATTGCCATAGAGAATGCATTGGGCGTTTAAGTTAAATAACTCATAAACTAAAAAACATAAAAATAAAAAAAAGTTCCAGCATGTGTCTCCACAGTAAGCTGAATAATAAAAAGTGTGAATGGAGTTTCTAGGTGAAAGTGACTTTTGACGTGCCTATAGAGCTGCCATTGAGCCCCATGTTAAATGTCTCAAATTTGAAAGCACTATATTTCTAAAACTATGAAACATTTCAAAGATTCCTTTTCAGGCAAACATGTCCACCGTAAGATGAACCTAAGTAGGCTAGAATGGGGTTGCTAGGTGTAAGTATGTAGGACTAGTAGCATGCCAAATTTTGTGCTATTGCCATAGAGAATGCATTGGGCGTTTAAGTTAAATAACTCAGAAACTACGAAACATAAAAATAAAAAAAAGTTCCAGCATGTGTCTCCACAGTAAGCTGAATAATAAAAAGTGTGAATGGAGTTTCTAGGTGAAAGTGACTTTTGACGTGCCTATAGAGCTGCCATTGAGCCCCATGTTAAATGTCTCAAATTTGAAAGCACTATATTTCTAAAACTATGAAACATTTCAAAGATTCCTTTTCAGGCAAACATGTCCACCATAAGATGAACCTAAGTAGGCTAGAATGGGGTTGCTAGGTGTAAGTATGTAGGACTAGTAGCATGCCAAATTTTGTGCTATTGCCATAGAGAATGCATTGGGCGTTTAAGTTAAATAACTCAGAAACTACAAAACATAAAAATAAAAAAAAGTTCCAGCATGTGTCTCCACAGTAAGCTGAATAATAAAAAGTGTGAATGGAGTTTCTAGGTGAAAGTGACTTTTGACGTGCCTATAGAGCTGCCATTGAGCCCCATGTTAAATGTCTCAAATTTGAAAGCACTATATTTCTAAAACTATGAAACGTTTCAAAGATTCCTTTTCAGGCAAACATGTCCACCGTAAGATGAACCTAAGTAGGCTAGAATGGGGTTGCTAGGTGTAAGTATGTAGGACTAGTAGCATGCCAAAGTTTGTGCTATTGCCATAGAGAATGCATTGGGCGTTTAAGTTAAATAACTCATAAACTACAAAACATTAAAAAAAAAAAAAAGTTCCAGCATGTGTCTCCACAGTAAGCTGAATAATAAAAAGTGTGAATGGAGTTTCTAGGTGAAAGTGACTTTTGACGTGCCTATAGAGCTGCCATTGAGCCCCATGTTAAATGTCTCAAATTTGAAAGCACTATATTTCTAAAACTATGAAACATTTCAAAGATTCCTTTTCAGGCAAACATGTCCACCGTAAGATGAACCTAAGTAGGCTAGAATGGGGTTGCTAGGTGTAAGTATGTAGGACTAGTAGCATGCCAAATTTTGTGCTATTGCCATAGAGAATGCATTGGGCGTTTAAGTTAAATAACTCAGAAACTACAAAACATAAAAATAAAAAAAAGTTCCAGCATGTGTCTCCACAGTAAGCTGAATAATAAAAAGTGTGAATGGAGTTTCTAGGTGAAAGTGACTTTTGACGTGCCTATAGAGCTGCCATTGAGCCCCATGTTAAATGTCTCAAATTTGAAAGCACTATATTTCTAAAACTATGAAACATTTCAAAGATTCCTTTTCAGGCAAACATGTCCACCGTAAGATGAACCTAAGTAGGCTAGAATGGGGTTGCTAGGTGTAAGTACGTAGGACTAGTAGCATGCCAAAGTTTGTGCTATTGCCATAGAGAATGCATTGTGTTGCGGAGGATGAGAGGAATGCTCTCATCCTCCGCAACACCCATTCTCATACACCGCTATACACCGCGAGGATATGGGCTATAGCCCATATCGTACGGCATACTATACTGTAGCACGCCGTTTTTCATCATTTTTGAGGATTTGGAAAAAATGAAAAAAACGATTGTTTGTTTTTTTTTTTTGAAAAAAATAATATCCTCGTTTTTCATCATTTTGGACCATGGGCTATAGCCCATATCGTACGGCATACTATAGCACGCCGTTTTTCATCATTTTTGAGGATTTGAAAAAAATAATTAAATTAAAAAAACGATGGGTTATAGCCCATCGTTTTTTGAATTTTAGATTTTTTTTTAATCCTCGTTTTTCATCATTTTGGACCATGGGCTATAGCCCATATCGTACGGCATACTATAGCACGCCGTTTTTCATCATTTTTGAGGATTTAAAAAAAATGAAAAAATAAAAAAAACGATGGGTTATAGCCCATCGTTTTTTTTTATTATTATTTTTTTTTTTAATCCTCGTTTTTCATCATATTGGACCATGGGCTATAGCCCATATCGTACGGCATACTATAGCACGCTGTTTTTCATCATTTTTGCCATTGAGCCCCATTGTAAATTTGAAAGCACTATATTTCTAAAACTATTAAACATTTCAAAGATTCCTTTTCAGGCAAACATGTCCACCGTAAGATGAACATAAGTAGGCTAGAATGGGGTTGCTAGGTGTAAGTATGTAGGACTAGTAGCATGCCAAATTTTGTGCTATTGCCATAGAGAATGCATTGGGCGTTTAAGTTAAATAACTCAGAAACTACAAAACATAAAAATAAAAAAAAGTTCCAGCATGTGTCTCCACAGTAAGCTGAATAATAAAAAGTGTGAATGGAGTTTCTAGGTGAAAGTGACTTTTGACGTGCCTATAGAGCTGCCATTGAGCCCCATGTTAAATGTCTCAAATTTGAAAGCACTATATTTCTAAAACTATGAAACATTTCAAAGATTCCTTTTCAGGCAAACATGTCCACCGTAAGATGAACCTAAGTAGGCTAGAATGGGGTTGCTAGGTGTAAGTATGTAGGACTAGTAGCATGCCAAATTTTGTGCTATTGCCATAGAGAATGCATTGGGCGTTTAAGTTAAATAACTCAGAAACTACAAAACATAAAAATAAAAAAAAGTTCCAGCATGTGTCTCCACAGTAAGCTGAATAATAAAAAGTGTGAATGGAGTTTCTAGGTGAAAGTGACTTTTGACGTGCCTATAGAGCTGCCATTGAGCCCCATGTTAAATGTCTCAAATTTGAAAGCACTATATTTCTAAAACTATGAAACATTTCAAAGATTCCTTTTCAGGCAAACATGTCCACCGTAAGATGAACCTAAGTAGGCTAGAATGGGGTTGCTAGGTGTAAGTATGTAGGACTAGTAGCATGCCACATTTTGTGCTATTGCCATAGAGAATGCATTGGGCGTTTAAGTTAAATAACTCAGAAACTACAAAACATAAAAATAAAAAAAAGTTCCAGCATGTGTCTCCACAGTAAGCTGAATAATAAAAAGTGTGAATGGAGTTTCTAGGTGAAAGTGACTTTTGACGTGCCTATAGAGCTGCCATTGAGCCCCATGTTAAATGTCTCAAATTTGAAAGCACTACATTTCTAAAACTATGAAACGTTTCAAAGATTCCTTTTCAGGCAAACATGTCCACCGTAAGATGAACCTAAGTAGGCTAGAATGGGGTTGCTAGGTGTAAGTATGTAGGACTAGTAGCATGCCAAAGTTTGTGCTATTGCCATAGAGAATGCATTGGGCGTTTAAGTTAAATAACTCATAAACTACAAAACATAAAAAAAGAAAAAAGTTCCAGCATGTGTCTCCACAGTAAGCTGAATAATAAAAAGTGTGAATGGAGTTTCTAGGTGAAAGTGACTTTTGACGTGCCTATAGAGCTGCCATTGAGCCCCATGTTAAATGTCTCAAATTTGAAAGCACTATATTTCTAAAACTATGAAACATTTCAAAGATTCCTTTTCAGGCAAACATGTCCACCGTAAGATGAACCTAAGTAGGCTAGAATGGGGTTGCTAGGTGTAAGTATGTAGGACTAGTAGCATGCCAAATTTTGTGCTATTGCCATAGAGAATGCATTGGGCGTTTAAATTAAATAACTCAGAAACTACAAAACATAAAAATAAAAAAAAGTTCCAGCATGTGTCTCCACAGTAAGCTGAATAATAAAAAGTGTGAATGGAGTTTCTAGGTGAAAGTGACTTTTGACGTGCCTATAGAGCTGCCATTGAGCCCCATGTTAAATGTCTCAAATTTGAAAGCACTATATTTCTAAAACTATGAAACATTTCAAAGATTCCTTTTCAGGCAAACATGTCCACCGTAAGATGAACCTAAGTAGGCTAGAATGGGGTTGCTAGGTGTAAGTATGTAGGACTAGTAGCATGCCAAAGTTTGTGCTATTGCCATAGAGAATGCATTGTGTTGCGGAGGATGAGAGGAATGCTCTCATCCTCCGCAACACCCATTCTCATACACCACTATACACCGCGAGGATATGGGCTATAGCCCATATCGTACGGCATACTATACTGTAGCACGCCGTTTTTCATCATTTTTGAGGATTTGGAAAAAATGAAAAAAACGATGGGTTATAGCCCATTGTTTTTTTGTTTAAAAAAATATATATATATCCTCGTTTTTCATCATTTTGGACCATGGGCTATAGCCCATATCGTACGGCATACTATAGCACGCCGTTTTTCATCATTTTTGAGGATTTGAAAAAAATAATTAAATTTAAAAAACGATGGGTTATAGCCCATCGCTTTTTGAATTTTTGATTTTTTTTTTAATCCTCGTTTTTCATCATATTGGACCATGGGCTATAGCCCATATCGTACGGCATACTATAGCACGCCGTTTTTCATCATTTTTGAGGATTTGAAAAAAATGAAAAAATGAAAAAAACGATGGGTTATAGCCCATCGTTTTTTGAATTTTGATTTTTTTTTTTTTTCTCGTTTTTCATCATTTTGGACCATGGGCTATAGCCCATATCGTACGGCATACTATAGCACGCCGTTTTTCATCATTTTTGAGGATTTGGAAAAAATGAAAAAATGAAAAAAACGATGGGTTATAGCCCATCGTTTTTTTAATTTTTTAATTTTTTTTTAATCCTCGTTTTTCATCATATTGGACCATGGGCTTTAGCCCATATCGTACGGCATACTATAGCACGCCGTTTTTCATCATTTTTGCCATTGAGCCCCATTGTAAATTTGAAAGCACTATATTTCTAAAACTATTAAACATTTCAAAGATTCCTTTTCAGGCAAACATGTCCACCGTAAGATGAACATAAGTAGGCTAGAATGGGGTTGCTAGGTGTAAGTATGTAGGACTAGTAGCATGCCAAATTTTGTGCTATTGCCATAGAGAATGCATTGGGCGTTTAAGTTAAATAACTCAGAAACTACAAAACATAAAAATAAAAAAAAGTTCCAGCATGTGTCTCCACAGTAAGCTGAATAATAAAAAGTGTGAATGGAGTTTCTAGGTGAAAGTGACTTTTGACGTGCCTATAGAGCTGCCATTGAGCCCCATGTTAAATGTCTCAAATTTGAAAGCACTATATTTCTAAAACTATGAAACATTTCAAAGATTCCTTTTCAGGCAAACATGTCCACCGTAAGATGAACCTAAGTAGGCTAGAATGGGGTTGCTAGGTGTAAGTATGTAGGACTAGTAGCATGCCAAATTTTGTGCTATTGCCATAGAGAATGCATTGGGCGTTTAAGTTAAATAACTCAGAAACTACAAAACATAAAAATAAAAAAAAGTTCCAGCATGTGTCTACACAGTAAGCTGAATAATAAAAAGTGTGAATGGAGTTTCTAGGTGAAAGTGATTTTTGACGTGCCAATGTCTGCCATTGAGCCCCATTGTAAATTTGAAAGCACTATATTTCTAAAACTATGAAACATTTCAAAGATTCCTTTTCAGGCAAACATGTCCACCGTAAGATGAACTCAAGTAGGCTAGAATGGGGTTGCTAGGTGTAAAGTATGTAGGCCTAGTAGCATGCCAAAGTTTGTGCTATTGCCATAGAGTATGGCCTCCGGCACCATGGACTATAGCCTTTTGCTTTTCCTTGAATTTCACCTTTTTTCAAATCCTCAACAATGATGAAGAATCGCGCACTATAGCGCGCCGCTCAATGACCTTGACCAATATCAATGACCTTGAGCAGTATAAATGACCTTCATAAGACTAGTAAATGACCTTGACCAGTATAAATGAACTTGACAAGTATAAATTAACTTGACCAGTATAAATGACCTTCACCAGTATAAATAACCTTGACCGGTATAAATGACCTTGACCAGTACGCGGTCCGTGACCATGGAATATAGCCTTTCACTTTTCTGCGATTTTCACCTTTTTTTCAAATACTCCGAAATCGTGAAAAACGAAATACTATAGTATGCCCTCCGAGACCATGGACTATAGCCTTTCGCTTTTCCTTGATTTTCCACTTTTTTAAAATCCTCAACAAGATGAAGAATCGCACACTATAGCGCGCAGCTCAATGACCTCTGAGACCATGGACCAATGAACCATGTAAATACAACACATTGAGCAGGGCACTGCAGGGAGTTGAACCCCCTTCCGGTAAACCAGAAGTCCGACACCAGTGCCTTAGTTTTTGTGTTGTCATTTACAGGTCCTTTCGTTGAAATGTAAATTTTACATTTCAACAGTAAAGTAATATATAAAGAAGAGAAACACAAAAGCACAAAAATAACATTTTCGAATTAACGGCATTTGCTTTGATTTTTAAAACTTTCTCTTGCCGACCTCCCACATTTCATTCGATGATTAACAAAAACAGTGTTGGATCTGTAAGGATCCATTTGGTTACACATGTTACACTCTCAGACTTACAGACATGGACCAAATGGTCCATTTGGTTACAATAGACCTGTACGTGCCCGTCGGCCACCATATATACTCTCAGACCTGGCAAAGACCCATCATCCCCAAAGAGCTACCGACCCATGTCCCTCCTCTGCATCACCTACAAGCTCTATGAGAGGCTGCTACTCCAACGCCTCGTTGTCACTCATAGACACCAAGCTGACTAAAGACCAAGCTGGTTTCCGTTCCGGCCGCTCCTGTGCTGGACAGAGCTCAACCTCACCCAACACATTGAGGATGGGTTTGAGGGAAAACAAATAACTGGGGCAGCATTCAAAGATCTCTCTGCTGCCTATGACGCTGTCCAACACCGCACAATGGTCAGGAAAAGCCTCAACAACAAGACAACACCTGTCCTGTGCCTTCATGCGCTAGCCGGCACCTCCCCCCGCATCAGACGACTGTGTATCGCACAAGATGAATGGAGAACACAGGAGATAGACAGTGAAGTTGGGGATGAACTAAGGAAAGTCTGGAATTAAATGATAGAGAACACCTCACACACAAATAGTTTCCTTTCGTGGCTGTTTACATTCGAGGGTCGCCGGTCCTCTCGAACGGAACAGTTTAACGTCATGCCCAGGACGAAAAGATATATATAACACCAACATGACAAATAACAGCAGGAAGGCATGGGCCACAATCCACCGTCTTGGCAAAGACCACACCACCCATAATTCACAACGGTCACAGCAAACTCTGTTGCATCACAACTGGTGTAGGTATTGGATGGAGCCCGCACACCACAGGTATAAGAAAGACGTTCTTTATTGAAATACTGACAACATTTCGATCTATTTGATCTTCATCAGGTCATGTGTACACAAAACATACACTTTTATACTAAGGGAGTGCCCCCATTAACCAATCAAAACACCACATTTTGTTGCCCCTCCCATCACTGCAGGTGTGACACGTCAACCCTGAGTGAGTAGGTGGGGACCCAGACATATTGATGTAAATATAGTCTGTTCAGAAATGTTAGTGCCTCTCATAGAGCTTGTAGGTGATGCAGAGGAGGGAAATGGGTCGGTAGCTCTTCGGGGATAATGGGTCTTTGCCAGGTTTAGGGATTGCAACCACTTTGGCCTTTTTCCAGACAGAAGGGATGGTTTTCTGTGCTATGCATGTGTTCAGCATCCCCACAAGCCAGGTCTTTGTGTTAGGTCCCAGGTGCTGTATCATTTCTGCCAGTATGTCATCAATCCCTGCTGCTTTTCCGGGTTTCAACTTTCCCATTGCAGTTTCAAGTTCTTCTAGGTCGAAGGGTTTGGTTTGAGGGCTGGCTGATTGTGGTTGGTCTGATACCACTGTGCGATGGTATTCTCCTGTGGGTCGGTGGCGGTGTTGGTTACGACTGTTGGCCACCAGTTGTGACTAATCAATGTAGCTAGGATTGAATCCTAGCTACATAACTTTGCGAGTTCGAGCCCCGTTGATAATTTTCCAACAACACCGGACTACTTGTTTTTGTGAGGTTACTGTTATGGCTAGTTTGACATGCATTTAGGCTATCCCCATTTAGTGGCATTTTTATCTCTGGGTCCCCCAATTTATTTATTTATCTGAGAGTGTACAAATGGAACCAACAGGTCAATTTGGTTCCATTTGTACACTCTCTGAGGTACAGACCCATAAAGGTCCATTTGGTTACTAACCATCATTTAGCTGGGGACCCCCTGGAACTCCCTCAAGGTCCCCGGACACCACTTGGTCAAGATGGAAAGAATTTATCCAAATCAGAAAATAGCAGGCACAACCAATAGTGGTTAAAATGATTTACTGCATTAACTACTTTTATTGGGGACCCCCTGGAAACCCCCCAAGGACCCCTGGGGTGGGAACACATTTATTTGTGATTGTAGACACCTTTATGAACACATTTGTGAAGAAAGCTAGTGGTAAGCATTTGTTTTGCAGAAGTATTAACCCATTTAGGCCTGAATTTAAAATAAAATCTTCAAAATCCTGACATTTTCCAGAAAAACCCTATTTTTCTCTGTATCAGTGGTGCTCAATATTTCATGTCAAGGACCCCAAAAATTATATGTAATACCGGTATGCCTCTGAAAATATGTTGTTCCAGGGACCTCCCCAGAAGCAAAAGATTTAAGTTAAAATCTTCACTCTGTAATAATATATATATTCAAAGATTTGAGGCACATTTTTTGGGTTTAACACAGACTCAACTCCATTGGATCCGTTGGAACACATGTCTCTATTTCTCCATTTCCTGAAAAGTAAAGGTTTTGGACATACAAGATAACCACAGTGACAACTAGAACTGCACTCTGTCGAGTGCATACTTGCTTGTTGCACACTAGTAGGCCATAAATGGCCAACTAGTGCGCAAGCAGAGCGCGCATGTAATGTTTTCGCCCGCTGTAAACTGTCAAATCTCAGTATCTCTGTGAAGGAACGTTTGAAATGATTAATGTTTAGATGTAATTATTTGCTACCTACTATAATACATACATAATCAGTAAAAATAAAATAGCAAACTGCTGGGACCAGAGTACGTGGTGTGTATGTGTATGACTAGCTCTAAATGATGACGTAAGAAATATATATAGTATATATATAGTATATAGGCATATACTATATATGTATACATATATACTCTATACTCTATACTGTATAAAGTGTGTAGTTGTAAGTTGATTAGCGGTATTCTGTGGTCACTTTGGTCCAAAAACCGTGACAGCTGTTCCGCCATTTGAGGCTTACGCAGAAAAACATCAAATCTGTGCCCGTATTGCTGGACCAATGATGACGAAATGACCATATTTCTTACGTCATCATTTAGAGCTAGTCATACACATACACACCACGTACTCTGGTCCCAGTAAATCAGGCACAATTTGCTATTTTATTTTTTACTGATTATGTATATAGTATACGTATGACTAGCTCTAAATGATGACGTAAGAAATATGGTCATTTCGTCATCATTGGTCCAGCAAAACAGGCACAAATTTGATGTTTTTCTGCGTAAGCCTCGAATGGCGGAACAGCTGTCACGACGAAGGAGACAGGGCGAACACATTACTTGCGCGCTCTGCTTGCGCAAGTAATATATCAGATGACCATAATTTGTGTTTAACTTTAAATCTAGACGCTCGCTGCAAGACATTTGATGACCAGCCCAGAGGTCATGACATCTGACCTGGTGAGTGACCAGCCCAGAGGTCATGTGATGTCATCGCTTGCTGTCAACCAATCAGAAGAAGCAGTGGACTGAGGGTCGGGAGACACAGCTTGACAACACATTGTGCTTAGATAATTAACCCATTAAGACCGGAGGCCCGTACTACAAATGACCTTTTCACAAAATAGCAGATATACAAGCCCATAGGGCGGCACTCTGTGTTGTGCTATGAGCTTGTAGATCTGCTATTGAAAAATAGTAGATCTAGGGGGCACGGTGGCACAGTTGGTAGTGCTGTCGCCTCACAGCTAGAAGGTCCTGGGTTCGATTCCCGCTCGGGGCGCTGTGGGTGCTGGCGGCGTGTTTCCTCCTCCGCGTCATCAGTGCCCATACCCGAGGCGGTGTTGGCGAAAGGGCCTTTCTGTGTGGAGTTTGCATGTTCTCCCCGTGTCCCCTAGGGTAGATACCCTCACAAAAACATGCAGTAATCCTGGTCTCTAAACTGCCTCCCCCTGGCCAGCCGGGGCGCCTGATGGAGGGGAAAGGAACTGGTTGGAATAACGTGTTCCTTCCACGCGCTACGTCCAACCAGGGAAACTCCCCCCTGTCAGGTGTAAAGGAGCAACTTGGACACTCAAGCATGAAGGAAGCATGAGTTAAGTCTGTTGCCCTCCCCAGGTTGGCGGAGGGTGTGTAGAGCCCAGGACCACATTAGATGATTGACACAGGGGTGAAAAATGGGTTACAAAATCGTGGGATAAAAGATATATTAAAAATAAATAGCAGATCTTTGCAAATACAATAAATACATTTAACCAAGTGAACCCAACGTTACTATTCTGGGCAAACATCTGGTGACAATAGTGAACATTCAAGCCTTGTGAGCTTGTAGGTCAGCTATGTTTGTTGGTGGTGGTGTAGAGGGAAAATGGAGGGGGCCTAGTACAGACCTTGTGGAACATAGTCCACAAAGTAGAGTTTAAATGGTTATTAAAACACATTAAATGCCGGGGACGTTTTCAGACTAAAGGCGCAAGAGTACCAAGCAGATGAGGGAGATTTAACTCTGAAAAGCCGGTATGTATGAAAAAGAATGCTTACAGAGCACAATAGACAACACACACTCTTTCTTTTTTAAAGAAACACTGGCATGGCAGCATGTCACCATGACGCAGTGCTGTGATAGTGGCCTGATGTGACAGGACCTGACATCATTATACAATTCTACTCATAAGGTGTTTCTCTCCCTGGGAAGTAGGCTATAATTACATTAACAATCACATACTGTACAGATGTTTTCGAAACAATATAAGCACCAGAATACACAATTCAAAAAAAGTGTATTAATCGTGTGTGTGTGTGTGTGTGTAGGAGGGGAACACTGGTCTACCGTATATCTGATTTGTTGAGCAGCAGATGCTGGTCAATGCTGTTGGTCTGCTTGACCTTAATTCCTCCTGACACACCACTGATCAAACAAGATTGACTGTCTTGGAATGGTTGGAAGCGTTAAGAACCTGGCTCTTGTAACTCTCAATCAGTCCGTGGCTTTGATTTAACAGTACTGTACTGCAGTGTTTCTCAACCAATGGCTAGGGTCCCATTTTTGGGTCACGAGTCACTTTTTGTTTCTAAAATGATCATTTAAAGGATTTTAAGAAAAGTACAAATAATTGACATCTTGTGAACTTTAAAATCTGCCATTTGCAGTATGATTGAAATAGGGCTTAAGTGATTCATGTATAGTGCATGTATAATTTGGGTCCCAGGGAGACACCACTTTTTTGGGTATAGAGCTAAAAAGTCTGTGAAGCACTGCTGTACTGTATATCATTACTGTCAGGCAGAAACATCTCCATATTCTGACTTTTTGTGTTCTTTCTGTAAATTAACACCCTGCTTGATCATACTACAGTCACACGAAAGTATCAAAAAGTAGCAGACATGCAATCTTGAAACATGCTGCTGCTACTTTTTCTAAAATTAACAGTTTTAGACATACTGTATGTCGACGTTTCAACCCGACAGAGATGATGGCAAAGGTGAAATACAATCCACAACGAAATGCCATTGAAAATTTATTGTGATATCTGATAGTTTACATTAAAGTGAAAACAGACATAATGTGACATGATTTCGTTTTACTAAGACAGAATGCAAAGCAATGTTGTCAAATTAAAAAGCATATATTTTTGCTTTGAATTAAGGAAAAAAACAAACAAAAATAAAACAGGCACAATATATAGCCAATATAAATACAACATGCTTTAGACTGTGTACTGTATTTCAACAGTCCCAAGAAAAAGAACTTGCGGTACAGTACAGTTTTTCCTTTGTATACCCATCTTGCCTTTGATCAATGTCATTTTCAGTGACATTTTTCTTTTGATTAACAGAGCTCAAAAAGTATGTAGCCAGTGTCACAGAAAACTAAAAAAGTAAACATTTTCAGCAGCGGCTCACATGTCTTTTTCAAGGCTACCTTAGGTAGTTAAACGTTCATAGAATTAAAACATTCTACAGAAAGATCATGTCATTGAGTGACATGATTCGTTTTTTTGTTTCGTCTTGGTTTGGTAGAGCAGTTGAATATCAAGGAGACTCATATCCGACATCATCCCGTGGCGTCGTGTCTGTCAACCAGTGGTGAAATGGAACAAAGTACATTTACACAAGTACTATATACTTAAGTACAATTTTGAGGTACTTTTTCTAGTTGGAGAGAATGTCCATTTTTCAATACTTCTACTCCACAACATCTCAGAGGCAACCATTGTAGGCCTATACTTTGTTTACTCCGCTACAAATATTTGACAACTTTAGTTACAAGTTACTTTTCACAATGCATCCAATTATGGCTGGTTTTGAGCTTTTAGAAAGATTTTGAAAACTTTTGAAAAATAAAAATAAAAAGATATTGTGCATAATGACAAGTAGTAAGTAGTAAGTACCGGTACTATATTTTTGGTACTTTTAAGTATATTATGATGCCTTTGTTACTCTCAAGAATAATTTTGAATACAGGACTGTTACTTGTAACAGTGTATTTCTACATCATGGAAAAGCAAAACAATCTGAGTGAGCACTTCTTCCACCACTGCTGTCAACGGACAGACGACACCAATTTGCAGTCCACACAGAACACGGTTCTTATTTGGTACACACCGACAGTGACACTGGCAACTGCTTTTTGACAGTGACATTGAAATCTCTTTGACGAGGAGTATACAGGAGAAGTGGACTCTGGCGGTGTGACATGGAGGGCGATTCCAGCTCGGCCTAGATGTTCAACACACGGCACCGAGAGACCAAACCACTGGCAGGGCTATCACCACCACGCCAAAAACAAAACACAGGCGGACAGAAAAGTTAACACGGGGAGGAAAAAATACAAATACATTTGTCAAATCACTTTCAAACCAATAGACCTTGAGCTCTCAATCGATAATTGGGGAGAGAAGGTAAACGAAAATAATAAATCAAATAGGTGTAAAAAGAAAGTGGAGGGCAATAAAACCCCCTCCATTATAAAAGAAAGCCCACATTGTTTTCACACACACACACACACACACACACACACTCACACACACAGTAAAATGAACCAAAATATTTGCGTGCGTGCGGATACGCAGATTAGCACGCAAGCAAAAACACATTCATCCGTACACACACTCGCACAATGAAGCCAGAGGTACAGTTTAACAAAAGTGCTTCAAGTTGGGGAAGTAAAAGAACTAACCCAGTAGAAATATGTATAAAACCTTAAATATGTTACTATATGTACAAAAAAACGGTAACAGGGCCAATATCTCTGCTGTTTTTGTCTTTATATTTTCAAGTAGGTATCACTGTAACTCTTTAGGGTTTGCATTGTCATTGTTACAATAAAAGGTCACGTGATCTGACTGACCTTGCCGGCAAAGTAATCAATCACTGATGATTTTGAATCGCTCCCTCCCCCCCACCCTGCCCAACCTCAACCTACTGTAGTAAAAGGTTTTGCAGTGAACACCCCCCCCCCCCCCGGGCTTAGGAACCCCACAAGCTATTCTCCTCTATGCTCTACTGAGAAATAACACAGTGAAGATGCCTAACAGTTCCACCTCCTAAACTCTTACAGATAAATATATTCATTATTTAGATTTAAATCACCTTTCTTGTTAAACAAAAAAACAATAAAGGAAAGGAAATAGAAAAGGAAAGAAATAAAAAAAGGGGGGGGGGGGGGGTCAGAGCTCTGTGTGAGGATTCAGTAAAGGGTTGTTTTGAGGGCCACTTTGAAGCAGAAGGGGAAGACACATCGGTTCGCGCATACATTTCACTAGGCCTGGGGTTAATGAACTTAATGAACTAGGCCTGGGCAATTAACTGAAAATATATCCAATCCCATATTTAGAACAGATCAACATCAACAAATTTAATTGTGCACATGTAGTCGATTAATCGCGAGGCAGATTTAGTTTTTTTATCAATCTTTTACATTACTTCTATATCTACGAATCGACACAGAGGAAACCAATCGACTTATTCGATTTGTGGGATTAAACACTCAAGCCCTTTATTATACTTTTTTGTACAATGGCGGTGTACATGAATAGCCGAAATAGACAATCTATAAGCTCACAAATAAGACGCATCATGAGCGACTTTCTGCAATTTAATTATTATTGTTATTGAGGCAAAAGATAATTGTGATAATGATTTGAAGTCATATCGCCCAGCCCTAGATTTCACAGTTATGCACTGCACAACAACAGAAAAGGGGAGGCAGTTTTTTCTGCAGTTTCTTTTTTCCTTTTTTTTGAAGAGGCACAAGATTCATGCTGCTTAGAGGCAAATCACAAAGAGACCGTCTACAAAGAAAGTGACAATTCAGAAGCTGAAATAAGCCAGATAGGCATAAAGTGCAAGGACCTACAAGAGTGGAAGAAGGGATTAACTTTCTAGCATAGCAGCAAAGTAACAGAAAATTGCGCTTCTCTCTAAAAACGTTTTTTGTTGTTGCTCTAGACAACTTTGTGGAGATGATCAGATTTAGAGTCGTAACCCCAATTTTCATTCCACACATCTTCAACAATCGGTCAGCTATCAATTAAAGGCCATGAGAAGACTTGACTTGAGCAAACAACATTTTGCCTCTAAACCTATGAACCAAAGGCCTCTGCAAAGTGCAAAACAAAGTAACTTCTTTCAAGTATGTTATTGTGTAATGCGTAAACACATACACACCATGCAGTATATTTATATATACATACATACATACGTGTGCATGAGAGTAAATATCTATATAAATTACATGTTGCAATATCTATACACTATGAATACCTTTCATAGTATGTATGGATATTTAATCATAGTATGATTTCATATATAGCCGTTTCTTTTTTCATTGTTCCACTATGCAACAGTGTAATCTGTCATAATGTGTTGTATTGATGTCGGGTTCCCCTCTCTAGTGTCTGTCTGCACTTGTCTTTCATGTTCCTATTTTCAGTTATAGTACGGCTGCAAAATGGAACCAGCCACACTTGCATTTAGCCAAACACTACACTTGAATATATATATATATATATATAAACAATCAAACAAATACTTGATGCTGGATTCAATGATGTGTAGGTACTGAATGGGTGCAGTAGAACAAAAGAGTAAAGAAAGAAAACAAAAATATTACAGGATCAAATGGAAAACACAACACGTACAAATATCCCACGCCACTGCAAATACCGCGCTCACCACCGTTTCAAAAGCACGACGCTGCTACATGATTGAACCCCCCACCCAAACGCCTCCTATTTTGACAGGAAAAAATATAAATCATAAAAAAAGCATGCTCCACTAACGGACCAAATACCATGACAGGACTGACAGGGGAAATAAATGCTAACCAGTAACATCCATCAAAAGAACGCCACAACTTAATAAAAACAAAAAAAGAAATATAAAATACATTTTAAATCCCCATGCCCCTTCTCACATGTGATGCAGGGGGTCTTCTGACTTAAGTCTATTTCCTTTTACACAGTGGCTGCCATGTCCCCAAACACTTGTAAGCGTGTTATTGAGGAAAGACTGAAGTCGAACCGAAAGCTCCTCAGCTGCTTGAGGAGAGTACAGGATCTTCAAGGTTAACATGAGGGTTGCGGTGGCACGATCGTCCGAGTCGCTGCTTCTTACAATAGTCTGTTATGTCACCGTTCCATTCCGTTTCACAATTAGCAGAGTGAGTGGGTGGGTGGGTGTGGGTGTGTGTGAAAGAGGCGAAATTAGGTTTGTGGGTGTTCGGTGGGTGCGGTTGTGGATGTTGGTTGCTCTACGGAGTTCAATGTAGATTGTAGAGCATTGAAAAGTCTCAAAAAGTGAGAGCAACTATTAAGTCACTCCCATCCGTTGTCCTTGATCATGTGTGCCAGTTCAATTATGAACTTGCCTTCTTTGTATTTCTGACTGCTCTCAAAAGCATGCTCCTGCAAAAAACAAAACAAGAAACTTAATTTAAATTATTTATGAGACAATCAACCGATCAACTCATTACACTTTTCACAGCAAATGAGCATGCAAACTGATACCATATAACTGCATACTACTGGTGGCTCCCTGAAGATGTTTTCATATTATAAGAGTATATGGCATAGATTTGCATATTCCATATGAATTGTGAGATTCTTACATAACAATTTCACTCTCCAATATTGAAAGAGCCCATCTCAAAAAGGGAACACCAATCACATTCACCATTCTAGACAACATACGTAAGGTGCTAGCTAGTATGTGATTCATTAGCGCAGGGATCAAATTGAACAATTACATTATTTTGGTTCATAGTTTCTCCTACTTCGGCTGACAAAGAATGTATTTTTTTTTAGGTCACTTGGAGGGGCTTTCAGTGAGTTGCTCTCTTCCCATAGTCTTTTCAGACAATTACCAGGACAAGTCCCTTCAAAACATCCTGACATTTAATCACTGCAACCTCTCAGAGGTACTAGCCTAGCAGTCTGGAGCCAATCTCTGTGAACTGTAATTACCTTATGCACCAACAGCTAAAACGTCGAATACAAATTTCAAAAGTGCAAACTGTCATTGGAACTTTATGGACGTTCAAAGTAAAGGAGGAGGAACATTAAGGGCAAGTCTTTACCACTTTCAATCTGGAAATCCCCATTTTGGGCAAAAAATATCAAAACATAGCAAGAATGGCAGATCTAAAAGCTTGACTTTTCTTGTGATCACCGCTCTCTGACTTCTGGTGCGATATCCAATCAAAACAACATCATGAAAGACAAAGGTTGCATACGGTGGGATTGATCCACTTCAATTATTTTTATTTTCTACATAATAACTGAGAGACAGATGTTTCGGCTATCCAGCCTTCAATTTACTCTTGTCACTGTGTTCCAGGACCTTTGTACATAGGCTATTTTACATACAGTAGTATATAGTCTTTGTCAGGTGAAAACCTTGTCCAAAACGGTTACTTTGCAGGAAATGGAAAAAAAGAACCTGCGTTCCAATGGATCCAATGTAGATCTATTCGAATGTATAGTTACCATCTCTTGTTAGTCACTTTAGTTAGTCTTGTTAGTTGTTTGTCACACTTAAAGTAGGACATTAATTTACAAAACATTTGGAGATAAGGTTTTTCTGCGCAACAGCGACGATGTGCAGCTTAAGTGGTTGGAGTTCAAGCAGCTTACGTATTTCCAGCCAAGGGTGGTTTTACAGTTTTCACAGTAGATGTCAGCCACAGCATGTAAGCCTGTGAGGAGAACCCGCTCCTCCGCCGGCCCACAGCCCACGTTGACACTGCAAGACAGAGACAGACACAGACGTCAGTGTTACTATAGTAGTGAGTACATCAACATTTTAGTACATCGACATTTCAGACCGGCATTGAAAATAGCTGACATAGCCAAAATATTGCAGCTCTACGCGCTGCGAGCTTGTAGATTGGCTATTTTCCCCGGTTTGTGACATCGCTGCACAACTATATATAAAATAGTGAAAACTATAAAGCCCACCCATAAACCTATAATCTAAAAGCCTAATGCAAATCATAATTATAATCCTATCTCAAAAAATCTTTAAAAATAATTCTCGTGAGGACCAGGAAAAAGGTCCTCACAACGTCTCTTTCTCAAATTCTTACTTGTGGGGACATTTAGACCTCTCACGTACAGTATAGTGCGCACGCACGCACGCACTGTCAGTCGTCACTGATGCTATTTTGAGTTAAATGTTTATTTTTATTTTGAGTTAAATGTTTTTTCTCGGCTTGATTACTGCAATGTACTTTTTTCAGGACTGCCTAAGAAAACAACTGACAGATTACAACTTGTCCAAAATGCAGCAGCCAGAGTTTTAACTAGAACTAAGATGAGAAAACATATTACTCCAGTTTTGGCATCACTGCACTGGCTTCCGGTTGTTTTTAGGATTGATTTTAAAATTATTTTACTTGTCTATAAAGCTCTCAATGGTCTCGCACCTTCCTACCTACATGACTGCCTGCCTAAATATGTCCCAAACCGCCCCCTAAGGTCTTCCACTGCTGGCCTGCTCGCTTTGCCTAAAGAAAATGGCAACTAAAAAATACGGGGAAGCAGCTTTTTGCTTCTACGGGCCGTCGGCATGGAACAAGCTCCCACTGTACCTTCGTCAGGCAGCCTCTGTAGACATTTTTAAAGCTCAGCTCAAGACCCACTTCTACAACATTGCTTTTAATTGATCTTTTATTTTTTTTATTTTTTTATTTATTTTTGTTATTCATCCTCATTCGTCCTCACTGTATTGCATTACTGCTTGTTTTTTGTCGTTGCCTTGCTTTTCTTTTATTCTCCATTGTTCTGTAAAGCACTTTGAGCTGCATTTCATGTCAAATAAAGTTTTATTATTATTATTATTGGGTCAGTGTTCATTTAACTAAAGTAACCCTCTGGATTTTACTACAATATTTGCTAAACAAGCTACGGCTTTACTGAATCTTTTGAATTCAGGGGCTCATCATACTTACACAGAGTTAAAGAGATAGGCCCGTCCTTGGCTGCCTTGAAACGACTGAAAAAGAGAGAGAAAAAAATTAAAAGCACGTCAGGTGACGAGAACTTAAAGTCAAAGTGGCGAGTCCACACAGAATGGAGGCATGTCAGCTGTCAAAAGCCCTCGGGTGCTTTTCTCCCAGTAGCTGAAGTGCACATACTTGTTCCCTTACTGCCAGGAGTTCCTACTGAGCAGTTTGACTGGGGAGAAGGAATAAGCCATGAGAAACATTTCTTTCACAGTAGGAAACAACAGCACACACACGTGGTACCACTGTACTCTCTCAAATGATTCAACCATTCAGAAATATATATGACATAATATTCTGAAATGTTAACTTTTTAATATCGTCAGGAGTGTGCTATAGCTTAATTTAAGCTTAAACATATTAGTTAGCTGTGAGCAAACCACTGTGGAACCATTAGACACCAAATCCAGTGAACCCACACTGTATAGTGTTCAACATTACATTAGTCTGCTGTGCTATAACCCAATGCCAACAGTCCCATGTCAAATTGATTGTGTTGTACATCAGCAATTTTGGTAGACCCAAATGTACCAGTTATTTCTTAATTAGTTAAATTTTATTCCAATTTAATGTGAATTGTTTTAGTGTAAACTTTGCAAACACAAACATTGCTGTGTAAATAGAATTATCAAACTACAGCTGGGTTTTGCACTTGATTCCATGAAATGTTTGGTCACGGTAGTTGGAATGGCTACCGACCTTGCACTGACATTCTAAATGCTGCTTCAGGCCTGCCAGTAAGTCTATGTGTCAATGTGTGTACTGTATATGTAGCAGTGCAATGCTCCCATAGGGGTTAAGGACATAAGCCTGTCAACCCGTCTCTGTGGGGCTGTCATTCTTGGCTAGCACAGTGAGACAGACAGGCTCCACTGGGCTTTGCTTTTTTCCACTGCAAATTGAGTGCCATAGATAAGGCCGTGGTTGAGGGCGCTGCCTAACTGGACCACCAGCTGCCCTGACTGACCACAGTCCACAACCACCACCTCCCCACAGCGCAAAGTCAAAGCAGCTTCCTGTGTACAACAACTGAATGTACCATCATCCCCCCCCCCCCTCTCTCTCTCTCTCCCCCTCTCTCCCTCTCTAACAATAACATTTTATATAATTATTGTCTTTGATACAGAGTAGATCCTGATTTTTGAGAGTCCTAGACCATAGATTATTATTAAAATCACACCCGTGTTAAGTGAGTGTAGAAACTCTGTGTGGGGGCCCCCGGAACTTCCAGACCCACAGGAATGCGCCCAGAGTGCCGGCCCGGTTCCGGTGAGCCGCCCCGTGTCCGAAACAGTTGAGAAATGACAGAGTTACTGTGTGGGGGTCCACAGGGGGTCCCTCTACTGTACTGTCCCTGTACTGTAATACCCGAAATCATCATATATACAGTTAATGTGTGTGGGTGTGTGTGTGTGTGTGTGTGTGTGTTAGGCTGCGTGTGTGTGTTAGACTTGGTTGTGAAAACCAACCAAACGCTATTTCCGTGCTTGGACACAGCCAGCCAGGGACGGACAGACAGACACCACTCGTGTGTATATATATATATATATATATATATATATATATATATATATATATATATATATACTGTATGAACAACTAAAACAAGATTTGATTAAAGTTTGAGAACATTTAACTTTAAGCAAACATCCATCCATCTAACCATCAACCACTTATCCGGAATCGGGTCGCGGGGGTAACAGTTCCAACAGAGATTTCCAGTCTTCCCTCTCCAGAGCAACATTAGCAACTTCCTCCTGGGGGATCCTAAGGCATTCCCAGGCCAGTGTGGAGATATAATCAATCTCCCCCCTCCCGGTCCTTGGTCTGCCCATGGGGTCTCTTCCCAGTGGGACGTGCATCGAGGACCTCACTAGGAAGATGCTCGGAGGCAGACATACTAGATGCCCCCGAACCACCCAAGCTGATGCCTTTCCATGTCAAGGAGCAGGGGTTCTACCCCGAGTCTCTCACGGATGACAGAACTTCTCAACCTATCTCTAACGCCCGGGGCTCCACTGGACACGTGTGACGCGGGACAAAAAACGAACCGGGACAATTTTAAAGCAGTCACCGAACGCAGCACAACGCAACGCATCGTAGGCAGTGGAGCCACCCTCCCTGCCGGTGACGGAGACGCAACGCTGACGCGTCAAGTGGAGCCCCGGCGTAAGGGAGAGGCCGGCCACCCGCCACTTGTATCCGCCATCTTATTCTTTCTTTCATGACCCACAATTCATGACCATAGGTGAGAGTAGGAGCGAAGATTGCTTGCTAGACAGAGAGTTTTGCCTTCTGGCTTAGTTCTTTTTTTGTCAACAGTGCGGTACAGCGACTGCAATACCACTCCTGCTGCTCCGATTCTCCGTGCTGGCACTGCGGAAATTAATCTGCCCCCAAACACAGAAAATCCTCTGGCTTACTGGCGCAGTACCTTCTTCCGCCACTAGTAGCAGACAAAGAGTTATATATATATATATATATATCACATTGTGAGCTATTTGTGGGGGGGAAAAAAGTTAAAAAACCGGGACACACGGCTGCATAATTATAGATACTCGATAAAATAAAAAGTAAAATAGTCTGGCTTTAAATACAGAGCATGCACTGCACTGCACAGCACAGCACAGCACAGCACAGCGCAGACGAAACAAGAGAAAATGACCTTCATTTGGGAGCAAGGGAACTAGGTCAGTCACTGTGGAGTTGATATCAAGTTCACCCACACAATTGTATGATGGCGGTGGCTGGGGTGGGGGGGTCTCTGTGTCACGAGGGGCGGGAGTCATATCTGTGGTCTCCACTTGGGTTAAGCTGAGCTATCAATTTAACCACTGGCTAAAAGACTTCCCCCTCTTGCTCTGCCCTTATCTGTTTCCCACAGTCTATTTTTAATTTGCCTGCGTTGTTCTCTCCAGAGCAGTTAAGGCTCAGTGTAGACCACTATACACTCACAACATAAAGACTGTACAGGCCCAAATACAATCCTGTAGGAAAGAGTTTCAGAGACAAACATTCTGGATTAGCTTAAAATCCATTAAACATTTTGAACTGTGACTTTGTGAGGCACACCCATAATGACATTTTTATTTTATTTTGCTAAACTTGTTTTAATGCTCATTTTAAAAGGAATTATCTAAAAATCCCCATATCCTTTCTTCTTGACCACACAGTATGGAATGACTCAAAGCAATATAAGCAAGAGACATCTTTGGCCAAAAAACATAAACTACAAATCCATTCTAAGCTGCAAAATCTTTGAAATCCCTTCACCACAGAGAATGATACACAGCTCCACTTTAGTTTAAGAATTGCTTTTCAAAGCCATGTTTTCTTTCTTTTTTCCCCTAAAATTTATCTCACGATTTTGCAACCCATTTTTTTTCACCCAGTGTCAATTATCTAATCATGGACGCTACACTTCCTCTGCCAACCTGGGAGGGGCAGTGGACTGACCTCACACTTCCTTCTATGCATGGCGAGTCCAAGCTGCTCCTTTTCACCTTACAGGGGGGAGTTTCCCCGGCTGGACGTAGCGCGTGGAGGGAACACGTTCCCTCCACGACCAGTTCCTTTCCCCTCTGGCCAGGGAAGTTGGTAGTTTAGAGACCAGGATTACTGCATGTTTTTGTGAGGGTACCTACCCTATACACGGGGAGAACATGCAAACTCCACACAGAAAGGCCCTTTCGCCAACCCCGCCTCGAGTATGGGCACTGATGACGTGGAGGAGGGAACACACCCCCAGCGCCCCCAGCGGGTATCGAGCCCAGGACCTTCTATAGCTGTGAGGCGACAGCACTACTGACTATGCCCACGTGCCCCTAAAGCCATGTTTTCTTAATAGGGATTTCTCCCACATTCACTGATAATAGTAATCTAGAAGCTAGATGGAATCAGCTTGAGGAAACCATGTTCTATGTGTCCTAACTAAGTTGTTTATTCACATACTAAAGTACTCAATTA
This sequence comes from Protomyctophum parallelum, assembly GCF_964188405.1. Classification (NCBI taxonomy): domain Eukaryota; kingdom Metazoa; phylum Chordata; class Actinopteri; order Myctophiformes; family Myctophidae; genus Protomyctophum; species Protomyctophum parallelum. The sequence goes on along the minus strand of NC_139710.1, from coordinate 21,895,305 downwards.
AAAGTTTCCAATGATGATGTAATAACCAATTTAGTTTAAAAGCATTGTTGTGACTAGATCATCATATATCTGATACTTGCATTCTAGCATGGTTATTCCATGACTAAACCTTTCAGCATTATGATGGGCATAAAAAAAAACCCATGTTTCCCAAACAGTGGGTCAGGATCACGGATCCATTTTTGTGGGTCGCAACTTCGCAAGTGAATATCCCTTTATTTTTTGTTTCCTAACCTTTGTCATTAATTATTTTCTAAAGATTTCCTCAGAAATGAATGGATTTCATGAATAAAATAAAAAATAATCAAAGAAATTCCCTAAATTAGGAAACAAAATAATGTTTTATAAGCAGTGAAAATAGCAGATCTAGAAGCTCGCAATGTGTCACGAAGCGACGCGTAAGGTCTTAAATCTTAAGGATTGCAGATTTACACTGGAGTTTCTACAACGTCATTTCAAAGCCTGTGCTGGAGTTTGACTTGAAATCATTCACATTGCCCTCAGCTAACTCGGCTTCTAGATTGTTTGGCTTTTTCATACTCCTCCTGTACATATGCTGCTCCTGGTTTAAGATGGGGGTGCTGTGCCACATTTCCCACCTCTGCCTAATTGTTAAGTGGGCAACCCTAAAAGCCTTGCCAGACTACCTTAGAGGGGACAGAGTCAATAACTCAAACTGCTTCTAGCTGGTGACAAGTTTTTGCTTTTTGGTATGGTGTATGTATGGGCATAAGGTTTTCAAAAACCACCGCAAACGACTTGGGCTTTCCCCCCAGTGGTCTCTTTGCGGTGACTCCAATATTATATAGGTATGGTTGAAACCCTAAATAATTGATAGAAGAAATAATTCTCCAAAATAACTTATGGAAGTGGAAAGGCATTTTGAAGATGCCGTTCACAATAGCTGCCGGGGGGGTCTGCAAACAGGCCACTAGAGGGTCGTTTGCAATGGTTTTTGAAACTCACTGTGTCTCAGAGGAGGGCTGTGTGGGTAGTTAAGAAACCTAGGCAGCCTACCAAACCTGCCTGATGACATCTTCAAACAAGATTTTTATATTTTGTATTCATGCAAGGAAAATGGCTTCAGCATGCCAACCTTCCAGGAAGAGAAAGGTTGTAGTTTCTACTTTAGGTTGGAATCCACATCAATGACGTCATTGATAGGCATGTTTTGTCCTCACGTCGTGAGTGGACGGAAATTGTGGCATCTTTTAATGCGCAGTAGAGAACCAATTATATGTAAATGAGGTTGGAATGGACATTTTGTGACGTGCTCAAGCGAGTACAACCAGGAAAAGACGACTACTATATTACGATATCCAAAATCAATACCAATATCCAGTCTCCTATCATCCTATCAGTCTCCTATCCTCACAAATGTCATAATATGAGATACAAATCAAATGTGGATGGGGCGACCTATGCTTGGCCGCATGTAGTGGAAAACCCCAGATGAAAGTATCATCTTCTTCTAAGTAACATAATCGGCTTAGAGGAGTTGATGCTGAGGCCTTGGCGATGGTGCCTCGTACACCGGATTCACACATGCCAAGGAGGTGTGGCAGACAATACAGAGCTTATAAATAGATCCGCAATCCTTTGTGATAATGTTGATAATAGATGATGATCCTTTTAACCACATGAAACCCAGCATCCCTATTCTGGGGCGAAGAGATTCTGTGTGTGTGTGTGTGTGTGTGTGTGTGTGTGTGTGTGGGGGGGGGGGGGGGGTATAAACCCCATGGGGGACCCCTAACTATAAAGACTTTTAACAGCATGGTGGCCAACATCTGACACAAAGAAACAGGTGTCACATTAAACTCCATATTGGAGGGGCTAGCGCCCCTCAAAGAAAATCTTTCCTTCAGCAGCTAGGTACATTTCCTAGTTACCATAATAATTTACGAGATTCTGGTAGGTCCTACAGGATTTGAAAACTTGGAAGACACGTTATAGTTAAAGAAAGTTTGAGAAATGTGTGGCAAATCTGCAAAAGAAATGCTTACCACTAGCTTTCTTCACAAATGTGTTCATAAAGGTGTCTACTATAACATAATACATTTGTTCCAACCCAACTCCCCTGGGAAACTTTGTGACAGCTGCTAAAAGTTGGGGTACCATTAACAACCAATATAAGGCAAAATTTCATTATGCTTTAAGTAGCATGTGACATGTTAAACTAGGGGGTTTTCATGATGCTGAATCCACGAAAATACTCCTTGGGCCATAGCCACATAGGCCATAGCCACACATTTGTGATGCCGGCTATGGGCATTTTTAGGCAAAGGAGTGTTTTTTGTGCAAAACTAATGCTTGCAATGGATTCAGAATCATGAAAAACCCCTAGTTTGGCACGTCACATGCTACTTAAAGAATAATGAAATTTGGAAATGTTTGCCTTATATTCCAACTTTCAACAGCTGTCACAAAGTTGGGTTGGAACAAATGTATGATTATGATTGTAGACACCTTTATGAACACATCTGTGAAGAAAGCTAGTAGTAAGCATTTTTTTTGCAGATTTGCCACACATTTAGCAAATTTTCCCTTATTATTTACAGCATTCCATATGCATTCCTATTCTGTGGATATTCCATATCCACTGGCAAACCACATGAAAAAGCAGGAATATTGTAAGCATTCTGATACTTCTTGAATGCAAGCGTGGCTGCATACATACGTAGGAAAGGAGCTGCATCAATGCATGAAAAAGGCAAATGCATACTGTCTGTATTACGTAGCTGTGTACAAATTAATTTCCGTGTGAAGCTCACTGGTGTCACTGGTTCCCCAGCATTCCAGCGGCAGCTCAGAGAAACCATGGTGAACATTGTCTTATAATGTCAACAGCTTCTTTAACTTATCCCACTGTGACCTGCACTGAAGTACTGTATGCATGTGTAAATGAATGTTACTGTTACATATTATGTAAATTATGGAGAGCTGCTGAGCTTAGTCTGATGTTTTTGCTAGCGATGGCAGTTGTGTCGAGTTAAGATTGCTCCTTTCTAGTCTTCCCAAACATATGGAATAACGGTCTTCCAAACGTACAACTAAGACCCATTGCTAAGTCCAATTCTAAGTCTAGCAACTGCTGGTATGATATCCACCATCTTATCTGACAAATATCAAGAGTCAGTCAATGTAAAATAGTTGACTGACATACAAGCTGGAAACCTTGTATGTCCAAAACGATTACATTTCGGGAAATGGACAAAATAAATAACCTGTGTTCCAATGGATCAAAGTTATTATTTGTCAGAAATTGTCACAAACTCTTGTGTTAATTTTAATTAATTATATATTTATAAAATCGACAGACTTTTTCACCTAATTTTCGCACCACAACATGTGGTTAACCCATTATAACCGGGAAAGCATCAGTGTCATTTTAGATTTTAGCATATATACCGGTATAAAGCAACGAAAATTATTTTACAGTATACAATGTCATACCATGCTCAGGCTGTGTTCACTTTGTGCCACGCTGCGAGCTTTACACGAAAATGAAAAATATGATTAACACAAATCTTCTTCTTGGGGTCCCTGGAAGTTCCTGGAACAAAACATTTTCAGATGGAGGTTCATGGCCAAGTAATACATATCATTTTGGGGGTCCTTGGCATGAAAACGAATACTTTTAATTAATATTGCATGTTTATTCACTATTGATATCTTGAGGGGTTTAGAGGTTGCATTGGAGAGGTAATGATGACAATAATAGTAGGTTAGTCCTATTGACAGTAATAGTAAAATAAAAGGTTATACCAATGTGTTCAGGATGTTACATTGATGTATATATATATATAATATATATATACATATATATATCGGGCTGGGCCTGGTCGGGTTCGAGCAGAGTTTGAGAAATCTAGCCTGGATACCCACGTTTGGGGAACCTCCCGGCATAACATCATTTATCCATGTTGATAACAAAAACATTGGTAGAAGAAGTACTTCTTACCACAATATAGAAATACTCCGTTAAACGTAAAACATCTGTATTCAACATTTGACACGAGTAATAAAGGGAACAAAGTACAAAAGGTTTGTCATCAAAATAGGTTTACAATACCAAATTAAAATTATTAGAATATTTGTAAACACGTCAAAACATAGATAAAAAAGAAAATATTACCGGTAAAAAGAATGCTTCTACGTGTGAGCTTATATATAAAATAGGTCTTCAGATTGGTTATTGCATGGTTTGCATTACTAATCTAATTCTGCAAAGTAAGTACCGGTAGTCAAATGATTGTAGTTGAGTAAATATTAAAATAAAAGGTTCTAAATTGTACTTGTGCAGTACTTGAGTACATTTGCTTAGTTATGTTCTACCACTGCATGCATTCAAGCTAACATCACTATCTGATCAAATCCAATGCTGACAGCTTGAGTCTGAAGTTGTGACTTGGGTTGACTTGGGTCCCAGAAAATCTGATGGGCGCCTGTGGCCTAATTCATATCAAACCGTGGCTCCTTGAAATTCCAAAGGTTGAGTCACTAGACGTAAGTATACTAGAACCAATAGCCAATTATTTGTCCTCCCATTTTTCTCCCCAATTTAGTTGTTGTGCCAATAGATTCCACCCCACACACAGTCACTGCTTGGATCGCTGGTAGTCCCTGAACCAAAGATCAAAAAATTTTGATAATTCTAAATGATAATAAACAAACGAACGTTTCTGTACGTGTTGACATCACAGTACGACTGCTTTTGTGTAGTCACACATAGCCTGATGATCGAAGGCCGCATAGGCCGAAACGTTGCTATTTCCCTGTAAATAAATGGTGGTCACTGCATTTGAAGACAGTGTGCGGTTGTTTTCCTTAGTCACACGACCCAACATTGGGTTAAATGTGGTTCAGGTACCTGTGAATTAGATAACTCACTCACTTTTACTAAATGAGACACTGACTTTTTTCTAAAATAGCTACATCTCCCATGAGTAGACTTTTCCCAAGTCACAATTAGCCTACTGCTCAAAAAGAAAAAGTGGAAGCAGAGAGAGAGCAGACATTAAATCCATCTCTGCAGGTCGTTTGCACTGTCTGTCTGTCTGTCTGTGCAGAAAGCACCACAGGCGCAATAACAACCTGTGAGGTCTCCCAACACTCCCAAGATGCAAACAGAGTTTAACCACGTCTTAAATTCTACGTTTCTGAGCAAGTCAGTTTCCTGCCATAGAGTGCAAGACTGCCAGTGCCATCAACATAATAATATGAGATTATTTCATAAACCTGTGCAGTACAGTACATTCTGTATGTATTGGAGTACAAAAACACACACAGACGTGGTTCTCAACCTTTCAGGCCATGGCATCGACCCCCCAAAATGATCATTTTTCAATTCAGCCCCCCCCCCCCCCCCCCCCATTGACAAGCACATGGAATTGTAGGAGTCGAGGCATAACATTTAGTTTGACTCAGTGCCACAGATACAAATTGTGAAAATAGCAGACCTTATAGATCGGCTATTTTCACAATTTTGGCCTCTTTCCTATATTATTTGATAGCTTGCCCAATGTTTGACCAGTTTTTATAATTTCGTTTGTGATTACTTTTGATGCCGTAATGGTCTTTTTTTCTTTACGGTATTAAAAAGGTCTTAAAAGTCCTTAAATTGTCCGTTCTCTGGGGACCCCACCAAAATCAAGTGGTGACCCCCCCTGGTGAGGACTGGTCTCATCATGCTGGTCCCTTCAGTTTGTTACTTTAATCAACCATCTGATCAGCTGGTTGACATGCTTTGGCTGCTTGCTCTAACTACAGTACTGTATTATGTTTACGTCAGTTTGGACATACAGTATATGGGGGCCACCGTCATTTAAATTCTCTGCCTGATTTCTGTTCCCTGTACACACAGAATTGACACAAGTAATTAACAAATGTCAAAACATTGTCATTGCATGCCTCACAGAGAGAGAGAACGATGGAGAGCTAGATGTGTATACATGTGGTGGAGATTTGCAGTTTTGCACACTATTGAGTATTGAGCACCTTTCTAGTTGTTCTTCATGTTTTCAGCAATAGTAAAGTTACATACGTGTGTGTGTGTGTGTGTGTGTGTGTGTGTGTGTTTGTGTGTGTGTGTGTGTAATTTACACATGAATAGTTTGTGTGTACATTCTTGAGGGAAAGATAGTGTTTTCTATGACTGTCTCTTGACAAAGAGCCATGCAGTGTGATTTGCATGCTTATATGGGGTGAGATGCTGCACTGTCTTTGTGCTGCTTTGATGGTTTCGCTCTTCTGCTTTGTATTATGCTTAATTTATCATACTCCATTGTCGCCTGCATTTGCATAAAATGGGCAGTCTCCAAGCTCCAAATGCATCACTGCGTTGTGAGCTTGTAGATCGGCTCTTTCTGAAGAATAAATCACTAAAACCAGGCTTTACAGATGTAACAAAACATTCAGTTGCTATATACAGCATCTTCACAAATACATAAAACGCCATGGTAATTATGGAAAAGTATTGGTTGTAGGAATTAAAGTCTTCAAACCCTAAACTAATGACCAAAGGGCTCTTTACACACTAAATATCTTTGCTGAACATATCTACAAGCTCACGACATGTTGTGACGTGTTGTGAGCTTAATGCTTATAGATCTGCTATTTTCACTGGATGTTCACCCCCAGAGTAGCGGGATTCTAGGGTATGAGTGGTTAAACAGCCAATATAAATACACCCAACAAGACTTAATTTAGTTTAATTGGACATGCTCTGTATGTCACAAAAAAACGCTTGAAAAGGAAGAGTAAGATCAAATGCTTTTTGTGGTTTAGGTGGTTCAAAAAAGTACAAAATGACAAATACAGTGTAGTGGGAGAATAAGCATGTTTATTTTGATATCGCTGGAGTCTGCTCCCTCTATGTGTGGATAAACTCAATACCTCCTTTGGAGTTGATATCCTAAGACAACAGTAAAGGGACCTGAAATGAAAACCACAGTGTCCAAAAGACCCAACGTTGTCAAAATAAACAGGAGTGTTTGAATCTATTTATAAAGCTCAATAATACTACAAATATACTAGCTATAGTTAACGCTGGTGGAGACCAATATTTTTACCTCTGATCATATCCGAACAATCATATTTTTGTTATGCGTTATTACATTCATAATGCTGAATCATTGTTATTTTGTTAAAAGCCTTGAGACACTCTTTTGGTTGCAAAAAGTGTGTTGCATTATGGGATGAACAGCAGTGGATCTTCTGCATTTGATCAAACATTGCACAGTAACCTTTCCAGCGTTATTGTCTCCACCAGGCCGAAGGCACATGGGGAGAGAGTATGTTTTGCACTTCGTCCATGTGTGTGAGTGTGTCCGTCCGTTACCAGCTAATCTTGGGCACCGTTAACCCGGTTGATGCCAAATTTTGCACACACACTCCCTGGATGCCAACGATGAACCTCTGCCCCAAAATTTTCAAAACGGCCTGTTATAACGCCACCAAGAGGCAGACTTTTGAAAAACACAATTTTTTATATTACTCCTCCAGATTCTGTTAAAAAATCCCGCAAATCGTTACACACTATCTGTCATGTCATGTGTTCAAGACGGATCTGTCCGATATTTCATATTCCATCCTAATTGGCTAACATTGGCCTGTTATAGCACCACCAACAGGTGGATTTTTGGAACAAAATGCCTCAAATCAAACAATTGCCAAGAAATGGCACCCTTTTCACATTGGCCACCAGGAGGCCACAACCTGACCTGCCCTGGTGGAGACCTGTGCCCAGAGGGGCACTTTATCTAGTTTATCTATGTGTACCTCAAGAGTACACATAGACTCTCAGAGTTAAAACGGACACTCAGGATTTTACTGTATATAACAGTGGGGTCCTGGCCATTGAGGCCTTAGAGGGGTTCCAGGGGGTCCCCACACATTTTTCTTACCATGGCTATTTAAAAATAGACGTTATACAGTACAAGCTCACAACACGCACAAAAATGTTTGAGAACCACTGCCTTACAGAACTAACTCTGAGAGTTATGAAGGTTCTTTGAAAAGAAAGTTTGAGAACCGCTGGAGTGTAACGTGGCTATACCTTTGAGATGAGCTCATCGTGATTGGCCAGATGTGCCCGACAGTGGATGCAGCTGTAGGTGCGGTGGCAGGTCGGCAGGTAAGCCTGGAAGGTCTTTGATTTGGTCATCTTCACCATGTCAGTGGGGCAGGGCTCCTCGCTGGTGTCAGGGCTGGCACTGGAAGAGTTGCAGCTCTGCTGGACTTGCTGACAGAAGAAGCACTGGAAGATGCAAGCAAGAGCCGTCGTTGTTGTGAAGTGGGTGTGTGGCGCACTCCACACATACACCACGGGAGAAAATCAAACCTGTGGGGAGGAAAGGGGGAGGAGGACATGGTGAGAAACATGCCCAATATGCTGTCATTATATTCCTTTCGGATGGATAGAAGGATGGATGGATGATAGATAGACCTTCGTTGGGGTACAGGCTTTAGGTCCGACTGTCATTAGACCGACTACCTACCTGAAACCCCAACATGACCCTAACCGCAAGCTAAGCACGCATGTCAGACCAACGCATGTTCAGGAGCGACGGGTGATTTCCGCATGTCGGATCTTTGGTGTGTCGGATCTGCGTGTTTACCCCCTTCATTGATCTAAGGGAAATTCAGTACAATTTAACGAATAAGATCAATACATGGTGAAGTATTGATTTAACATTTACCACTGACTTTAATTGCTTATGTAAAATAAAATATCTCCAAGTTATCTCAAACAAACCAAATCAGGTGAAACCATTGAACAGACCTATCAATAAAATGTGTTCTAGTGAAATCAAGTGTGTCATAACATGATAAAATACATCTTTAATCATGCAAATTGAAATGGGATTTGACTCTCCTGTATATAAAATGCTAATTGTCATGTGCATCACATACTATTATGTAATATTTATATCCTTTAGGAAGATATACAATGGATTGGCACTTACAGATTTACTAGATTTTTCCAATCAGAAAGTAATTCTAACATCACTAGCGAGTTTATAATGGCAAGCCAAGCTGCCTGGCACTTCCTGATTGGAAATACACAACTGGATTAAATTCCCATCATGTATTGGATTGGAGAGGGATAGCAACATAATAGTTATCGTTGCTGTATCTGTGTGTGTGTGTGTGTGTGTGTGTGTGTGTGTGTGTGTGTGTGTGTGGCTGAGCATAGACGTAACGCTCCGCCTGCCTCTGATTGGCCTGCCCGTCTTGACTGTCCTCCAAGATGCGAGGTTACTCCGTGGTGGGAAATAATACAAGACAGCTTGGCACGTGCGACAGAATGAAGACTTGTAACTAACTTGTCAGTTTTATTTTTGTAGAAGAGCCAAACTAATATTGTTTATGCTGTTTGCTTTGATTGAATAATTGATTGAACACACGTGTACGATGTACTATGATTCATGATTTGGGTGTGTACTTCTAAATAAAGTGTAATAGTGTTGATTATCGTATATTAATCTAATTATAGTAAACTAACACTATTATACTAAAAAAGATAAAGGTGAACGGTACAATAATGTTTCACGTTTACACATAATAAAATACACAATAATCAACACAAACACTTTATTTAGAACACACCCAAATCAAATCAGACCAGGCTTTCCTCCGAGGTGGACGTGAGGTTAGTGTGTGTGTGTGTGTGTGTGTGTGTGTGTGTGTGTGTGAGAGTGTGTGTGTGAGATCCATAGGGGGCACTACAAATGTTCCAAATGTCACGGTTTGTTGCCACATGACTCCCCCACAAACACCACCACCACCAAATTAACGATTTCATGACATATGTGACAATGACTGTCAAACAGGTTCCGATATGCCATGATGTTTACCTGTAACCTGCTTCAAACTTAGTGGGAGGGGCCCATTTCTTACAAAAACTGCTGAATGCACAAGCACTTTCACTTCTGCCAACAGGTGGTGCCACAAATTCAGAAAGTTGGAAGTCATAGAAATGCTATCTCCTCCCCTTCCTCCTGGAAACCTGAAGGCTGCAACCCATGACTTACACAGCCTGGCTAGGCAACCCAGCCTGGGGGGATATGCGCTCTACAGATTGTGCTTCCTTCTCAAGTTGTAGCTAATTCCGAATTTTTTTGGGGGATGTTTTTCTGTCCATTTAGAGGCAATGGAATGACTTACTCAAGAAATTACTCAATTCAAAGTTGGTGTTCTTTTAAAATTTATTTTTTTAGTCTTTTGGCCTTTTATTGATAGATCACAGTAGGTTGACAGGAAATGGGGAGGGAGATGGGGGAGGCTGTGAGCGGGGAAGACACGCAGCAATGGTCGTCGGGATTGGGACTCGAACCTGCAACACACTGTCAGGCTGGATTACCAGCCTAGGTGCCCGGACCGCTAGGCCAGCCCAGCAATTCAAGGTTGTTTTTTAGGAGACAGACAACCAAAATGTGTTGAAAGAGAGGAAGTGGCCAGGTTGTTGTGAGTGACTAACCATCTCACTCTTGAGTTTGTACGTCAAATCAACAACTTGATAGCAATGTTGTTGATGTAGAGTGGACATCTCATAACATGTGTGGACATGGGACATGGATTAAGAATAGATTATTTAGCTACACTCAACAAGGACTGTGTATTGGTATATACCATCTAGTAAATATGAACAGGCACTGCAACGCTGAGAATAAAGTTTCAAATGAGAGCAACGTGTTGGAACAGGAAGAGAAGGGAGAGAGAGAGAGAGAGAGAGAGAAGGAGGGGGGAAGCCAGTTGGAGAGAGAGGGAGAGACAGAGTGAGAGAAGTCAGAAGGGGGGGGGGGGGGGGGGAGTCAGACAGTCTAGTCGAGCAAACAAAGAAGCTTCCGCAACTCAACAGGAAACATGCCGTGCCGTTTACTACTATACTCCTTAGTACAACGGTGTAGCTTTCCCAAAATAACTGATCTACAAGCTGACCACATACTTGTCCTTCTTGCCCTGATGTTGACAGTTGCCTTTAATAAAGGCGTTCCTAAAAAAAATTACTTTGTGTGCCCGGATCCTTCTCTTTTTATCTGTCTTGATCCCGTTTTTGATCCGTGTGAGCCCTTTTTTTATTTATTTTTACAACTTTATTTATAAGATTTTTGTGAGCACCTTTTCATCATTATCACATTGTGCTATCTCCATTGAGCACCTGGTTAGTTCCTCTTTTTTCACATGCTTGTATTAGTTTGGATTTCGGGGCAAGTGACACCGAACTTATGTGAGACACAAAGAGTAATCAATTTGGGGGGGTGAACTATCTGTTTAATTTGTGGAAATTAAATTGTCAGTGTTACCCACACGTGGAAAAATGAGAAAACAACAACTAAACACAATGATGATCCCCCCCCCCCTTCTGCAAACACACACACACACACACACACACACACACACACACACACACACACACACACACACACACACACACACACACACACAAAGCCATTAAGTGACAGGATGAGTGATGCAAATCTCTGCTCTATTCAGCTGTAGAACAAGTCTTAATGTCAGCAAGCGACAGGCAGTGTTGTACAAAGGAGTCATTAAATAAGGGATAATAAGATCATGTTACTTGACTTGGGAGATAGCTGCACTATCTTACAACAGCCTCATTGGCAACAAGTCAAAACCAGGAATTACATTAAGCCTTTTTTTATTTGTCTGCTTACACGTTTGCAAGTGAAAATGATCTTTATTCCTCTGCACATTAAGCACTGGATTGAACCAATGGCATCCCAATTGGGCAACAAATCACCAAAAAATAGCCAATCTACAAGCTTGCACGTGCAGTTTGTATATTATTACTTAAATATTTATGTAAGGGGGATATATCTACATATAGCCTATATATATGGCAACTCATATCCAGTATATGTATCCAGTATGTGTTGTTGTTTTAAATGTAACCCATTAAAATCTGGAAAGTATGTAATTTTAGATTTTTGGCCCTTCCAAAGTAGCAGATATACAAGCTACAGTACATATGCTATTTTTCAACATTTTTGAAAAATCTTGAAAGTGTGAGAAGTGCTGATTTAGACGGCATTCCTAGAATCGGCCCCAGGTTTTAAGAAAAAAAACGCTGTGTTATTGTCACTGCTATGAGCTCACACAGTCAAAACAAAGGGAAGGCAGCACCGCGTGCGTCTCGCTGGTGACTGACCAGCACTACAGGAAGAGAAGAGAGAGAGACCTCCAGACAAAGACACTCTCTCTCACATGTCCTCACAGCGACAACAACAAAGACACAATGTTGACCATCTCGTTTGCTTTCATCTAATTACCTTCTAATTACCTGTTCGACGGTGACAAGTCCGTGCGGAGTCCCTAAACCCTCATTTATTTATAGCTACTCCGTCGTACGGCGGTGTCGCTGGCTGAAAAGAACAGATCTGCAAGCCATATAGTTTGCCGAGGTGCGATCCCCCCTCGTCAAGCGACAACCTTGACACAATGCCTTAATAGTACATAATACAGTAATAGCATAAGCCTTTTAATTAAATGGCGTGAATGGAACGTGGCACTTCTGATCAGAACATTATTTAAACAAAGAACACGACGCCAACTTCAGGAGAGCGGCGTGTTGTTTTTCTGGGACTGTTTGAGGATCTTGTTATTGTTGATAAAACACTGTCTCTGTGGCTTATATTGAGCAACACATCTCTGGTTCTGATTCTGAATAAGTATAGTTCTACTCACCACCTGAATCCGAGTGGATCAAAAAATAAACAGGTGAGGTTCAAATCAATGCTTTTCATAGCAAGGAACTATATTGTTGTCCTCGTGTTTGTTGACTTCTTCTGGTCCACGCGTGTCGTCACCGGACGACAACTTCTGTCCTTGTGGTCGTGGTGTTGATGATGATTCTCATTTCCACTGTCTTTCTTTGTTGTTTCTTTTGTGTTCGTGGTAGACTGGCCTGGTTACTTTGATATACATAAACGTCACCGTGGTGGGCCGAACCGCAGCCTGACTGACACCCTCACCTCCCAATGGCTCTGCAGGGTTCCAGGGAAGACACGTAGGGGGGAGGGGACGCTCTGGGCCCGGATGTGTAAATAAATACAAGGGGGTATACTTTTATTCCATGTATTGTATACGACACCGTTATACGACGCATCGATAGTTATTTGTGTGATGTGGACTTGCTTCCCATCACTAGAAACTAGCTTAAACAATATAGTTATTTGTTAGTACATTATATATGCTACTACATCAATGACGGCAGAATGATCAGTTTCGAACGATTTACGCGTGCTGCTTTATTTTATTTACAAGTGACAACCAATTTCCAGAATGCGTTCAAACAAAATGTGAATAACCTCCTGTGAAGTGCTTCACACACCATAACAATCGCGACAGTCATAGTATCATAGCATTGAATGATATTGTTCCCACGGTTAACACCTGAAAAAGGCAGGTATATTCATTACCCCCCCAGGCCACATTCTCTGTGTTTTGACCAGACTACTGCATCATGGACTCGACTCATGACACAAAGCCAGTGATTTGATATGCTTGCTTCCCTAATGTGTCGAGGATTAATATCAGTCAAATTTCCTCCAGGAAAACAAACTCGACAATGATGTTGCATAACAAAAGGACCATTCAGGACAAAATCAAACATCGAACCAAAATACTTCCTAACCACATTGATCTGTGAGGTTTGAGGACAACAGCGTGTGCCATGTTTACAATCAGTTCACGTGGCAGTTACGAGACAGGAGAGACCTAGAGCGACATATGGAAGGACAACAACACCGTATTGTTCTCAGTGAAGACAAAAGATAAACACAATACATTGTCCGTTTATATATTATTATTATTATTTAAGAAAGAAAATAAGGGGGGGGGGGGGGCAAGCTTACTCAGAATAGCAGGTGGAGGGAAGGTGGAGAAAAGGCTTTCTCCAGTAACGGTCCAGTCCAAGGGCCCTGCGGGGACACGACTGTCACCGTCCCTACTTGAACTGTGTTGACTCCATGGACGCCGTTAGGTCTCCCAACATAACATGAGCTCCTCCAGAGGGACTAGGACCTCCGACAGCGGGACTAGGCCTGTTTCCATCCAACAGATCTGGATCGTCTCTTTCTGTGCCAGTTGTTCCATCGGCTAAAAGAAAGTACGCTGAAGTGTGTGCATGCCCGAACCGATCTTACAATCGTGGGGGAATAAAAAACAAAAACAAACCGATGCGGGGCAGGTTTAAAAGGCAAAGCAGTTTGATGTTTATGATGCTCCCCCGTCGGCCTATGACGCGGTTCCTGCCCGTGGCCCAGTTTGAAAGGAATCTTTAATGCGCTGCGATGCGCGCGCGGACGGCTGGCTGTCGCTCAGTGCGACATCAAACCTGTCACACATACAGCTGCACTTGTTTACGCCACAGTTTGTGTGGATCCAAGACGTCCCTGTGATGCGCTGCCGACTGCTGTCGAACCGCAGATACATCCGAACTTCTTCAAACTTATTGTTGTCATGAATGGAGAGTCGCCTTGGTTACATCGCCGTCCTCGGTCGCGTTCGAACAATCCCTTGATGTCGAGCAAAGCAGCCAATCGCTCTTCAGAGACAGACTGGAGAGATAGCGCGCTCACGTCGCTGTGGCTTGTTTTTGGCCATGCGCGCCACCGAGGCAGACACGTGCCACCTCTTGCCAAATAACCCACTGCGCATGTATGAGCGCATTGTGAGCACGTGGTCAAGCAGAGCTGTTGTAAACAAAAACAATGAACAAAAAAAGGCTTAATGGGGAAAATCAATAACATGAAACATAGCCCACAGACGCTTGAATACTGTATGTTGTGATCGAACATGCATTCTGCAAAGCACAACACGGATTCATAATGCTATTTGTTAATGAGTATTTGGTCTCACTGTAAAATTGTCAATCACAAGTTTTAAATAGATTCGTTTTTGAGGGGCGTTAGCTACGCCAACGTCTGGGCTTTTCAGACGCTTTAACACGTGTGTTGTTTTTTTTGTTTTTTTACCAGTATGAAGATGAAGACGCCACATACCGCAAATAAAAGGTTTAAAATGGTGTCGACCGAGCTGTAATATAGGCTAATCCGCACAAGGAAACAATTGAGCGCCCTCTGCGGGACGCAGCAGAAACTATTCAAATTGTGTGATGCTGGTTTACCTTAGGCGCAGCCAGCCTCCATCTGCCATTGCAGTCACTTTGCAATGCAATTGCCCCAGGCAACAGAAACGCAGTGGTAGGCCTATATGTTAGTATCGCAACGCGAGGCTAGGTTTACCTGCTGTGAAGGTTTTAGCTGGAAGGAAGATGTTCATTATTAGAAGAACCATTTTAAACTATGAAGCTGTGAGCCTGTGATAGGCCTACTTAATTGTAATACCCTAATCCGATATTATTATATTGTTACGATGCTGTCGATTAAAATATAAATTGTTCATTTCTTTTAAACATATTTTTAATTTTTAATTTTATGATTGTAAAGCTCTTCCAGCTGCATTGCTGTTTGAAAAGTCTTACATAAATATGTATGTATTGTATAAGTCGTCTAAACTAGAGGTCAGATGAATCTAATCTACGAATCTTTAAAGAAAAAGAAAAGGAAGGAAGAAAATGTGAAGTTTTGGCCTGGACTTCAGTTGCATGGATTTTGGATTTCGTAATGGGCAGATCTTGTAATGTCAGTTGTCACCTTTGGGTGATGAGGATGGGGAATAGGCCTACTACATAGGCTACTAGTCAGAGGATGTGAAATACATGCAGTATACTCACAATGTTTTTTAAATTACAAATTGTTATACAGTTAACATGTACTTAAATGTATACCTGTAAGGGTGGTGCGTGCTACATCTTAGATGATATTGGATTATGAAGGACATTAAAATATGTTAGTCTCTCATGGCTATGCTGTTAGTTCATTTCCAGTGCTAATTGGAAAATATATTTATTCCTCCCTTAAAAAGGCACAAATACCAACTGGTGGAAGGGAAATTATTGGGAATAGCTATATTTTCTGATACTTTAAGGTAACTATTTTGGATAAGCCTGCTTATGCAAGGAGCATTTAATTAAATGTAGTGAACAAAGTAAATTATGATTGCTATTGTTTGCATAACAATTAAATTTTTTAGTAAATGCATTTTAAAAGTTAAAGAAATTAAAAACACCGAAAGGCAGAAGATGTTTCAAAGTGGCAGTCAGTCTTTAATCATAGCAAAGAAATGCTTCGTTCAAGTCAAATCCTTCACACAACAGCAAAATTAAACTGACCAATCAATTTCAACCATTTCTATGGCAGGTGAAACAGAACCCCTTATAATACAACCAATATACTGATTCCTTCTGAAAAGTCAACTACACAATTTAAGGTTATACTGATCAAAAACATACAGCAAGAAGTAGTTAAATTGGAAACAATTCAAACAATATTAGCATTTGCTAGAAACAATCATTTTACAATAAAAATATTTGCACAAAAACATTTAAAAAAAAGTCTCAGAAAGGGTAACATAAAAATATAAATGTTCCGTTTTCATCTTTTCAGTACAGTCACAAATCACACAGCTGTGGCAACAAATTCTCGTTCAAATTACACAACTGAAAGATAAGGAGCTGAGATCCCACCTCTAAACCCACCCCTCCCGATTTGATTGTGGTTCATTAGAGCATACTGCAGTTACAATGGATAACATACTAAACAAAACATCAAATCTTGGATATCAAGACTATCAAAAAAGGCACAAAAACAGACAGATCGCACAAAGAACTCGGCAGAAGCTTATCATACAACAGAATCCCAGTAAGTGCCCTTAATGTTCTCATCACCACCATTTATCTACAACAGTGGTTCTCAAAGTGGGGTCCAGGGACCCTCACGCTTCCTTGTTGAGGGTGTTCCAAATGGAACATTTACAGGTCTGTAACTCTCAACGAGTTATGGGGGTCCTGAAAATAAAAATGTTTGAGAACCACTGATCTACAGGCATGTCAAGTCCCTGCAGGCACCTGGTCATGGATGACATGTCCCATCCCAAGAAGTGAAGCAAGTGCATTTTGTCAAAGAGATGCGTATACAGTTGAGTGCGCCAAGAGCACCGGTCCGGGGCTGAAGCCCAGCTCAGACCAAAGATTTGTCTTTGTGACGAGAAAAAAAAGAAAAGAAAAAAGTTTAAGCACAATCTATACTTCATTGTTCGACTGTGTCATCATTTGAAAATAGACATTCTACAAGCTCACAATGCGTCACAGGCACATTGCGAGTTAGTTTGTAGATCTGCTTTTCTGGTGTGTGACACTATAGACCGATTCACAGAGGGGTGCCCTGGGCGCGGCCATTACTGAGGTGTAATCCATGGAGCAGGTGCTCCGTAGGCCAGGTGTAGCTAATCAGTGCTGCTGCACTCAATGGTACACCTCAGTAATGGCCGCACCCAGGAAACCCTCTGTGAATCGGTCTATAAGTGTCTGGCATGTGACGGAAGCATAAATTAAGCATTAGAACGTTGGAGAGAAAATCCAGTTCTGAATTTCTCCTTAGAAGTTAAAGTAATTTTTTTCTTCCCCAGAGATAAATCTCATGAACTTACTCGCCCCAATACTCTTGTAATCAACTTGTGAAAAGTTGTTTTCATGCATGCAATGATTTGTCAGCCAAAGCAATAGCGGCTGAATAGGCCCTGTACTTGATTCGGCTTCCAATGATTTAGTTGCCAATAGAGCCATATTCTAAGAGAATGCTATATTTTCTCAACTGTATTCTGAAATGCTTTAGTGTTAGAACTTTAGTTTCTATTTATTTTAGTTGTGGTTTTAGTCGGTGTCCTCTGTTGACATGAAGTCTACCAAAGAAACATGGTCAATAAATTGGCAGCCATTACATTTGGTAGAGCTATACAATTCATCATTATAAATCGGTCATTGAGGTCTAATTGATGTTTCCAAGTGTTGTCTGTCCTTCGTCTGCAATAAAACCATAAAATAGAACAGTATTTGATTGACAATGGATAACATTAGTTTTGAGTTCTGCTGTAGTTTTAGTTCTGTTGGTTTTGATATGGCAAAACACATCAGTATAAAATGTGGTTTTTAAAGCAAGATCTTATATAGAAAATACAATGTGTCCTGCTATTGTAACTACCTCAATGTTTGCACGACTAGATCCCTTTCCTAGAACAGGCAGCAAAGCGGTTTGTGTTTAATGTGGCAGACACATCTACCATTCTCCCTTTGAAACCACCATGCAGATGGCTACCATTCTCCATTTGCAACCACCTACAGGTCATTTGGCCAAAAATACATCAAGCAAAACTGGTGTATGTGTATGTGTATCGTGTACATATACATACACACACAAAGATAACTGCAAGCTAAACAAACGAAACAACAAAAACATAGGGGCAATATGCCCAAGCACAGAAAGAAACGGAACATAAGCACCATGTGCGTGAAAATAATGATATACCACAAAAAGTTAGAACAAGACAGCCTGGGTCTTCCGAAAGAAAGGACTCAGCCTTGTGGCACTTGAACATTGTCTTTGTATACAGAGCTTTTAACAGTCATGCAAAGGGCACAGTATTATTAACAAGGTAAAAGAGAGATTTAACCATATGAACCCTAGCGTCCCTATTCTGGGGTAGGGCGGTCACGGTTCAAATTTAAGTTGATGATTAATTGTCACACAAATAATTGTGATTAACGATTTGTTTGTGGCACTGAACCTTATATGAACAAAGAATCATTTTCTGTTTGCGTGGTAATCAAAACATGCACAGGGAAGATATGACAAATCTGAAATATACAAAGAAATTAATGACATACATTTTTATACAAAAAAATAAAAGTAAAAAATAAAACGGCAGAAATAACTGATCTACAAGCTTACAACACGTCACCAAGTGATGGGCTGTAAACTTGTAGATGTACCATTTCAGCTTTTTTTTATGTGTGAAAATGTTTCAACATGTAAACGATTACGACGATTATGAAAAAAATATTGTGATCATCTCAAGTAATTGCGGGTTATGTAATAATTATGACAGGCCTATTCTGGGGTGAACATTCGGCATTAGCAGATATGCAAGCTCACAAAGTTTGACATTGCCATGCGTTATGAGCTTGTAGACTGGCTATTTTCACCGAAGAGATTTGGTGCAGAGGGGAGAAAGGAGGGTGCCAATAAGTACAGACCCTGGGCGACCCAGGGCAACTAACTATATACGGTTTAAATGGTTAACGGAGATGGGAGACATAAGAGGAAGAAAAGCAACAGAACCATTACAGACAAAATAAAAAAGGAAAGAAATGGCATCACAATATTTCTTCCAGACAAAAAAAGTTCTCCGTAATAACTGTTCATTATTCATATGTTGACTGTAAATTTTCCCATTTGAAAAATATCATACTATACATATAGGCTAGTGCTTCTGTGAGTTTCCACATCACTAAGGCAAAATTTATAGGATAACCGTGTAATGCACATGTTATTCTTGTGATAATATATAACTCAACACTGTCATATATGACCAACCAATAATTACAGTTCTCTAAGGGTGTATGCAAAATTATCATTATAATATCTTAAACATCTCAATTGTCAAGGAGGTAAACATAATCAATTAATGTGTTTCATACTTCATCAATGTTCCATCATTTTCTTTAAGACTTTTTAGTCTATATTGCATTTGGGCCATATATGAGACAAGGGTATTAAAAAAAAAATCTTTGACAAACAATAGAGCTTTTAGATGGCTAACACTCAAACACTGTAGAAGAGATTTTTTTTGGCCAACAAAGTCTGACTGATTGCGTGATTTCATTGCATAAATCAGTTAATTTTATGAAGGTTATATTTTTTGTCTTTTATGAGAGACAACTCAGAATGTCCCTTGTCAGTGTGACAAGTTTGAAAGACCTTTTAGATTCAGATAACCCCTTCACTCGGAAATCATCTACCATGGCTTGTGCAAGGTAGGCAGTAATTAGAACAGCAACAATTGCACCAACACAACAGCTAGTTTGTAATCACTGTCATTTGACAAGACAATAATCTCGAATATGATAGCCAAAGCCTTTGAGACGCACACGTATTGTTTGTATATCTTGGCTTAAAACATGGTTTTTTTTAACGTCCACACTGCAAGCCTTGATCTCCCCCTGCTCTCACCTCCTGACAGAGAAATAAAGGAAGAAGGAGCAGGACAGAAAGACAGCAAGAGGAGAGAAACTGATTGATTCCTGACGCCATTCCTGAGCAAAGTGGACTTGACGAGTGAGACCCAAGGAATCCAGTTGATGTGGACAACAGGCAGGAAATACAAACCATACCAGAAACAGATCACAGCGTGGAGGAGGCAGAGGGGAACAGTGGCAGCAGAGAAGCCAATCCAGATCACCACCTGAAAGAAAGGATAGTGTCGATTTTTAAATGGCACATTTATTTTATATAATATATACAGTAGTGTCACCAAATGTCTGTCGGCAAAAACACATCAAAACGCTGTAGAGAGGTATTGATCTTAAAGTACTTATATATTTTATTTAAAGGATTACAAATCGATACAGGTTAATTTGGTTCCATTTGTACACTCTCTGCGTTACAGATATGCAAGGTTCCATTCCAACTATAAATCATTTAGCTGGGGACCTCACTAGAATCCCCTTAAGGACCCATGTCCCCACTTTCAGAAACACTGTTTATTAGATGCAGTAATGGTCGTCATCCCAACTCATTTGAGATAACATTATGTCTGGATTTGTACAAGTCAAAATCAAGTTAGTTTCAGGAATCTTCAAAGTCAATAGTTTTGTTTTCCACTGCCTTGAGGCGGAAAGTAGAAATGTAAGTGGAAATGTAAAAACCACAACCCCTTATATATTTTACCATGCTGTGCTTTGTAAGAGTACATCAAATATATATTCGTTTGGGGTCCTTGACATTGTGTGTCTTATGTTAATGGAGGGAAGAAGTTAATAATATAAATAACATCAGATGGTACATTTCTCATGTGAAATTTCTGCAAAGGCCCCCAAAATGTCCCCCAAAATTCTAGCGCGTGCTATGCGCGCGCACAGTGTGGCCTGCCAGGGCGTATAACTCCCGGCCTGATTTGGAGTTCCACTCCGGGCCTGCACTCTGCACCCCATTATTGGTTGGGTGGAAGGGGATCTGATTTGTATAAGCTTGGCTTGACCATACTAAACGGGCATAGAGCCCCACTCTACGATGGACGCCGCACATGGGACCGGACCTCGGTCTTATTCAAAAAAATATTTGTGGACCTTCATTATTTCTAGTTGAGGACCCCTGGACTACAGTTTATCTGTAGCGGTCCACAATTAACATACTGTTCAAGCTTCACACTCGGCACCAATACATGAAATCACCAGTCCGCACTGGACTAGTAGGCCGATATATTTATTATTGGATGCAGCAGAGCAGAGCCTTTGCTTGCTGCAGTTGATGCAACATATGATAAGTTTTAAAGTTGTTAACAGTGATATATAAACATGAACAATCGGATAGATATCCGTGTAGTTTCCATGCCGGCACAAGCTGCATTTCTCACCTAATTATAGTAAAAATGATATGCACTAATAAGCGGTGACATCATCGTTTCTCAAAAGCTCCATTTCGCATGACTACACAGATCCACTGATCCGAAAATCTTCACTAATTTATCCGTTTCCAAAAACATCGGTTTGAGTGGTCGAAAACGCGGTTTGCGTGTGGCTGAAAGGCCCAAAGGCACACAAAGAAATTGCGTTTAGCTAAAGATCCATATACGTGTAAAAAGGGTGAGAACTGAGTAAGGGGACCCCCCCACCCAACCCCTCACCTTTGTTGTGTTGTTTGTGTGGGTTTGTTTTCCAGTAGTGCTTGTAATTAACACTGTAGGCTCCAGTAAGGCTTGCTACTAACTCAACATCCGGGGAGCCACTCCCCGGAGTCTCTTTTGCCTTCCACTCTGCAGTTCCGTGGACCTCTAATATGGACCCCCAACTGACTGCCGAGTGTGACCGTGGACCAGGCCTCTTCACGGATCCCATCAAAAGTGTGACCGTGAACCCGGCCTCCTCACAGAGCACGACCATTGACCGCTATCATATTACACCACTACACTATATCCTAATATTCTTATACATTATCGGACAACATTTCTATACCATACTATATTCTTACACTATTACATTCATTATTATTGCTACTACTTGTATTTTCCTGCATCTCCTTCCCGGTCTATTTTTCTTTCTTTCTTTCTATCCCCCCGTTCTTTCTCCCCGACACGGTCGAGGTAGATGGCCGCCCACCCTGAGTCCCTGCTTGACGTTTCTTCCTAAGGGGGATTTGTACATTTACCTGTGAGAGAGGGCCCGAGTTAGGACCTGAAGCCTGGCTGGAAGCGTGCAGTCTCTTCAAAGATGAGCTCCTTCAGTGTCTCTTTGGGTAGGTCGTCTAGCTCCATGTCAAACTTGAATGGAGCTTCAGCAACAGGCTACAGAGTTGGACAAAACAGGCCTTTAGATGTCTTCCATTTTCACCGTTTTGTGATTTGAAGACAATTAATGTACATTCATAGATCTCCATAGACACAGGGTGCAGTTTCACTCACAAACGGTAAGGCCTCCTCATTGAAAATATGTCAGCATGAACAATGAGACCATGTACAAACTGTTAATTTGACACCTAGCAATGTTTACTGATCGTCTTACCTCATCTGTAGGATCATAATATTGCTCCAAGTAGGGATGTGCTAGGGCCTCCTCTACTTCAATCCTCTTGTGGGGGTTGAAAGTCAGCATCTTGTCCAACAGGTCCAGTGCTAGAGCAAAGGGAACATTACCACAGTTGAGATGTGAAAGATTTCTCCCAAATAAAATGGCCAGTACTATTTTTTAGCACATTTACATACCCCCGTTGTCAATAGAAAACAACTTCAATTTCACCTGCCCAGGGTCTAACTATAATGATGTAACCAAAGACAACAAGAGGGGAGTTGAAAAATAAAACCAGGTCTGAATTTAAATAAATTAGCTGATTTAAAACCCATTTTGGGCGGGAACCCCTTTTGGTGTTAGCATTATGTTATGCTTTAGCTATTGGAAAATAGCAGATCTACAAGCTCATAGCGCGCCAACCGAGTGGCACGCTACGAGCTTGTAGGTCTGCTATTTCTTTTTTTTTTAAGATATTTTTTTTTGCGGCTTACGCCTTTTATTGATTTTTTAAGGGACAGACAGTAGGCTGACAGGAAACGGGAGAGAGATGGGGGGATGACATGCAGTAAAGGCCGTGTCGGGTCCGGGAGTCGAACCCGTGGCACACTGCGACTGGATTACCAGTCCGGTGCCCAGACCGTTACGCTACGGCCTGGGCCAGGTCTGCTATTTTTGAAAAATCGAAGAACCACTGACATAGAAACAGCTTTTTCAGAAAACTGTCAGGATGTAGAAGACATTTTTAGAATCTGATCTCAGGTCAAAATGGGTTACGCCGATCTACACAACGTGTTGCATGTGATGCATTGTGAGCTTATAGATCGTCTATTTTTGGTGCACAACTCTCACTACAAAGCGTAAAGGCACATCGCACGCCAACACGCCACTATCAATATCCCCGTTCACTTCCATTCTATGTGAGGGAATCCCCATTCCCTCACATAGAATGGAAGTGAACGGGACGTGGCTGTTTCAATCACGCATTTGTGGCCGTGCCCGTAATCAGGCTTCATACCTTTTGGATCAGCGTTGGGGAACAGTCGGTTCCAGGGGACTTTACAGCGCAGAGGCAATGACAGAAGGTAGTTCCTGGCCTTTATGTTGATGATGCAGTTGAGATCCTCCTGGGAGGGAGAGCCCAGAATGCCTGAAAAGAGAGAGATAATGGCCAAAAACAAGGAAAGGGAATTTGTGTCTGACTCAAGAGTTAATCGACTGCATTAACCCAACCTGATATCCCTCCAACAAGTATCCACCAATCAGAAACTGACCTAATGAGTTTATCCTGTATTTTTCCACCTTTCATCTTCTTTTAATTGGACCAGAGGAGTTTGCTCTATAGCGCACCATGCAAAAGTCAACTACAGGACGCTGATCTCCAATTTGCCTATCGTTTACCGCCAGCTGTACACATTCAACTACGCAGTGCCAAACTTCCAAATCCATCCAGCGCTGCCGTTAGATATTGACTTTACTGCCCCTCAAACTAGAGGCCTGTTTCGTTAACAAATATCAACGTCTGAAGACGCCTACTCACAGAACCACATTGCAGGACATTGTGTAACTGAACAACTATATTGTTTGGCTAAGGTGTGAACTGTGAACATAAATTAAAATTACATTACGAACAGGAGCATTGTAATAGGATTTTCTTACCCAAAATGTGGTTGAGCTGATCCAAGTAGTGCTTTCCTGGGAAGATTGGCCTATTGGACAACATCTCAGCCAGAATGCAGCCTACTGACCAGATGTCAATAGATTTGGTATAGCCCTGATAGAGGGAGAGAGACACACAGAGAATGCACATTTGCCTGTGAATAAAGCATGCAGCCAGTGGTGGAAGAAGTACTTCGATTTGTCACCAATACCACAATACAGATATACTAAGTAAAAGCCTGCATTGAAAATTTGACTTGGGTAGAAGTACAAAAGTATTGGCAACAAGATATACTTTGACTAAAATTACTTCATTATGAATGGCACATTTCAAAAATGTTTTCAAAATCTTTCTGAATATGTTTTGTGAAGCTCACAACACTTCACATTGTGAGATCGTAGATCAGCTATGACCGGTGTGGCACCACTGTGCTTGCGTTTAAGCCAGGTTTAAGCCCGGTGTGGCCTACTGAAGAACTATCCAAATTTGATGGCTATCCAATGTGCCAGGTCGACCAAGTGCTGGATCAGTTAAGACTCTGCAGTTCTACTCAACGCTGGATTAGACCAAAGTTTCCCTTGTGGCGAGTGACGCCTCACAACAAACTGACGATCCGCCTCAGAAGCGTACACACCACCGCCTTAGACAACAGATTTTTGTCCACAGGCCCTTTCTAACGCATCTCAGCGATGACGTCGGTTTGGTGTGTTGGGTCCATAAAATGGTCATCTGCTCCCAATGAACCCTTTACCTTTGAATACATATTAGTGTCTAGCTTGATTCATATTAGTGTCTAGCTTGATTCTCAAGGGATATATGGCAACTGCCTTAAAGAAGAGTTCTGAAGAGGTTACCTTGACGAGTTAATTTCTTTGCAACTAGTTTTCAGTTTTTCTCTCCGCCCTATTAGAGACTGTACTTCATGCTACACAATAATGTTACTGTCTACCATGAAGGCAAATTGCAGTGCTGGCAGTGAGTATGTCTTTATCTTACAGATACAATGTACTTTCTCATAGCTATAGCTGATTTTTATCAAGGGAAGCAAAACAGTACATCATTTTAAAACTTAGAATCCAAAACACAAACAAAATAGATTAAGTAATGCTGGTCATATTGTCTTCATGGTATATTTGAAAGGAAACCCCTTTAGTTTCATACAGATTCATAATCTTTGAAAATCGTACTCTTACTAGTCTGTAAGTCTCTTTAATTGTAGCTATCATTTTAAAGTTGACACTCACCTTGGAGTTGAGCATGATCTCAGGTGCCCGGTACCAGCGTGTGGCTACATACTCTGTTAGGAAACCGGTGTGATCGTGGTCAGGATCAGCCACACGAGCCAAACCGAAATCACAGATCTGAGGAAGGACAACGATTGCAGTAAAAATGTGTGACTACAATGTTAAGAGATACAACGTTAAAGTCAACAGGATGATACGTGAATAAAGCGGGCATTTTATAAATAAACATCACAGAAATTTGCCTTTGCTTGGATTAACTTCAGACTAAAGAAGGCACGGAAACAGGTTTGTGCCTTTTTCTATCTTATAATTTTTATCCCACGATTTTGTAACCTATTTTTCATCCCTGTGTCAATTATCTAATGTGATCCTGGGCTCTACACACCCTCCGCCAACCTAGTCCCCATATATGGGGGACATGGGGAGAGCAACGGACTTGAACTCATGCTTCCTTCATGCCCGAGTGTCCAAGTTGCTCCTTTACACCTGACAGGGGGGAGTTTCCCTGGTTGGACGTAGAGCGTGGAAGGAACACGTTATTCCAACCAGTTCCTTTCCCCTCCATCAGGCGGATGGGAGAGGCAGGGAGAGGCAGTTTAGAGACCAGGATTACTGCACCCTGGGGGACACGGGGAGAACATGCAAACTACAAACAGAAAGGCCCTTTCGCCAACCCCACCTTGGGTATGGGCACTGGTGACGCAGAGGAGGAAACACGCCATCAGCACCCACAGCGTCCCGAGCGGGAATCAAACCCAGGACCTTCTAGCTGTGAGGCGACAGCACTACCAACTGTGCCACCGACGACCGTGCCCCTTGGTTTGTGCCTTTTTGATATGTATGCAGCAATATTACCATTTCAGCCAGTGGCTGTTGTACCTTAAGATCACAGGTCGTATTCAGAAGAAGGTTAGAAGGCTTCAGGTCCCGGTGCAGAACATTGGCAGAATGGATGTACTTGAGTCCTCGTAGGATCTGGTAGAGGAAGTAGCAGATGTGGTCGTTGCTCAGGTGCTGGGTCTTCAGAAGCTTGTACAGGTCTGTCTCCATGAGATCCTGGACAATATATCTGCATCGCACCAAGCTAAGGTGTTCAGCTTAAGTTATGTTACAATCAATTTATTCTTGGATTGATTTTCACAATTTGACAAAGGGTCTATATTGCTAGGGCTGCATGCTAAAATTATAATCTGGATTATTATTCTAAATGTTGTAATCAGGATTATTAATCACTATTGTGGATTATTCTTCGTGGACACCTTTGTTCCTCATTGAGCATATCAGTGACATATGCTACAGTATGTAATGACGTCTGACTGAGATTATATTGTTCCTCTGTGAACCTGGGAGATAACGTAGCTTGTACAATGTTCTGTTTATTAACACTTGTGGAATGGTGAGGAGATGAGGGCAAGGTGCAACAGCTGAACAAAATACTTTAAGACGCTTGTATTAAACGACAAGTTACAAGATGACAGAACCGTTAACACAAACAATTATGTTTTTCGATTACTTCAGATGAATTAGCCCTTCGTTAAACACCACCCCAAAAAGTCCAATGCCAATAGTTTAGCAACCGTTGGTAAGGATGGCAAGCTTTTGTCACCTGCTAGCTGTCAGTGTTATTTTGCATGGCTGTGTTGTTGAACACATACACAGCTTAAGGTCGGGAAAGTTACACGACTGAGCCACCCACGTGATGGATGTAGTCTGTAACTGTAGTCTTCCGTGCATTACATGAAAACTCCTGTCGGACGGTTGTAAATTGATTGAGTTGCATACTGTTTCACCCTTTAACATTTCGTATTTCTAGTATATTGAAATAATGTCATACACATTTGCGCCCATTTGCGCCCCTTCGTGCAATATTATAGTATTGATATATTATGATACAGATACAACACACAGTAATTTAACTTTGGGAGTGTAACCAAATGGACCGGCTCATTCCATTTTGTGGTCTCGAAGAATACCAAATGAGTCACCCATTTACCAACTCGCCTCAGGCATACAGCCGGCGGAAATGCTTAGCCTGGTATTCCTAAAGAAACCTATGTAAAAAACTACTGGAAATGTGTTCACGATAACGCACGTAACGTTGCGGCTGCTAATTCCCCTGTCAGGGCAGACTGAGTATTTTTTTTAAATGGGTAAAATAGCAATAGCATTGATTCCTTACCGGCTAACGGTTAATTAGCCATCAAGGTGTGCGTGGTGTGTTGTGCAGCATATGCTTCTATTACCGGGGCTCTGTTTATTTATTGTTTAAAAGGAGCACATATGCGTGTTATGATACTATACACACACATTAGAGATGAAAAATGCCACATCCCAAAAATGTAAACCTGTTTGTATTACTGATGGCATCTGTTGTGTTGTATTATGTGACCATAATCTAAATAATGAATTAGAGAATACTCTCACGTTAAGTCCTGCATCTGTCTAATGATAAAACACACGCAAAGTACTGCATGGGTGCCATGTTGACATATAAATGACAATGTCAGGTGGAAATATACTATATTTCCATAATAATAATAAGCCATTATGTCTTGAAGAATTAACAGTGGAAATAATTTAGCTAGCATGCACGGCCCCGGGTGTTACAGTGACCGATCACCAATGCCTTGCAGTCTGTGGTAGTTGCGTAATTATTCAACCGTATTCAGTGGTTCAACACTTTTGCAGTAACCCCGTGTGACAGACATGACGTTATAACAGGTCTTGTTTACAATAATTTGCCGCACGTGTGCGACGTGGCAGAGATTGAGAGAAGACGGAGAGGTTACCTTTTAGTAAGGCCGACCGTAGACTTATTCACAGTCGCACTGTTTTGGGATTTATTGGTGAAAGGAGGAGATCAACGTCAATGCAAATAAGCCACCACAATACTCCGGTAGGCTGCAGTGCACGCTATAAATAATAAATGTTTACCAAACGTCCTCGCAGGACAAGTGAAATCCCATTATACATGATTGAACCCGCCCCAACCCGGCTCACCAATAAAGTTAAAATGTCTTGACTTGGCTCAGCCAATTAAGGAATGCACAGTTGCGCTCGTCTCTCAACTGCTGTGCAGCAAAAATAAAAATAAAGAAATCGATCGACGGCACATCGACTCGATAAAAATACTTTGTTCACATCCCCAATGACTGATGTTGCTGATATAGATATACACATGACAGTCATATGATTAAGGATACACGTCCTTCATCTGGTCAATAGTTGGTGTGCGGATGATGTCATTGATTCCAATGATGTTCTCATGTTTGAAGCGCAGCAGGATTTTGATTTCTCTCAGGGTGCGTTGACAGTATGTTTGATGCTCGAAGGGGCTGATCTTCTTAATGGCCACACGGACCTTATTGTCACGGTCTTGGGCAGCGCTGGTTCATGATAAAAAAAAAATACAAAATAAAGAAATTAATGGATACATAAGCAATAATAAATAACAATATTAAAGTTGCAATCCAAAACGTCTCTCCTACCCAGGATTCAAACCCAGGTCTCCTTCACGAGACCACACATCTAACTAGAAAGGTGACCCTCGGGGTACAGGTCTCCACCAGGATTGGACAATTTTTTTGGAAAAATGTCAAGTGGCATTTCTTTTTCAGCCTACTGGGAATATGCGTGCACACAGCTTCACCACTATCGGACGCTGCGTTCATAATTTGTGTTATTTTGTACAAAATCTGAAGGAGTACTATATAAAAAATGTGTTACATGAGTTGGCCTCCTGGTGGCGCTATAAAGAGCAAATGTGAAAAATACAGGCCAAAGGTTTTTCCTTGGCCTCTAGGGAGTGTGCATACAACTTTACACAGATAGGTGCAGTTATAGGTAAAAACACTAATAAGGCAATAATAGCACCACCATGAGGCTGATTTGAAATTTTCAAGTGACTTTTCTTTCTTGGCCTAGTAGGAATGTGTGTGCAAACTTTCATGGAAATCACACGATGTGTTCATGATTTAAGTAATTTTGTTCAAAAAGGAGCACTCCTGTGAACTTTGGAAGCCAATCTTAGCCAATCAAGATGGATTATGAAAAATCTGAAAGACCCGTTTCTTTTAATAGCTGCAGAGAGATTGTGTACCAATTTGCATGATGTTTGGACAAAATCTGTAGGTGTACTGTCAAAAAATGTGTTTCGCACAAATCGGCTGTGTGGCGCTATAACAGGCCCATGTGGAACATTTGGGCCAGAGGTTCAGCTCTGGCATCCAGGAAGTGTGTGTGCAGAGTGCAGACTGCAGAGTTTGGCTGCGATAAAGCCTACAGTGCCAGAGATTAGCTGTCCACAGACACACACAGATGGACGGACAGAGTGCAAAACATACTCTCCCATACCTTCGGCCTGGTGGATGGAGACAATAATCCCCACTCTGCATGGGGCAACATACTGTAGTGTTTATGAGCAGCAGGCAGTACTACTTGGCTCTGACCACTGTTAACATAATACTCAATAATTTCCTGATTGCAGCTTTAAGCAAAAATGTTATCTTGTTAATACAAATGTGTTATATACAAGATAAATCAATGTGAATCTGTAATACGACAGCCCTACACGCTATAATGATTTGAAATTGAAATGTATGGGAGCCTTGGAAGGCCTCTGAAGAAGATTTAATTTATTTAATTCATACCCGTTATCTCAGTAGGGTAAAAGGTTGTGCCTTATCTCCGTAACACCAACAAAAACAAGTACTTGGACAAATCGGAACGTCATCACAATGTGAAGGAATTTCTGAAGCGTGCACTGGAGAAGGTCATATCAGAGAAAAAACTAAAGTGAAGTTTCAGAAATCAATACAAGAAACCACTAAATAAAAAGGCAAAAATCTAAGACCACCTGATATATAAAGACCTCATCAATTAAACAATGACAAGGTCTTAGCTTGTAAACCGTAGCTTGTAGCTTATCATACATTACTTTTTCAAACTAAAAAGCAACGCTACCGATTCTGTTCGGCATAGCATAAGGTAACCGATCCCATACCCTCAGACACAGTAAAGTCCTCATTCTTAATATATCTCATTCTCAGAGTGTGTGCAAATGCAACCAAATGGACCATAAATGAACACTCAGGAGGACTTTAGGTGTACGTTTTACAGTGATACTGATTCCATTAATGCTAGGAATAATTTGTGCCGATGAGGTGTCTCATAAGCAGAAGCTTACATTGGTAAATTGGAACAGAGTTGGCTCTGTACTTGGACAGATTTTCGCTCTCTACACCAATTCTCTTCGCCAAATCTCTGCGCCAAAAATAGGTGATATTATAGATCAGCTATTTTGGGCTAAATACATTTAATCCCCCCCTTCCCAACAAATGGATGCGCTGGGGTTCAAGTGGTTAAAAGAGACTCTGGGCTGCCTTTCCTGTTTCCTTTGCTATTGTTTTATGAGCATGCTCAGTACGCAGAAAGGAGGGGGGAGGAGGGCACTGTTTCCAAGGAGACTGGAGTACAAGGCTTTCCATGGTTGCCAGAGCGACTTGTTATGCAACAGGCTGTTACCATGAGAATTTTGAAGGGGTTGGGCTGGTTGAGAGGGGGGGGGGGGGGGGGGGAGAGAGAATAGCGTTGTATCCACACTCCACAGTAGACACTAAGCACACAAATAATATCCCTGATACAGTCAACGGAAATGAGCATCAAAGTAGGAAAAACAAAAACAAAAAAAAGTATTTTTGTGCGACTTCATTATAAGTATAAAATGCTGCAGCTGGATACATGGTTAATCAGTCTAATAGATGTAGTCAATCATAAAAAACAAATCACGTTGATCATTTGATCCCTTATCAATTATGGACTATTCAATGAAATAAAAAGAATAGAGAACAGAATAATCGTTTTGAAGAAACCACAAAATACATTTTATGTCTGGAGTAAATGTAAATTTTGTCATTTGGTGCACAGACTGCACACTTGACTTACTGTACAGAAATATTTTTAAATATAATATTTGACAAGACAAAAAACAAGCACAGTCTGTGCTTAACCTGTTGTAACGTACAGAGTTTAACATCACAGCCTAGGGGTGCAGAGTGCAGACATAGGTGGGCCTATGTCTGAACTGGGTCCAGCCACAAAATGTTTTTTCATTTTTTAAATATATGATGACAGTATAATGTGGATGCAATCACTGCAGTCAATTTATCAAAATATGACAGTGGGTGTCTTATTATTATTCATCAGTTCCTATTTGGATCCATAGCCTATGATAGCCTAGTTTGTCCATCTGTACCTGCGTAGATTGATTGGTAATGCCTGCCTGCCTGATGGCCTATGTCCTCATGTACTTGTCTAGAATGTGGCTGTTTTTCTTCAACCTAGAAACTGATTATGGATTACTACGTGATTGAAGAGATTACATAATTGAATTTTTGCCGAATGGATTTTCATTGATTGTGCCCATGTTGTTGTCTGCTGCTATGCTATGGGGTGTTATCTTGCCATTTAACTTGAGGGGGTGCTAGGACCTCCTATGTCCAGCTTTGAGGGTTTGTGTAAACACAAACATTGTCTTAACACAATTTATTTTCTTTTGTTTGATCATTTTTTTATTTTCTTTCTATTTTCTAACAAGATTTAACACAATTATTGAATGCCATTGACAATGAATGGCCAGCTTTGTTTAAACATTGCGTAAGCACAAACATTGAAGTCGAAGGTGAGGACACAAATTGTGATTGGCCGGAATGAGATGATGTATGATGATAAGAGCACCCCTCACTTCACACGGGATTGATTTTCTGTTTATATTTGGGAATGTGATGGGATGAAGTGTCTTGTAGCAGCCTGACATTACACCTGTCAATCTCTAAGACACCTGACTTAATATTTGTAGGAAATTGAAGGCAAAAACGAGTATTAATTAATTAATTAATTAAAAATGAATATGAATTAATGCAAAAATATGCCCACCCAGGTGGTCCCAGGCCCAGCTAATAATGAATTCCTGCCTGCGCCACTGAAATAGCGGCTTCACCAAATAATATAACAGAATAAACGCATGGCAGGAGGATATTATCCCATTTAGGCCTAAAAAAATTCTAAAATTTCAAATATTTATATAGCAGCATCAAAAAGATTACATTTTTGAATACTGTACATACTGTACAGAACCCAAATATGGGTTCCCGGCCTGATGGGGTAAGATACCAATATGGGTTCCCGCCCAGAATGGGTTATATAAGCCTTTAGCCTATTTACGTATATATATAAAATATATATTCTACTGAGTGAGTTTCATATAATTCAGTAGCTCTCCTCTCAAGTGGTTAAAAAAATAAAAAACAAATCTGTATTTATATGGACTAGTGGATACTGCTGTTGATAATGTACAAGTCTTACAACCCATCTCAAACCCTCACCCTAACCCTACCTCCCACAGGGCTGCACACCTAAACCTAACCTTAACCCTCTCCCAACCCTTAACGCACCCCTCACCAACCTTAATCCGGTCGTTTTAACGCACCCCTCACCAACCTTAATCCGGTCGTTTTAACAGACCCCTCACCGACCTTAATCCGGTCGTTTTAACGCACCCCTCACCAACCTTAATCAGGTCGTTTTAACTTTTAACGCACCCCTCACCAACCTTAATCCGGTCGTTTTAACGCACCCCTCACCAACCTTAATCCGTCGTTTTAACGCACCCCTCACCAACCTTAATCCGGTCGTTTTAACGCACCCCTCACCGACCTTAATCCGGTCGTTTTAACGGACCCCTCACCGTCCTTAATCCGGTCGTTTTAACGCACCCCTCACCAACCTTAATCCGGTCGTCTTTCTTAACGCACCCCTCACCAACCTTATGTCTAACCAATGACTAGTCTAAACTAAGTATGCACCCCATGTATACCATGTCGTCCCTGGATTTGAGTGCTAGCAATTACATTTTTCAGGTAATGGGAGGACAACAGAGGCGCATTTAATCCTAGAAATCCACAATGTGGCCAAAGCAATAGCTACAGTACACACTGAC
Source organism: Protomyctophum parallelum (assembly GCF_964188405.1). NCBI lineage: Eukaryota > Metazoa > Chordata > Actinopteri > Myctophiformes > Myctophidae > Protomyctophum > Protomyctophum parallelum. Next base: position 21,861,700 of record NC_139710.1, on the reverse strand, counting down.
ACTTTAGTAGCTGGATCATGTACAAAAGCATATGCCAAGCCCAATATGCAATACAGAGCACAACATCAATACTGATCCTTCTTGGATTTAGAGAAGTGTGCCCAATAGGCCTCATTCACAAAGCTCTTCTTAAATTTCTACTATATGTTAATGTAGGTCTGAAAGGGTGGATAACGCCTTTATTGCAGTATACATACACCGGTGTGCTGTGCATCACAGGTGCATCAGATGAGTTCAACCCGTTTGTAAACAAATTGAACGCCATTCACGTGTGAACAATTTCTTTGCATTGTTCCATGGAATCCATACCCTGTTTAACACCATAAAGGGCTTCCATCAAACGACCATGTGCAACAAGAAGAGGAAACAAGCATTCCGTAGTACAGTACAGTCTGTACAGACAGAGTTGCTTCTCAAAAAGAACAGATCTACAAGCTTACAAGACTTTGGTTCCCATCGCAATGCCTTGGCAGCTTGTAGATAATTCTGGTGTATTTGACAAGCGAGCCCCCTCGTGCTCGATGCTCATGGATCAGCTGAACTTTTGAGTGTGAATAAAGTACAAATGAGAAGAAACGTACAAAGTTTAACAGCACAGAAGTTCACCAAATAATTTAACGGAATAAATGTATGGCAGGAAGATATTATACAAGCCCATTTATATAAAATATATATTCTACTGAACAATTGCTTACGGTTTCTGAGGACAACAAAAGATGCCAATGCTGCACAACCGTTGCATCTCTCACTCTCACTTGGCAACACAATGTTCTGAACAAGAATTCTCTTTACAGCACTCCAAGAAAACCAATCCTGCACCTGCAGTGTGAAAATATTGTTACGCAACTAATGTCAGCTAAATGATTGGCATAATGGATATTACCACCAACTTTGCTTATTTCTGCATGCAAATGTACTGTCTCACTCTAGTCTCCACTAGGCCAAAGGACAGTTTTTCGCTCCCGTCTATCCGTTCGTGCAGAGCTCAATATATCAGCTTCAATTTTATAGCGTTCCAGTTTCAATTTTGTCCTCACATTTCTTTGTGTCATTACTTATAGGATAGTGAGGATACAGGATAGACAAGTGAAATTGTATGAGTTCCCTCTTCTGATTGGATGAAATTGGTATACCGACCTGAACATGCATCATTGCATTATCTGTTCACTAAAGAGCATGAGACAGGGAGACCCTGTTAATGAACAAAAACTCTATAGCAACAACTACTATTTGAATAAACTATAGAGCTATTTATCACTAACCCTACCTTTAAAATAATATACCCGCAATGTAACAGTCCATCTAAAAAACAATGCAGGAGTAATATCACAGTTTTGTGCAATTGTGTTGCCACTACACCGGTGAAATAATCTCTTCTTAACAGTAAATAATATTCTACAATATATAAAATAGTGTGTCAATGTGTTGAGCACTAAAACAAAACGCAATTGCGTCTTAGCAGACATAATTATATATTCCTCTGAATTGCACAACAGCATTTAAGAGTGTCAAGGCTCTACTTTCCCCCTTGTACTGTATGCTCTTGGCTGTGGTATGGTGGTACTGATGTCAGAGGCAGAGAGGTTGCCATGGAGATGGGTTCTATGGTGGAATTTTAAGAGGATGGTTTATGGCAGAATAAATCAGTAGGCTACGCTACGCTACATCATCTGCATTTCAGCAAAACATGGGTCAAGCAACCGAGAGACGTTGCAGAGGAAGTTGCACTGAAGTGGTTAAATGCTCTAGCAGAGATTCTCAAACTTTTCAACGTCATGGAGCTCCAGTTTGGTGGGCATTACGGTTCTATTTGGTTCCATTTGTACACCGTCAAGAGTTACAGACCTGGCTGTAAGGGTCCTTGAATGGGTTCAACACGCAATGCATCATGAATTTTTGAAAACTTGTGTTAACTTTAGAAAATGTTCCCCTATGACGACATGCCCAAAACAGCATCACTAGGTTGATGGGTCACATCTGCTGCATAAATGTCGATAACGACAAATAGCGGAAGATAGATAAATCGGTCCAGCTCAGCTCAGAGTTCAATAACCACTTAATTCCTGTATACTTAGTTAACTGGGGTCACCCTGGGTCTATACTAGATAAACTAATTTTTTGAGTGGTGCAACCACTCCAAGGAACAGCAATGTCCGTGCCTACCTAGTACCTATGTGTTGTTCATGTGCACCTGTGACATTAATGAGCACGAGTATGTACCAGTAGGGGCGCCAGAAACAGAGAGAGAGACAGTGCTGCACTGTTGATAGAGAGAGAGAGAGAGAGAGAGAGAGAGAGAGAGGAGGGGGGGAGGAGAGAAGGGAGTTGCACCACTCGGTTCACACAGGTGTGATTTTTTTTTTTACCTCTACTCTACACCAAATCTCTTCACCTGAAATAGCCGATCTACACTTTCACACTGAGATGCACTGTGAGCTTGTAGGTTTTTGCTGAATTGCGCACCAGAATAAGGACGATGGTGTTTCAAGTGGTTAAGACTAGCACCAACCATAACTTCAAGAGCATCATCAAATGTGTTACACTTCATACTACACCTGCAACAACGCTGTGGAAATGTTTACAGAATGAGTAGTATAGTCACATGTTCACTGTTCTTGTACACTAACATATCTCTGCTGTTGGGAAGAAACCACAAAAAAAAATAAAAAAAATCAGGAAATTAAGACAACCTTATTTAGAAAACAAAGCCAAATCAACAGGGGCGTTACTAGTGCTACGCAGTCAACGCAACTGTGTTGGGGCCCAGAGGCAAGGGGGGCACACGGCCGCCCACCCGTGCCCGGTAAAATAAAATTATAAATACATACAGAGATGACAGTTGAGTTGAACAAAGTTTGGCAGAGCCTGGTGGTGGCTGCTGCTAGCACACACACACACCATAGGCACAATCGTGCCCCGCCTCCCAACAACTCTGGTGGAGTGTACAGTAGGTGGTAGTAATAACGTGAAGGAAGTCAGTGTGGCGAGTGTACAGTGGCCGAGTCCCGACAGCCAGGTACGTTGACAAATCACAACTACTACTACTACTACTGTTTGGGCTTGTTTTCATAGGCTGCAGCTGCTGCTCTGTTCACAATCACGACAGGTACCTTCACAACTGCTGTACAAGTACCCTGCTGCACTGTTTATAAGCCAAAACACCAGCAGAGTTAGGTGGTTTCTCCCCAGACAGCAACGATATGAAAATCACCGTCGTAAGTTAGATGTCATTATGACCCTGTACTTCTCACTGATTTAAGGAATTCTGACATTTATCAAGTCATCATGCCTGATAATAATGTGTTGTTTGACAGCTTCATTGAGATGTATGGTATCGAATCGATCACTAATGTGCACATGTGCTACCTGTCCATTTAGTTGGTTTCTCCATCCATTCTAAAGCTTGTTGTTACAGCCTGCACTGGCCTGAGTCAACGCTTCTCCCAAGATTTTGGTCTTTTCTTTTTCTCCTGGAGGTTGTGACTACAGCCCGGCCAATGCCAGATTTTGGGGTCCGGTAACGATCCCGATTTTGGGTCCACACTCCACAGAGCATGTTTTGACCAGTGTTTTGTCAAAAAAGTGTTTGTGAGCTTATAGATTGGCTATTTTGGAATGTCTGAAACTTTTCACCTATGACGACATGCCCAAAATACAGAGGTCAGGTTGAAAGTACATATCAGCTGTATAATTTCCGATAGTGATATCGTAAACAAAAGTCAAATAACGGCAATATTGGCCAATATGGGTCGGGATCTACTCCTGACAGCTTTGTTGAAACACATCGGCACCTCCGTCGCTCTTTACCAGCTTGTAGATCTGCATTCTTATGGCAAGTAACACTGTTTTAAGCATTATACTTATAATTATTGTTATTATAAAATGATCTGCATCTATGCAAAAAGTAATAATCAATTAAATTGGAAGCACATTAAAGTTCTTCAACTAAGGTGCAAAACAAAACTGACTGCAATTATGTATTATTATTTAGCAACCAGTTAGTGACATTTTCTTCAAGCTTTCTAGTTCTCTTCTTTCTCAATCAAGTGAGGACTTTGAACTTCCTGAAGAGAATGTGGGGGAGGGTGGGCTCTTAAGTTACAGCTTTGCTATCAGTATTTTGTTTCTTTCTTCATGTATAGATATTGCATCACAATCACGCAATGTCATTTTCCACTCTTTAAAAGCCAAGCTGCACTTAATGTTTTGCATGAGGTTGAGGTTAATTGGATTTGGAGCAGTGCCGAGCTAGGTGGGCAACCATTTTGGGAGAGTGTAGGTATAAGGGGCAAAGCAATGACAAAAATAAGGTCATTAGAGTTGTCAATGTGTTGCCCCAAACACTTAATTTGCCACCATCAAATGCCACCTTCCCAGGAACGGATGCTACTCAGCTCCAGCCTAAACTGTGACAAGTATGCCATTTGAATGTTACCTGCCCTTCACATTTAAAAGTTAGCCTATCTATTTGACTCATTCTCTCAATTTTAATCCTTGTGTCAGTACCTATACACTATACAGTATACTATACACACATATTGTATTTAGTATAATACTGTATTGACCACTTAAAAGTACACTTAAAATAAATCTTAAACCAGGATAGGCTCTGTAAACTCATCCCTCCCCACACACACACAACAGATCTACAAACTGCAACGTTGCAATGTTACCTGCAGAATAGGGATGCTAGGGTTCAAGATGCAACAAAATAAGAAAATAAAAAGGGGGAGGATAGAATTGGGGTTATGGGGGTTCATGGCATAATCGATCAAAATCGGCATTATAGTTTGAGAATCACTGATCTAAATAAATCTTTATTTAGTGTGTGCGTTTCTATTTTACAAAATAAAATTATTCTTAGAAAAATATTCTATTGTGGTCTTGTATGAAAAACAATTCTTCTTCACTGTCTAAAACACAAAAACTTGATAATGAAATCACTCATTATGACCCTTGTTTAGATGGATAGTTGTACTTGAATTCTGTACACCATATATCCTACCAAGCCATTGAAATGAATAATGACGCACAAATGTGTTTATCTGTGAGTGATACATTTGCAGCCTGGGTGTTGAATGTGAAAAGGGCAAATGACACCTGAATGAATAATAATAATAATAATAATACCGGAAAATAATAATATTAATACTAAATAATAATTATTATTATTATTATCATTATTATTATTATAACAGCTTCATCATCTGTAGAGAACCCTCGTTTAAAGTAGTATGTATGACTCAAGTTGTAGAATTAACTTTCTTCATAAATGCCATGAGTCATGAGAGCATACAGTCAAATCCTCAGAAGGGATCGGATCAGATCAGTGGCATGAGCATGAGCATGGCATATAATGTAGAATGTGTCATTAACAGATCTTACCACACCATTCCATAGGCTCCTTCACCGATGTAGGACAGATTGCTGTAGCGAGGCCCAACGTCGAAGGCCTGCCCGCGGACCAGCTCAGCACCGGAGCCGGAGTTGGGGCTCAAGCCAGCAGTGGCAGATACCGCAGCTGTCGCCATTATGAAAATGGGCTTTACACGCCAACAACCAAAAAATAAGACTGTATATAATTGATGTATATATATTCGTCCCTTGTGTCTGTAGAAAAGGCAAAGGCCTCCGGTTTACAATATAAAAGAATATAAATATTCCTGATTTTTCCACAAATGTGCGTTCAGAGCCAGAGCGACCACAGCCGTCATGCAAATACACTGTTGTCGCAACTCGCAAGAGCGAACAGAAAGCTAAGCTACTGCTGCAGGAAATAAAAGAGGTGATCATGTGACCGTTTTTTTTTGTTTATTCTAAAAAAAAAATCTCACACACTGTTAATAATAATAATAATAATAATAATAATAATAATAATAATAATAATAATAATAATAATAATAATAATAATGATGATGATGGTTTGATGAATTGAATACACTTTAGAACTGTACTCTGTGCTCTTTTTTGTAAACTGTTAATAAAGTATTGAATCAATCAATCAATCACAATGTTGGTGATAACAACAACACACACACACACACACACACACACACACACACACACACACACACACACACACACACACACACACACACGTTAAGATGTTTTCTCAAGAAGGCAAGGGTGGATTAAGATTTGTGGAGGCCCTGGGCCACACTATTCAAGGCATGTGTGGGTCATTGGGTCAAGACTCGAGACTGGATTTACAATCAGTAAATATACACATGTTGGTCACACATTATAGGTAGTCAAAGGGGCTTCAGGCTTCCTTTACAGGATCTCCTCACTGGTCAACAAAAACACCTTGAAGACCATAACAGGAGCCCTCGTACAAGGTTTCTTTGACTATGCATCCACCTCTTGGTACCACAGCACCTCAAAGGCCCTTAAAACAAGGCTCCCAAAACAAACTGGTCAGGCTCCTACTTGGCCTCACCCCCCGAACCCACCTCACCCCTGCCCACTTTGACAGGCTGGGATGGCTTAGGGTCGACGACAGAGTAGAGCATCTTGCAATGGGTCTGGTCCACAAGATTCGATACACCACCAAGATACCCATGTACCTGTACCATGTAAATGAAGTCCACACCCACAACACCAGAGGGAGTGCAACGAACCATGTACAACCCAGATTCGGCACAAACAAGGGACTAAATTATTTTCGCTCCTATGCCACCAAAATGTGGAACGCCCTACCAACAGCCATTAAGACATGCAAATCCCTTGACTCCTTCAAAACCGCTCTCAAAGGGCATATACGGACGGCTGCAATTCGAAAACTGCCCCCCCTAAAATCTGAATCACCCCCACCCCTTTTCCCCCTCACTCACATGTTTCTTTTCCCTTTTTACCTCCTTTATGATGAATTCCTGTTCTGTTCTTTGACTATATAGAAGTGTCTAATTTGTCTATATATTTGTATGTCTCGACCCCTTTTCCACCGGTTGGTTCCCAATGGGAACCGGTTCAGTTCTTTTTGGTTTTTAGTCCATGAGCCAGAGCTCCAAAATTGGTGGGCAAACTATAGGGGAGGATGGGGGAAGATGAACCGTCGGGTAAGTTGAACCACCCCCTGTATCTTTAAAACTACAGTTGTCAGTGTTTTTTGCTGGTCAAAGTTAAAAAAAAAACTTTTCTGGAATAATCATTTTTATGTTAAAGCAAAAGCACCCAGGTCTAAACTTATATATCATGCATGTTGGTGATATACCAATGTATAAAACCCATGTGAATCATTTAGCTAAACATTAGCCTGGAGCATTAAGCTAGCCATGTTTTGTCAAAAAGTGGCCATGGGGCAAGTTGAAACAATTCCTTGGGGTAAATTGAGCCAATTTTCTTAATGTGAATCACCATTCATATTTTTGTATTAAGTATTTGCTACTCAAATTATACTGAATGACCTTTAATTTGGATGTTTGCAAATGTTTGCAAATTTGCTATATTGTATTAACAATATTGCAAATATTATAAGGTTCTGAATAACAAACTTTATTTAATTGTCTTTATATTGAATTATTATTATTATTAAATAATAAATAAACAGATAAATAAGACTATTTGCAAAAGGGAAAACTGTTATTAAATTATTTTCAATAAGTGAATACATTATCTGTTCAAGTTTAAGCTCTTTACATTAAAATATCATGTGGTTCAATTTTGGATCAACTTACCCCTTACCTGGGGCAAATTGAGGCACATGACCAGTTTTTTTGAAAAGGTCATATTTTCATGGCCCTTTGTCATAGCTGCTTACTCATCATTTCAATTGATAGAGGACATCCTGAAATATGTGTAGATCATTAGATTTGACTGCCATCTCATTTTGCCTTGCTTCCAGGACAACTTAAGTAAAAAGTGGTTCATCTTCCCCCATCCTCCCCTACCCTACATTAAATTGTTTATAGGATCAATACAAACTGTAAATTAATACATGATAACCCTTCCACAGTAGTAGCTTTTTAATATTTGTTAATATTTTTCATATTTTCCTACATAATGCCTCATTTGCATATTTAAAAATGTAAAATTTGTAATACAATAAATCATTGTCTTCGTGTAAGTACTCAATTGGGGAAGTTTAATGGTGATAATAATCTAATATAGGTATGGTTTTGCCCACTCAATTCATAATTAACGTTTCAATGTTGGAGCTCTAGCTCATGGACTAAAAACCAAAAAGAACTGCACCGGTTCCCATTGGGAACCAACCGGTGGAAAGGGGGCCTTTTGTTTTGATGAATTGAACAAGGTGGACCCTCTTGTAAACAAGTGTAATGCTTAATCGGGTCACAGTTAACAGTTTTTGTATTGAGTTTGTGCTTGAAATGTACTGTAATTCTGCAAACTGTTAATAAATATTTCAATCAAGCAATCAACCTATTCATTCGCTGCACTCTTCTAGTAATATGCAAAATTCTTCTTAGTTCTTTCAACAAAAACTTGATGAAAGAAAGTCAATATTTCACAAGTTTGATTAAAGGACAACTTTAGTTTTTTTCAACCAAGGTTCATGTTTTAGGTTGTTATTAGAGAAAGTAAAATATGAGTGTTAATTTTCTTTCAATTGCTGCTTTCTTTTGTTTTGGGGATTTTAGCAGTTTTTGACAGGGGGGCGGGGGCATTCGAGCATGGGGCTAAATAGGTATTTTTTTACAAAATATTATGGCGATTTATTTTATTATTATTTACTATAGTCCTAATAAACCCCAAGAAATTACATCTGGCCACAAAAGATCACAGGATCTATTGAATGTGACAAACTGACATATTGAGCCTATACACACAGTATAAGCCTTCCCCCCAGTAGACTACCTTCACATTCAGTAGATCCTGTGATCTTCTGTGGCCAGATGTAATTTCCTGGGGTTTATTAGGACTATAGTAAATAATACAAAAATAAATCATCATCAAATTTGGTAAAAAAAAATACACATTTAGCCCCATGCTTGAATGCCCCCGCCCCCCTGTCAAAAAGAGCTAAAATCCCTAAAACGAAAGAAAGCAGCAAATTAAAAAAAAATTAACACTCAACTATTACTTTCTCCTTTAACTACATTATACTCATCTCATGGTGCGAGTAGCATCCACGCCTCTAGATGGCGGTAGACAAAACATATTCACTTCTTAGTGACCAAAGGACCAAGGAGGAGGAGCTCCGTTCCGTCAGCAGAAGACTCCCTGTTTAGGAGCTAGCAGATATAAGGCTTCCGGTTGCCTTCAGAATAATAAGAATTAATGTTTTAAAAGACACATTTATTTATAAAAATCACACCCATGTGAAGTGAGGGGCGCTCTTATCATCATACATCATCACATTCTGGCCAATCACAATTTGCGTACTCACTTTTCTGACCTCACTTTTTATCCTCAAATCCAATCCAGCTATTAAATAACTTCTTGTGGCGTCCTCAATTTTCTGTACTCACTTTTTAAGGGGCGCCAGCTTTTGGTGTATGTGCACAAACTTTGTCCTACACAAACATTAAATTCCCATTGACAATGAATGGACAATTTTACGTCATAGTGTCTATTTTACCTCATGATGATGTACGATGATAAGAGCGCCCCTCACTTCACGCAGGTGTGATTTCTATCCTTAATACATACATTGCTCAGCCAATCAAATCATCGCTATGGGGTACACAAAGCTGGGCATAGCAAAAATACATTCATGTATGAAGTGGCTTATAGTGCCCTGAGAGGTTGTTATTGTTATTGGTTGGTTATATATTGTTATTATCATCCCCATTAAATTGGACACTTAAAGGGGAATACCACTGGCCCAGGCCGTAGCGTAACGGTCTGGGCACCGGACTGGTGATCCAGTCGCGGTGTGCCGCGGGTTCGACTCCCGGACCCGACACGGCCTTTACCGCATGTCATCCCCCCATCTCTCTCCCGTTTCCTGTCAGCCTACTTTCTGATCCCTTAAAAAAAAATCAATAAAGGCGTAAGCCGCAAAAAAATATCTTTAAAAAAAAGAAAAAAAGGGGAATACCACTAATTTTCAACATGTCATTAATATACCTAATATACCATCTCAGTGGCCTTGTGGTTAGACCTCCCTGAGACTGGGAGGTCGGGGTTCAATCCCCAGCCGGGTCATACCAAAGACTCTAAAAATGGGACCCAGTGTCTCCCTGCTTGACACTCAGCATCAAGGGTTGGATTGGGGATAAGTCCCTGCGACATACTAGCGTCATGTCCAGGGGGTGTACTTGTACATCAAGCTGCCCCACGCTACAGAAATAGGAGATAGGCTCCTGCCCTATGGGCCTCATGGCTCAGCAAGGCTACATACTTTCTTACTTAATATACCTTAGTATTGTTGAGTTGTTGTGTGGAAATAAATAAATAAAAAGTCCCCCCCATTCTGTGTTGCCTAGAACTGGAGGTCTGAAAAAAATCAGTAACATTATGAAGAACATCTTTGTGATGTCACTTCATTTTTTTTTTTTCATTTGCCCGGGCTCTGGACCTGATCACCTTCTCCATATATGGAGCTGACCTGTTCTGACATCTGCATAGACTCCATATTTGGGCATGCCTGACAAAGAACTCCATATATGGGCATAATAGGGAAACAGATGGGTGGGTCAAGCATTTCCAACTTGCATCGTTCCAGTGCCCAACGGGCACGGCTCTAGTATCTTTAAATGCTCAGAGTCTCTGTGTGTACATATGAACTGTACTCCATGTAACTCGAGAACCGTTCCTCCCACCAACTTCAAATTCGCCACACGCGTTCCACACCACCAAAGCCCTCTGCCCAGGCTCATGGGCCCTGCCGCCCTGGATCTCCATATATGGAGCTGGCCTGTTCTGACATCTGCATAGACTCCATATTTTTGGGCATGCCTGACAAATAACTCCAAATATAGGAATAAAGGGACACAGAGAGACAGACACATAAATCGCCATATATGGGCATAAAAGGGACACAGACAGATGGGTGGAACAGGTACTCTGATACGGGTACAACGTAGACGGGTGGGGCATGGATCTCCAACTTCCATCGTTATCGACTCGATGCTCTACAGCCGGGCACCGGTCTAGTATATCTATAAATGCGCCAATGTGTCTGTAATCCACGTAACTCTGAGTCGGTCGGACCCACAGTTGTCCAGAACCGCCACAAAAGGCCTGTGCCCAGGCCCAGACTCCATACTCCAGACTCCATATTTGGCCATGCCTGACAAATAACTCCATATATGAGCATATAAGGGACACAGACATAATAACTGGGTGGGGCCTTCATTTCCAACTTGCATCGTTCCCAGTAGGCCAGTGCCAAACTGGCACCACTCTAGTACAAATATAATCTACTAATATTTATACTTTGTATCCAGAGACATTTAGTGCTGACATCATGCCAATTAGAACTCCATATATGGATATAGAGTATACGACTGGCGTCGTCATTGTGACAAGCATCCAGCCAGAAGCCCTCTATAAAGTGGTTTAAATTGCCCTTGAGTTCAGATGCAAGCAGCTACTACGCCCGCCCTTGTCGTGAGAGACTAGTCCTTCTGTATGAATGAGTCAGGAGGATATTTGGCCTTAGAACCCAGTCCCAGATATCTCTGCAAGTCTGCATATTGGCCTTACAACCCACTGATATCGTCGTGTCAGGGGTCTAGTCTTCTAGACCACTGCGGCGGGTTCTAGACTCGGACACTAGTCCCCATTTGAGTAGTGTTGGATACTCTTATTTTGGAGAGGTCGTCCACCGGAAGTCTTATATCTTAGGTTATATCTGCTGACGGAACACTTCTCTGATACTAGGCTGCAGCACACATGCTGTCACTGCCCTTGAAGGACAACAAACTAAAAGTCTGTTTCTGTTAGCTTACAAGTTTAGTTTAATAGCCAGCTTCTATCGCTTTCAGCCAGACGTTAATTATCACCTTCTTACGCTAACATGTCTGGTAACAGTAAAGCTTTGTTGTTTTTATTGAGCCGGTGTGTCGCAGCCAGGCCCATGGCGCTGCAGTGGAAGGGAAGTGTGTTGACAGCCCGATCGTGTGGATTTATTTACCACCATCAACACCGTAAATGGATCTCCACCCTGACTCCACCAATGCAGAGCCTCTCTGCACTGTCTTCATTGAGAATAACTCAACACAGCCTTTGTACCAAGGTTTGTAGTTCCGTAAAAACCAACAGCCAAAACCCTAATCCTATGCACAGTGAACTCGATAAACGCGATTACAGCTGAAATCCGCAACCTGTACTACTGTATAATGCCATATGCCGGGGATTCGAACCTATGGTTCTCCCGGATGAGACTACATTTCTACGGTTCATACAAGGCCATCCCCGCTTGTAGCACTTATGAACTTAAGGCAGAGACTACTTGTCTACCAGTAGGTGTCCTACCTAGCCAACCAGACAGGCGTCTACATTTTCAATTGCAGCTCAGCTGTACAGTAATTTCACTTTTGAATCTTGAGTGTTAATGTAAACCAAATCACAGTTTCAAATAGATACATTGACACTGACACATGGACAATTATTTACTGTGTACATATAATATGTAACATATTCTACTTTACAGGCTGGGACACCCATTGAAGATGACTACCCACCATTGCCAGCCTACACCCCTCATCCAGAACCAGAGAAAGCAGATGTGTTCATTGTTCAGGCCAAAGGGCTCCCATGGACCTGCACAGCTCAAGATCTCCTGCGGTTTTTCTCAGGTAAGCATTTATAGCTCATATTTAAAGCCTAGCCTTTTATGAAACAAAAGCTTTGCAGATTGAAAGAGGATAATTCATCCTTGCCCTACAGCTGCAATGTTGGTGAGTTTAATGTCGTTTAATACAAGTAGATCGGACATTTCAATTTGATCAATGGGCTGTCAATGGAGGGCATTGCAATTCCAGATTCATCCCATTATACAAAAATCTAGTGTTGCAAATTGCAGCTAATTTAAGCCCTGTGTTCTGAGTTCCCTGACTGCCCAAGCATTCATCATGACACTCCTTAGGCCCCCTAGCAGGGCCTAAGCAGTGAGTGAGTGAGTGAGTTGTACCTGTAACGGCACATGTGATCTGCTACTCATTTCAGAATGTACAATTCGTGATGGGGCAAAGGGGGTCCATCTAACTGTGAACGCCCATGGGAAGCCAAACGGTCAGGCCTTCCTTGAGATGGAGACTGAGGAGGATGTGAGGAAAGCCTTGGAGAAACACAGAGAGTATCTTGGTCCACGTTATGTTGAAGGTTTGTCATTCAGAACTTTGAACCACATTAACAACCCTGGTGTCCCGATTTTAGGCATTTCATTCTAGTTAAATCGTAGATGTTTTTTTGTTTTTTTAACAAAATGTACCCACTTTTTGTAAAAAGAAAACAACAACAAAAGACGTGTTGTTCTGACTTTTAAACCTTGCACGGCATTGCTCGCATAACCAAATGGTTATTAGATTAATCTGTTGCCTAAACCAAAAGCTGAATCATGATTCTGGCTTCAATGACTTCTTGATGGCAAACCAGAGGCTCAGCATCATTTCAGGTTGATTCCCATTTCAGGAAAAACATGGCCTGAAAATAATTTAATGTTTGTGTAGGACAGAATTAGACAATTTGCTCAGACATATTCTCCATGCATTGTCAATGGCAATTTAATGTTTGAGTAAGACGAAAATCTACACGATTTAGCTGAATATAGGACGGGCTAGCTCAAAAACCTAGATTAGATTTGATAGTTTTCCCATATTAAATTAATAATATTACATTTATATTTATTTTATTTGACACTATGTCCAATCTACTGAAACTAGCCATTTTAAAGTTCATTATCCAGTCTATTTCGAAAAAGCAAACTGTGGCATTTTGGATGAGAAATTGTTTTAAACTAAGCATCCTTAGCCTGCCTTGTTTTTCAGTTTTTGAGGTTACAAACATCCATGCAGAGGCTATTCTGAGCAAGCAAGAAGTCCATTTGCCAGCCAGTGATGGGGTGGTAAGACTCCGAGGGGTTCCCTATAATGCCACAGAGGAAGATATCATGATGTTCTTTGCAGGTAGGTTATCACTGCTCCCATCACTACACAGTGCACACTCAAATACTCACTGTTTTGAACTCTGAGAGCGTAACCAAATGGACCCATAAGAGATCTGGCTATGTTTCCCAGGACTGGATATCGTGAACGGCGGGATCACAGTGATCCTAGATGATAGAGGGAGAAACCAAGGGGAGGCATATGTGAAGTTTGTCTCCCAGGACCATGCGAACGATGCCCTCCAGAAGGACAGGGAGCTCATAGGTAACAGGTAGGTTAACCCAGCACATTATACTACAAATATGCTGACATACAGTATGTGCTATTTAACCCAAGAATGTGATCATGAAATATACATATCTTCCGACTTACGCTGATAACTACTGCATGTAGCATAATTATCCCCATCACCTTTCTTACCTTTCTGGTGAGAACTTTAAATCTTTTTGCTCCAATGTCGCTTGCTGAAAAGAAAGGCATAATGCAATGCTTTGTTAGCGTGAAAATCAGTAGTCTGGCATATAGCCAGACCAGGGGCGCCGGAGGAGGGGGATCAGAAGGGTCTAGTTACCGGTATTTATTTATTTCTCCCCACAGGCGTCGTTGCGCAAACGTCGTGTTTATTGGCTGCTCTTGCTACAATCAGTGCAATGTAATTCTGCAGTTGTTCTCTCAAATTGCTTTGGACCATTGTAAGCGCTTTGAGTAAGCACGTAGTGCATAGAAAAGCACTATAAAAATGCAATCAATTATTATTTTTAACTTGATCAAGGTGTCAGACACAACAAATCGTAGTTCTTTGTATGCTGGCTGCAGAAAGCAGCAGATGCCCCCGCCCCCCAAATAAATAAATAGAATGTTCCTGCACTTTTGGGCGACTGACAGCACCACTGAGCCAGACTCATCGGAGATCTCTGCCTACTGTACATGTACAGACATCTAAACATTGGACCTAGAACAGTAGAGAAATCCTCTGCTGATAAGCCTACTCCCACTACTTAAAAAACGGGTCAACATTCCAATATGAAGGTCTGGCCTAAAGTCTCTGTTATTGTCAAATCTCATAATTGTATACACTATTTCAAGCCTCTACATTGAAGATTTAGAAGTCACCAGATGTATATCGGTACTGTTCTCTGATCGTCTGGCTTATTATCACTTGCCGTTATTTTCGGCAAGTGACAACATTACTAGTCACTACTATGGAGTATAAATAAGGCGTATACTAATTTACTGAGGAATAGTGGTGAATGTTCCAAAACGGCTTTCTTGACTTGTTTCTTGAGTGTTATTTCCATTTGAAATAAGCATTGTTATCGTAATGATTTTTGTTGTTTCATGTAAGCTGTTATCAATATTTTCAGATACATTGAGGTGTTCCCAAGCAGTGAGAAGCAGATGGGTTTATATTTGATGACAGCTGAGCAAGCCAGCCCTCGCTCATCCCCAGGAAAGAGTGAGCCTGATAGGCAACTCTATCAAGAGAGCTCTCACCCATTCCCAGTAAAGAGGCAGCCACACCCCAAGACCGGTGAGTAGTGGTCAGTTGTTTAATAATCATTGCGTGGTGTTAACATACTAGAGCTTTTAAGTCAAGGCACTAAGCAAAGAAGATCAAATATAAATGGTCTTACTCTTATTTATATTTTGCAGAATGTAAATGGAGTTTGATCTTAAAATTCATAGCCTTGGTTCATGTCACACTTTTCTTTCTTGTGTATTTGAGGGAAGGTTTACACATTCGTAATTAATTGAACACGTGAAAATCATAAATAGATCTAAATTTATGCTGTTTCTTCCATAAGGATCCAATTATAGCTCTGCAATGACGACTCATTATGTACATATGAGAGGCCTCCCCTTCAGAGCTACGGCATACAACATTGTTCAGGTAAAGAAGGCAACATGCATGGTTTCCCCCCCATCGATGTGTGTGTGTGTGTGTGTGTGTGTGTGTGTGTGTGTGTGTGTGTGTGTGTGTGTGTGTGTGTGTGTGTGTGTGTGTGTGTGTGAATGGGTGAATGTAATGCACAATCTATGTAAAGCGCCTTGGATAAAGGCGCTATATAAATGCACCATTTAACATCATGAGGTGCGCTCGGGTGGCACATGACATTTGAACAAACACAATTGGCTGTGTCTGATGGAGGGAAGCTGGCAGGCAGGGGAGGATGATCAATGATTATATTTTCAGATAGTCTTTGGCCAAATACACAATACGATTAATTAGAGGGTGTTTTCTTGGACATGAAAACATCCCTACTGGACTGACCAGTCAAGGGGAAGTGGGACTAAATTGGGAGAAAAAGGGGTACAATTTAAAAACTATGTATAAAAATCGAAAAGCTAAAAAAATTATAATAATCTTGCACTGTCTTCAAATGCAGTATCAACATCATGAATCGCCATAAAACGCGGTGTTCAGATTCTGTTGTTGAAAAGTATGACATCTAGACTTATCTTTTTGCCTTTCAGTTCTTCTATCCAGTAGCTCTAAGCAAGATCCTTATTGAACATGGTCCAGATGGAAAACCAAGTGGGGAAGCTGATGTGTACTTTGTATGCCACGAGGATGCAGTCTCAGCCATGTCCAGGGACAAGGCGCATATGGGTACGTATGATCATACCATGGATTTAGGTGATCATAAGGAACTACTGTTGATGGATTACAGCCTGTAGTGATATCTGGTTTTCACATTTTGTGACAAGTGACAACGCAGCTTTGGTGTTATGATTTAAAAAATGCTTCTCGTTTATTATTGTATTTAATAGAATTCAAAGTGCACTGTCATGCAATAAGTTACTTAAGCACTTAAAGGACAACTTTAGTTTTTTTCAACCAAGGTTCATGTTTTAGGTTGTTATTGGAGAAAGTAAAAGATGAGTGTACATTTTGTTTCATTTGCTGCTTTCTTTCGTTTTAGCGATTAGTTTTTTTACAACATTTTATAGCGAATAATATAATATAATTTTCTTTTATTGACTATAGTCCTACTAGACCCCATCAAATTACATCTGGCCACAAAAGATCACGGGATCTATTGAATGTGAAGGGGGAGGTGACAAACTGACATTGAGCCTATACACACAGTATGGCACCTAAGCTAAAATGGAAGAAAGCAGCAAATGAAAAAACACTGATCTTTTACTTTCTCTAATAACAACCTAAAACATGAACCTTCGTTGAAAAAAACAAAAGTTGTCCTTTAACCCTAATTCGCTGTACGTCAAATAGCCGATCTACAAACTCACTGTGAGCTTGTAGATTGCCCATTTCCACAAAATGTTTGACTATTATGACATGCCCGAACACTATATGGTAAAAATAAATATTTATTTTTATGTGAGCAACCCATATGTATCTTTTTTCTGTGCTGGTGTCACATACAACCTTCCCTCCTTTCCCCTCCTTAGGAGAGCGATACATTGAGTTGTTTCTGAACTCCGGTCAGAAGACTCATGAAGGGTGAGAAACGGCCTACAGTATACAGTAAAATACTTTGTGTTCCTGTGTCCATACAGTATGTACACTAAACATACAGTCTATGTTCTCAGGGGGAGTTTGATCATTGTTTTATTGTCCTTGGCAGGTGAATATGAAACTGCACGACAAGAACAATTCCTATTGCCTGACAAGTGGATATTAACAATAAACATTCCTGTGTCAAAACAAATGGGCTACATTTCTCCATCTTAATAGTACAAATTGTAATGTAGCCCCTCTCACTTCTTGGAAATGTTTAATGTACAGTCATTACCCGGATATAAATGTATATATAAACAGCCTCCATTTCTCTCGGCTTAGAAGACAATGCAGATGTGGTTAATTTGCAGTCCAATTTGCAGTCCAGCAGTATAATTATGTAACTTTTCTATGAATAAAATGTAATTTTGTCCAAAATGATCTGTATGACAGAGTATGTTTGTTAATACAATATATAACTTCTATAATTGGGGTGGTTGTATTTGGTCTCTGCTCTTCTATTGAGACATTTAGATCATGTTAATTAAAGGTCATGTCTCACCTAGACACAGGATCTGATACAAATTCAATGTATCCCCTGAGCCAGCACACTATTAAGTCAATGGTAAAATTGTCAGCACAGGAAACTGGGTTAAAATCAATCCAGGGTAGAAAAGGAACGTTGCATAGTGCAGCTTTAAATGTTAAATATATTTGAAACCTTTTAACTATTCTGATAATCATTGTTTCCATAATGGATACCTCCCCAGCTTTTCAGCCAATCAGGAACAAAGTACCTATATCAGTATTCCAGACCAGTTCTGTCTGCTCATTTCTTAGTACCATCAGTTCTACCAGAATATAGAGCCATTTAACACTTACCCTACCCACCTTTAAGCACTTTAACCCAAGTGTCCCCAATCTTGAGCAAACCGTCAGAAATAGCAGATCTACCAGCTCAATGCATTGTGGTGTGTAGAGGGCCTAGTAGTTCGTATAGAGTCCTAGGGACCCCTATGAGCCAAGTACAGTATATTAAATGGTTAATGATAAATTATATAGTATGTCACTGGGGAAATAGTGGATCTTCTCCGGAATAGATACCCAATAGCTTAGATATCACTCATCCTATAATACAACTGACACCTGGAAGTGAGCATTTGAATCGCTTCCGAGTCAATGGCTACGTTTACATTTAGGGTGATCATTCCGAATAAATACTTCTGAATAAAATACATCCGATGTAATGTTTTTTGCCGCGAGTTTACATGGGAAATGGTCATTCCGAATGAGTGTTTATATGGAGAAGTGATAGAAGACATGATACATGTTAATTCACGTGAAACTACGCCATCTGTTGGACACATAAAATATAGGCAGTTCATTCATTGTGACTTTCAGACGAAAGACGACTTTGAAATCCCATCATTTCATTCCGCAGTAGTTTTGAGGCTGCTGCTTGGATAGGGACGGACATATTATGTTTACCGTCTTTTTTTTTACCCCACCTGCTGCGGCTCCCCGATCCGCTGGGAAGGTGATCATCTCGTTTTTATGTGTAGCCTACTTTATTATCTACAGCACGGCCAGGGCACGCAACACACTGATTATTATTGTCGGGTCGCTCGTTATTTTTGAGAGAGAGAGAGAGTGTGAGAGGGAGACCGTTGAACACACACACACACACAAAATGCACGAAATAACGCGCTCTGGGCTGTATTTTGCGTGTCTTAAGTACCAGGTCTTATTCCCTAACTTGAGTAAACTAAAGACCTGGAGGCGTGATCAATGCTCTTCGGCCACTCAGAATAGCCAAATGGCATTGATCACGCCTCCAGGTCTTTAGTTTACTCAAGTTAGGGAATAAGACCTGGTACTTAAGACACGCAAAATACAGCCCTCTATGTGCAAACTCCTCGGCGCGCCTTGGATATGAGGCTTATGAGCGCCTTGGAGTTGGAGCGCAATGGAAATGAGCATGCTCAGAAAGACCAGAATGAATTTACATCCGAAGCATTGTATACATGAGTCCAATTTTCTTTCAATCGCATTGAAAATCGGAGTAATCCGGCCAGTGACATCGGAATGGTTTTTAGATCTCATCGAGCGTTTTCATTCGGATGTAAGTTTTTGTAGGTGTTTACATAACGTTTAATAGGATTGAACTTCTATTCGGAATGAAAAGGGGATTTAACTGCTCATGTAAACGTAGCCATTGAGCAAGGAACCATGGCTACATTTTGATTGGTGATGGTGTGTACATGTAGAGTATTCAAGAACTCTCTTTGAGCCTACTCTTGAAGAAGTTTGCTTTAAAAGACAATCTACGTACAGTACTTAAATTAGTGCCAGTGTTCAATGTATTCCGTTTTTGAATGCAAGTGTGTTGGCCAAATAAATGTTTGGGATAACTTCATAATACAACTGTCACTGAGCTATTTTTTTTAGTGGTGCAACCACTCCAAAGAACAGCAATGTCCGTGTTAACCTATGTATGTGACTATGTTACTATGAGTACCAGTAGGGGCAAAAGTGGTGCTGTTGTGCCAGAAACAGATAGTGCTGCACTGTTGCCTGCTAATGAGAGAAGGGGGGGGGGGGGGCAGGGGGAGAGGCACCACTCAGTTCACACAGGCGTGATTTTTATAATGGGCTCAGATCATGTATTCACCTGGTTCATAGAGACATGATCACCGAAGAATCAAGATATGTTACCATTTCCCCCAGTAAAACTCAGTAAAGTTTATTCATCAAATAAGACTTGACATATTGTACTTTACTCTTCCAGAATCAAAAGATCAAAAGTATAGGTTAGCCTTTTCATTTCCTGGCTAAAGCCGACTGTTAAAAACATTAAAGCAGGAAGACAATGGTTTTGTCCCATTAGTTATGCCCATGTATAACCTCTAAAACATAGATTTTAAAACAGTAGTGCAAGTTGCTGTTTAGCCCAAATTCAAAAGATTGTTTAACGCTGAATAACTATTTTAAGAGCTAATGCAAATTGTATTATCTTTGCCATATTATTCAGTTGCAGCAAATAGAAAATCACACTAGCTTGTTCATCACAGTTTAAACACTTAGAGATGATTTTGTCATTACTAATGGCAGTTGTATTCAATACAGAGCACAACAGCGATCACCTTTCAGAGTTTGGTCATGATTAGACCAACTTCTCACTCAGCAATGCAAATATAAAGTAATACATGTACTGACATAGACCAATATCATTATGCATAAAGTACATGAGCCTCAACATTTGTGATTTAAAGTTCAATGAAACAATTAGAAGTTTCAGTGAATGAATGGTATCCTCATAGAATATGTATTTGTGTTACGGTACGATTGTGACTTGAAATATTAAAGACGCTGTGATATTATTTGGTTAAAATAAGTTTTTGTTAAAAATGTAAAGCTCTATATTCATCCTCTTCCTCTCTCTCCAGCTCTTTAATAAACAGAAAATAAATGTTCAGGTGGCGGAAACCAATTTAATTTTAGAACCCATTTACCAGCTTCAATGTAGAGTTCCAGTTTGCCTGCTCTCTTTTGTTTCATCACTTCAAATTTCAATTGCTTATCATGTACCTGTATACATTTTCTCTCCTAATGTTATGCCCGTTTTCCATTTATTAAAGAGCAGGAGAGACTGGGAAACCCCTGAACAAACAGTCTATAGCGATTACTACTATGGGAATAGTTATTAAACCTATGTTAACAATATAATATCACTTACAACACGTTTAAAGGTAGTGCAAGTGATTTTCTTTGGTTAAAATAAGTGTTAAAAAGCTCTATATTGTGATAGTACTCATTGCTGTACTCATTGCTATATACCGGTAGTGTTTGTTGCAGTAACAGGAGTCTCCATGTCTCCCCAGCTTTTTATTAAACAGAAAATGCATTTTCAGAAACTGGGATACCAATTTTATCCAATCAGGATAGAGAACGCAGTCACGATACATAAACATAAACAAGTGGAATTGTAAGTGATGACAAAGAAATCAGCAGACAAAATTGGAACTAGAACACAAAAAATTAAGCTCATAAATAGCTCTCCTGATTGGCTAAAATGTTGTCACCTACATGAAAATGTTTTTTCTGTTTGAGACAGGGAGACCTCTGTTACAGAACAAACACTATAACAAATGATTACTATCAGAATATAGTGATTTAACCTTTTAACAAAAAACGTTGTTTTAACCAAAATAATATCACTTACACTAAGTCTTGGAAACATCCAATTTGTCCTTTCCTCCACATTTTTAAAACAGATTAAAATGCTATCGGTCATTTAATAAATCCACTTAGTGGACATTGTAAAAAGAGTACACATTCTGATGAGCTTTAAATGCATCCTGCAGTAGTGAAAGCTTAATGAAGTATGAAGAAAAACATTTCCTTCAAGTCCATGACTACAAAGGCTATATTAAATCAAAATGGTTTTGAACTAGTCACTAGTGAATCAAAAAGTGCATTTTTGGAGTGCGAGCATGTCCAGTAACTCAGAAATCAACACCTTTGGTGTCATTCTTAAGACTATTTTGTCTTCATTCTCTTCATGAACATGAAGGGATGATGTTTCAGGTTGGGCTTGAGGCGTATTGTTGCAGTAACAGAGAGTAGCAGGTGTCACACACATGCTCAGGGTTTATTGAGGATGGCAGGGGCAGCTCATTGGCCATACAGCTTTCACAGAAAACCCCTTCGCAGTTCTTGCATTGTTTCTGTAAAATAAAAAAGAACGAAAAAAGTAATATTGTTTTATGTTGAAACAGCAGAGCTCCACGATTAAATAGCACACCCAAGATACATCTGAACCCTTATTTTCTTACCCTTATGTAAGTCATGCAATGTTTTACACTAGACTACATTTATTATTAGATTAATAAATGCCAAATGAATTTAAGGAAGTGCATGTTAAGCATGCAATCTTTCGTATTCTGTTAGGACCGTCTTTAATTATGTTCTATATTGTTGTACCTTGATCTTGTCAATGGAGTCATCTTGTTCACACATTGCACAGAGGGAAGGCAGGCTGATTTCAAGGAATGATTCACACTCATCCTGAACAAGATAAAAATAACTATATTGTATCCAGAAAGTCAATCATTTAATGTTTGGTTCTTCATATGCTGTATGTATAATATAGTTTGGTGTCAATGAATTTGTTGTAATTGTGGTAAATTACATTTATGTCCAAATGGTTGATAGCGCTGATAAAAAAAATAGACAGATTATAATGAAAACATTCACTGCAATTTCACTGCAATGGTAGCAAACAGAATTTGGGAGTAGGACTCTCATTTGCATGATAAGTACTATACATAAATAAAGTTTATTACATGAAGTTTAAGAAACCAAAGCACACAATGTGGGGGTAAAAGATATTACACAGAGCAGGTTAAAGTAAATTGCCATTTGAAAAAGATCCAGGAGGATAATATCTCCCAACTTGCAAATCAATTTGTAGACTTGAAACATGCTTGAGATAGGTAATACAACCAACATAGCAAACTTGCCGTCGCCTATATTTTTGTCAAAGTTTCGTTACGTCAGTGTGGACTGATTTGAAAAGTCTTGCGGAACATTGTCCCTGGAGAAAAGCTTGTTTTATGAATGAAATTCAGATTCATTATAGTGACATGAATATTAGCTGAGAGCAGATCATTTTAACCTGGAAGATTATTGGGGAAATATGTAGTATCTTTAGTAATGGATTCCTGACTTGTAGTCAATAGTATAAACATGCAATATACACGGACAAGTCGGACATAGTCCTTGATATATCAATTCATGTGTACAGTATCTAAGGTAGTGGTAGTTAAACTGTAAACAGTAAACAAAATTACACTTCTGCAGACTTTATTTTCTTTTGATACAATTCTACAATTTTATTTATCTCAATAATCTATGCAAAAGAAATCGAATTGATCCTTTATAATTCGACTAAATCCATTAATTTGATTATACTTTGTCGTACAACAGTGTCACAAGTTTGGCGAAAATGTCTGATCTACAAGCTCAGCGTCAGCAGATGCGGTGAGCTTGTACAACCACAATGTTATTGATCGTTTTATTTAAATTAATTATCTTTCCTATAACTGATTACATAGATTAACGGTTGCACACCTACAGTATACAGCACATGCATCTGGTTAAAAGAAAATGTACATTTGCTTATTAATAACCTAGATCTCACCTGATCGTCCTCATGTTGAGACCTTTAAAAAAAAAAGAGCAGAAGGCAAAGGTTATAAAAATAAAAAATAAACACGTTCAACATGTCCGTAAAACATTTCCAGTGTACCAATTGACATCATTTGTTAAGAGTTTAATGATTAATCTACTTACATGCTGGAGCCAACACTTAATTGATCAGTCTCCTTTTTAACCGAGTTCTAAGGACAAAGGTGCTATGTTAGTCGAGTTTTTATTAATAACAAATCACAGCCAGTTATGTCATGACACTTTACATGTAGAGCAGGCCAAAACCATACTCTATTGTACAAAGGCCCAACAATTCTGTCCAGACCAAGTTGGCCATATTAAGATTATTATTTACAATATTCTTGTGGTTATTCTGCCTTTATGTCGATAGAAAAGTGTAGATTGACAGGAAAATGAGTCAGGCAGGGGAATCGAACCCAGGACTTGCTGTCAGGCTGCTTTAGAGCCTACCTACGTTATATGTGGTATGCGCCTTAAGCACTCGGCCATCTGTGCCCCAAGTTAGCCATATTCTTTGTTAAAGGGATAGTTCAGATTTTTTTAATTTAAGCTGTATGAACTATGAACCCTCTTTGACCCCTCTATCACATGGAATTACTTTTTGGGCGTAGTGATATGGACACAAAAAACATAGTTCCGTGTGATAGAGGGGTAAAAAATGAACGAAAGTTGCACTAATATTTTAGAAATAGGTCAACAATACAAATTACGTTAGTTTTGTGGATTAATTTACTTTTAATGCGTGGCCCCCTGTGCCCCCCACAAAATGACCGGAACTACTTATACTTAATATTTCACCAAAACCAGAGCCCCACCATGGGACTCAGGCAATCAATTAATACAGTTGCAACAACTATATTAATGGCAAGTATTTCATACAGCTAAAGTTCTAAAAATCGGAACTATGCCTTTAAGCACTTAGGCCTTTTGAGAATTTCCACATACTGTATATTGAAATAGGGATGACAATGACGTAGGGACGGCAGGTTGAAAGTGGTTAGTTTATACTAATGTCATATGGCCAGGTTAAACTTCACTTATGGCCCATACACATTGTAGGACTTTTAAAGTTGTCGGCAAGTCATCAGATCGTTATGCATTTCACACTACAGGAGTCTTTTTTTAAATCGGCTGTCATGATATGGTTTTCCCATCGACTAGGGATCACACACTGCAAGACGATGCGATACAGACCCGATACATATCGGCTTATTCGGCTACATTCGTTTTTTATTTCAATTAATTTTGACGTCTCACGTATGGGTGCAGGATCCCGTAATACATGCACGAGACCGACAGGACGTAGCCTGCGTCTCTCTTTCTCCGCACAGGAACATACAGGGCGAAATGGAGCGAGACAGGAGTCAGGACGCTAAAATCTTGATTCACTCTCACTCACACACACACACACACACACACACACACACACACACGACGCTAAAATCTTGATTCACACACACAACGCTAAAATCTTGATTCACACACACACACACACACACACGTTTGCCCTGCGTTTTAATATCAACATTATTCAATAGACTATTTAACAGCAATATTAGGCTAATATAGCTACCTATGACAGCTGGATTTACCCATAGATATTAAAAAAATTGATGCCTCATTGGCTGCTGCAGTTCGTTGGAGCCATGCGTGTTGACGGGAGGGCGGAAGAATTTACACTGGTACGCCGGAAAAGTGGACGGCACACTACGTCACGCTGCTACTCAAGTGACTACTGGCCAATCACAGCGCATCTTTTCCGGGACTTATCAGACCGCTCTGTGACGCACACTCATGCTTCCGCAGGGCTTCGCAAGGAATCTCGGGAATATTTTGCCCTCCCTTGAGCATATACGTTCCCGAGCCGAAAGAGGCGACTACCTTTATATGTCTATGGATTTACCTACGGAATAAAGGTTATATATTATCATCTATCGATACAAACAGCCTGTGCTCTCATTGGCTGTAATACAGGCCTTCTCGGGACACAGTCGCAACCCAGTTCATACAGTCGGCGAGACAGCCAAATCTCAAAACTGCTAGATATTCAGAAACGCTCAGGAAGGTGTCAGCGATCGCTTTTATCGGCGCTGGATCTTCTCGCAGCTCCTTTCACACACAGCGAGCAAAACTTCAGTGATCAAAGCCCGGTCTTGCGTACAGATCGGGGATTTTGTCAGCGAGCGCCAAAAATGCTTCACAACAGCATAATCGGAGTAAATATCGTGCAGTGTGTACGAGCCCTTACTGACCCATTTTATGACAATGACAGTTTCCTACCTTTTGTATGTCCCCCTTGTGTTTGCCCTCTCTCTGGAGAGTACTGCGCTCCTCTCTGGACATACAGTCGGGCTGCTGTTCACTCCTTCGCTCTTTCTCCTTCCTAAGCTCCAGTTCCAAAATAGACCTGAGACACCACCAGAAGTCGAAGTGTTAAGAAGCTTAATTTCGTATTGACGCCTTGGTAGTTGTAAAGAAGCAATTGTCCATATATATATATGCTATAATTTTATATCTCCCTTGATATTTACCTCTGTTTTCTGAGCCACTCCACCTCCTCCTGGAGACTCTCAATCTTGTCACCAAACTCTTGTTTGAATAGTCGGTTAGCCTCTTCAGCCAGGTCTCTCTCTCTCTCGGCCTGTTTACATCTGGGTTGCACATAACGCTTATGGTAAAAAAAAAAAACTTAAAGGAAAAGAAACATGGTTGGAAAGAGGGCTCATGTGGAAAAAACAAATGGAAGAAAATCAAAATGGCAAAAAAAAATCTAAGAGGATTCAATCTTATTTAATCAACGATGAAGCATGTCGTTTTTATTCACTTATTTTTATTAGATTACTACATTTTACACCAATGTTATGTTCACATACAATTCAAATTATTAAAATGATTTTGCCCCATTTGGTCTTAGAATAAAGTCCCTTACCCAGCCATTTGACCATCTCTGCTTCTCCGTAGGCCATTGTCATTGCAGAAAACAGCATCATCTACAGGCTTGCACAGCATCACATGCGCAACGCATTGTGAGCTTGTAGATCTGCTATTTTCGGCGCATGACAGCATTGTACGACAGAGCATAAATTAAGCATTACAGTTTGAAGTACCTTTAATTACTGAACGACAAGAAAAACCTTCGATATATGCTCTCAAATTACTTGAAACATATCACTCATTTGGTCAATTTGTACAGCAAACTCTGGCCATGGCCAGCTGCCAAACAGTTAAATGAACCCTTATTGTACATTAACAGTATATTCTGAAGTGAAGAGTTGTTTAACAAATATCCAAAATGCTTTTTCTCTGCAGAGGTAAATATGTGCACATTAATCGATCCATCAATCAAGTCATCCATAAGCATTGTCCGCTAGGGGCGGAATGACATTATTCCACATACTTATTCCATCTACTTATTTTTAACCATTGTTAAATGCTTATAATTAATTAATTTTAATAAATCCTGGCAAAATTAAATGTAGAATTGAAGAACGAAGGATAAGGGCTGCTAAAGGGGTCGATTCAGTCCACACTACTCAAAAGCTGATGTTGGAGAGACACTGCAGGAGGTTGTGGGAAGGTGGTTGGTTTTCAGCAACAAAGAACTATCATACCAAAAAAGAAAACGTCCTAGTTTGGTTATTTCTAGATTAGGCAGGTTTATGGGTTTATTCAGAATTTGACTTATGAAACTATAAGGTAGGGAGCAGGTGTGTCCCCTATGGCTGCGTCTCAAGCAGCTTTCCTGCAGCTGAATTCAGGTCTCTGGCCTGCTGCGCCATATGTTTCTCACTATTTAAATAAAAAATAAAATAGCCAATGAAGGGAAGGGAATAATGAAAATGGTGGGAGAACAGATGGAAACGGGACAAAAAGACAAATCATTGTAGTTTAGATGGCATGGTGGAAAAAAGAAAGGAAATTGTGTGCTCAAGCAAGTTATTTTTCATACCTACTTTGATTCTGTCACTGATCTCAAGAACTAATTTGACAAAACCAGATAAGCTGATTTATTTTTTACTCAGTGAATGACTCATAAAATGTGAATTGTGGGTGACTTTGAGAGACAACAGTAGCCAATGGTGATAGATGTTGGTGCTCCTCCTCACCTGTTCTCCAACTGTTTTATAGTCCCTGCCATCTGATTGATCTTCTCCTCCAAGTGAACAATGGCTTCACTCTTCTGTTTAGAGCTGGAATCTGTGCTCTGCAGGAGAGATAGGTAGTTAGTTACTGGTAATAGACCTTTTGGTAAGTTCCGTCCCTCACCAATACCATTAACCTGTGTCTGTGTGTGCATGCGTGACAACACAGCCTACATGATTTTGTCAGTGCAGTTGTGAGGGGGAAGTAATGAAAAATGCTCCTTCCAACCTCTCTGTTGTCCGAGTCTATGGCTAATGGCAACGTTGGACAATCTCTATTGGGGGGCCGGGCTATTGCTTAGCAAAAGGTTTATTACAGCAGGGGATATTGTTATGGATCTGGTCTATTGGTCAACTTTAAACTTTAAACATGACCGGGTCGGGTGTATAAACCTCAGACATCCTGCAAAGTCATTGGGGGAATGGGATTTGTTTGTATGCCAGCAGACAGATAATACATTTCATGTAGTTGGTATAGTGAGCTAACATGTATGCCACATATAGTTACAGTTCAGCAAGTTTCATTTTCAGGTGGGTGGTTGGTTGGTAAAGAGGCATAGCAGAGTTGGCTTTCACCACTATCATCTGTCATGTTAGTTTGTGTAAACAATCCTATCAACACCATGTCAGCGTCTTTTGTGAAAGAGAAACAAAGAAAAGAAAATAATCACTGAAATTGAAAAGCTGATCAATATCAAAATGCTTATCAGTATAATCCGATTATGAGTTATGACCATGCTCTGGTTTGGACAATGAAGTCAAAGTCCTCTAGTTGTAGGGTAGGAAATTGATAACATTAACAACCCAGCACAGTCCCACACAGGCATGAATGAAATCCAGTCAGCACTGAGATTCCCAAGTATTGAGCCTAAACTACCGCTGTATATGTAGCGTTCCTGATGTGGGTGAGTCAGCATTATTCAGCTGAAAATGTGCCGATTAGCTCAATGAAGCCCTCAGCGTGTTCGACGAGACCAAAAAGCTTGGCCTGAAGATAAGCTGGTCCAAGACAGAGCTTATTCATGTAGGCGATGGACCAGACCCACCACCCTTCCTGCTTGATGGCACCCCTGTCCACTTTGTCCCCACCTTTAAATATCTTGGCTCGACAGTGTCCAACACGGGTGACCTCAAAACAGAGGTCACGCCGACGTCACGCCCTAGCAGCCTCTGTGATGCAGTCTCTGTGGAGGCCGTTGTGGCGACACCAGCACATATTAAGGGAGACAAAGCTCAGAGTCTACAATGCCTCTGTCATCTCTGTGCTCCTATACGGCTCGGAAACGTGGCCACTGAACAACACTCTGGCGGCCAGGCTCGATGGCTTTGATTCCAGAGCCCTCAGGAGGATCGAAGGCATCTCGTGGAGCCAGCATGTCACTAACCAGACTTTTAATGCGGCGAGTGCGTTAGTATGACCACTTCATCCGCCTGCCAGAGGAACATCCAACACGCACCATCCTAAATATTTTCACGATTTTTCAAAAAATAGCAGACCTACAAGCTCATCTCAAAATGGGTTAAACCCCAGCAAGCCGACTGGAGACGACCTAGAGGCGCCCCCTGCACCCACTGGTCCTGGTTGGATGTAATATCCCAGGACCTTAAAGCATGTAACATGACTTTGGCACAAGCTCAACACCTTGCCCACAACAGACCCAGATGGAGACACCTGGTGGCTATGGTTGGCTCTACACGCCCTGAAGTGCAAGAGGACTAAGTAAGTAAGTAAGTATACTGTTCTTGTGGTGGGTTGTCCTTTTTTCCTTTAGCCCCACCTTTTTAGTACACCTTTTTTGTGGAACAGTTGGGTTCCGCATCAATTCCACTCCCGGGGACAGTTGCACCACCTCACACTAAGTTTGCTTTTAAGTTAAGAATTATGCATTACTAAAATTTAAGCTGCTGTAGGAGTAGCCTAACTATTAACAGATTGGCAGACAAATAAATTCAATATAACAAAGTTCTTGTGATCTGGCCAAGTTAACCAATGACCCCATCCTCGCCAACACATTTAGCGAGAGATTACACCCACTGGACAATTATGATGTTGACATCTATGCCAGACTCCGTTCAAGAGAAATGGCATTATGATTATGAAGATAACAGACATGCTATCAGCAGACCTACAGCACAACAGTTGTGCTGTAGGTTGCACGGTTCTTTGTCAACAAGAGACGATACAAGTTATACTTCCTTAGTGTAGAAACAGCTCGTGTTCATTGGATCCGGCAGCTATGATGTAATTTTATGTGACTATACATTATTTTAATACAATCTTTGCCAAGAACGCAGGACCTCGTTTTTCTCTCCACAACCCCCCAGAACGAGGAAACTCGTCTTTGATCAATGTAATTTAAAAAATATAATCAGACAAACGTTTCGGCTATCCAGCGTTCACACTGATGAAGGCTGGGTAGCCGAAACTGTTTGTCTATTATTCACTATGCAAGAATTAAAAACTAAAGCAGTTCTTGGTGTGTGCGACCCATCACCATTATTTCTATATCTGAGATTTTTAAGTCTAGTTGTAAAGATGATCCTGACAATCACTTTTCAATGTGGGGCAGTACGAGTAAATCAGTAGCATAATGAAGCCGGATGATCGCCATTGTCAAGTGATACTACAATACATTGTCTTCCCTTGGAGCGTTACCTGTGACTTATGGGTAAGTTGTTGATTGATGGCACGAAGATCGTCCAGCTGCTGCCGAAGTTCCACCAAGGCATCCTGCTTCTCACAAATGTCCTTCTCCAGCATCTTCATGGACAGCTCCATCTCCTGCTTCATACCTATCTGCACCTCCAGCTCTTTTTCCACATCCTGGAGACAGATAGAATTTCCAAATGACATCAACATTATTTCATGTCAACAGACACCAATCTGACCAAATATGCAGGGTTATGTTGTGCACACAATGCATGCAAATTACGTTTTTAAAAGTCAGAGGCTTAACAAGTTGACTGCCACCTGGTGGACGTAAGAGCCAACGCTAGACTGCCAACCCGGATGTACTTAGTTTTAGTGTGTTGCACACTGGATACACACCAATGTTCCAATCGGGATCACCGGATAATCAGACCTCCGAACATCGAGCGTTTTTTATCAAAACCATGGAGAGCTCCGTAGATTTTGAGTTATTCAGCTTTTTAGTCCGGCTGTATACAAGAAGTGAACGGCACTGCTAATGCGCGAAACCGGCCTAGGATCGCTGAAGAAGGAGAGGCCAAGCCAAAAAAAAAAAAGAATCAGCGATCCAGTTTGATATCAATAATAAAGCTTATCTGACGTAACGTTAGCAACACTGGCAACCAATAGCAGTTACCAGTTGGATTCTAATTGGCGGAACGTTCTGTCACAAGCAGTTCATTTGTTAAGGATCGAGCATTAATAAGATCGAGCAATAAAATTGGAAGGCCTCTATATTATCTCCCCAAATCTTACACAATATAAAAAAGGTATACAACTCATGAAAGGCACAGACTGACCAATCTAAGAAGAGTTTCTTCTTTAAGCTGCTTGCGTGTTTCACCCAATGCTTGTCCATCTGAGGTTGAATCGCTTCTTAATGCCTGAAAAAAGCAGAAACACCATTATTCAAACCTATTCAATATTTTTGGTGCGTGTGTTTAAAAAAAAGCTCATCCCCTGACGATGTGCAATCACAGCATTGTAGAAAATTCATGTTAATAAAATAAAGAAAAGGACAATTATTGTAAAATGTTTTCCTGAACCTTTACATATAAAATACCTTTTTTTCGATAATTTATTAAAATAAACATTTTATAGCGTCACAGATTAGATGGTGGGACAACTTCTCTCATATTTAGTGTAGAGCAAAAACAGGTGGAGGCCTAGTATAGCATCCTGGTGGACTCCGGTCAACTAAGTGTGTATAATGTGCTTTAAGTAGTTAATGAGTTAACCTTCCTATTGGACTCCAGCTGGTAAGAGCTCTCCTCCTTCACCCGTTCTACATCCTCTTGCAAAGTGATGATCCTGTTGTTTGCCACTGCAAGCTTTCAACATAATATTCAACAAGTCATTTTATCAAACAACTGGATTTAGTTATAATACAAATTGCGTGAGGAGTTGCGGACACCGACATGCAGATTTAGCACATTTTAGTTTAGTTAATTTTGTAAACGTGCATGCGTGCGTGTGTGTATTTATTTATTATCCCCAGGGGGGAATTAAACACAGCAATTCTCACCTCCTCGGTTAGCTTTGTGTTGGACTTTTCAAGAGCATCCACCTTGGCCTGCAGGTTATTAACTGATGCACTGTGGGGTTGGTTGAAGAAGATTATGTAAAATTGCATTGGCCAGACCAAACAAGGCAACTAAACAGAGTGAGTACAATCATTTGAAGCCCTGCTTCCACATACCTTAAATGTCTATTCAGTTCCTCAACATAATTCTTCTGATCAAGAATTGCTGTGATCTGGCCATCACTGACATACGAGAAACAGAAAAGGCATATGAAACTGGAGATTATCACCACGATTCACAAAGAAAACAATTTGTCTGATTTACATTTTAACTACAGGGTGCCGTACTTGAAGAAATGTCAACAATTATGACTACTGAAAGCTTCTAGGCTTTGTTCTTTGTTTGTTTTGTATTTCAGACAGACAGTATTGCCTTCTCAGAAAACACACACCTGCCTGACCTGGAACAGGGTTCCCTCTTTTGTGAACCTTCCCAAGCTTCCTTCTTTTCATTGCCCAATTGAGGGTGTAAGGAGTCTTTGTTTAGTTTCCTTTGTTAATCTCTTGATTTACATTATTGGATCGTTTCTCTTAAAGCTGCAATCCAGGTCTTATTTTAAATTAATAAAATATTATTTGATCAAATCTGTATGTAAATACAATGTAACTAAAAACAATTAAGATTGACTTTGCTGTCCCACATTGTTAATGTATATCCATAACAAACATTAGCAGCATGATCTCAGGAAAACATAATATTAACAACATTGAACATTCATTATGCAACATGCTGCATGCTACACATACTGTTGGTATTTGGCACAGAATCAAAGTCTGCTGAATTACAAAGTAAAAATCTACATTCATTAATAATAGCCCGCTACAAATAAGTACCAAGTGTTATGCATTACTGGAGCAAATAAACACCCTGGTCTTAATGGAAGTGTCACAGTATATTCAGAACAAATTCATCATTCTGTGATATTAAATAGGTCTTACTAACCCCTCTGTACATTTGCTGCTTTGTCCACCATCTTTGAGGTACATTGAAAAATCTATAACTCCAACCTGGGCGCAATTGAAAGAGAAAAAGAAGGGTCAATTCTCTAACAATATAAAGTAGCACGTTTTCTTTAGTTTGGGAATGGCAATTAAGATCACTAAACAGTAAAAGCCCAGTTGATTTAATAGTTACATGAACTGTACATGGCTTGCCGTATAAGAGGAAATAACGTCCAGAGGAAATGTGCACAAGGGGGACGCAACAGTAATTTGAACTAAACGATTATAAAAAATATTTTAATAAAATGATAGATTTTCAATGAGCTTTGATTGTATACATTTCTGTGTGATACCACTGTGTGATGAAGTGTAAATAGGGCTTAATTGATTAATCGATTAAGTCAATTATAAAGAAAATCATATATAAATTTATGAAAAAGGTATCTCAATTAATATATTAATTGAAAACGTATTTGACAGAATAACCACTAAGAAAATGATCCATAGTTGCTGCCCTAATATGACACAAAAAAAGAGTGACCTGGGAATCCAAGTCTTCTCCCTTCATACAGAGGTTGGCATCAATGACATTTAGTCCAACCAGCAACCCAGCAATCACAGCTCCTTCCTCCTCCATCATCAAGGCATTTGGTTCATAGAATTCACTACAGAAGAATGACAAGAAAAGAGTTACAACCAGGGGGGCAGTCAGACAGATATTTTCGTGAAGCCTGAAACTCCTGAAAGTTCATATAATGGCCTGTTGTGGCGCTGTCACTGGACCCAAAAAACCCCATAGCCCCATAGAAGTCCATGTATTTGGGCCCAACTTCACCTAGACTGTATTACCTTAATACACATGGTCATGAATACTTTCTGCTTCCAGTCACTAGTTTAAAGTCTCATTTCTAATGTCATAATATTCTTTTTGGAAAATGATGGTCCCATTAATAAAAAAAATGACCATAAAGTCGCGTATGTTCTGAGGGGCGTGGCTACCGTTACAGTCTATGATCGGGATTCCCCTCCCACTCGAGTCAAAATAAAAACCAACGGAGAAGAAGGGGGGAAGTCCCGCCTCGTTGTCTGGGCAGCCAATGGCCAGCTGGACCCAAACGGAGCCAGCCAATGGCCAGCTGGGCCCAAACGGATCTAGAAAGATGGCGACTTACAGTGCAGGAATAACAGGCTTCATTTTACGTCCATGTTAGACCCGGGGAACGCTTTGTCCATATTTTTTACAGTCTATGGTTACAACACACAAACTCTGTCTCGTTTCTTTTATTGCAGTGGTATTCAAAGTGTGGTCCAGGGATCCTCAGGGTTCCAGATGGACACTTTTCTTGAGAATGAAAGACTCGACCATGAGACAGTTCAAGTTTTAGAGCAGATTCCTTAGGGGATCCATACTGAGACGTTTGTCCGTTTGTTTCGAACCGTTCCCGAATACGGTTGTCTGGTCCCCGCTGGCCATGATTCACATTGGCCGAGATTCAACTGCGCACCCGGGTACACTTCATTCAACTTATGTGCCTCAGAGGGGCGCTGTGGACTACGGGCTTTGGGAGACAGAATGTCACAGAAGAAGAGTCACTTTCAGAGTTTAGAGCAAATAATAAAGTTTGGCTGTGTTCCTGACGTTGTCTTGAGTTATAATAATAACATAACAACAATACACAACTAAAGCGGTGTGCGCTGATGGTCTTAAACAGCGCAATGCAATGTTGTCTCTCGTCTGTATGGCGGTGACATCACGTACATATCCTTGGTATGTTAACAATGACGTCACTGACTAACCCTTGGTATGTTTGTCCTAGCTGCAGCACATGCGTTTTATTAGTTTATGTTTTTTCCCACGGCTCTTGCTGCGCTACTCAAACACTAGCGGATTATCAATCATTCTTTTCCAACATTCAAGTAGAACTACCAGAAGTACAACCCAGGTAAAATAATGTGTCATTATAAAAAGATTATGATTATAGTTCACTTCCTCCTTTAGTACGGATGGCTTTCACATTGCAGCGATCCGTATCCGAGACTTAATTGATTGATAAATTCAATCAGTTGAAGAAAGTGTACTCTGATGCGGAAGAATCGAGGCCAATGTGAATCTTGGCCAGCGGGGACCAGGCAATTCGGGAACAGTTTGAATCAAACGGACTCAGTGTGAATCTGCCCTTAGATGGTAAGAGATTGTAACCACACCTGAGCAGGTCCTTTCTGTTTATAATGGTCTTCATGTAATCAGAAAGTTTCTTTTGCATTAAGGCCAGTCGTAGCCAGGCACGTCCTCTTCCTAGAGGGGTTCTGTAACAACAAGGTATTTTTGTCACTTACGAATCATGATAAATTAAGCACATTATTAATACTTGATAGCCTACTCGTATCTAAACAAACGTTTTTACAGCCACCCTAGAACTTTCCTACATGTATCATATCGTTGCTGTCCGGTAGAAACCACTTAACTCCATTTTTGAGTAGTTTGTTTTTCATCATAAATCATGCTTCTTAACACCCTAGCATCCGTGTGTTGGTTAAAAAGATATTGAACCAATGGAAAGTATTAAAAGGTGCTTTGTCGAAAACCTCCTAACTCCATTGGCTCCTCAAACTATCTGCAAAACCAGCTAACGCCACCCGTTTAGTCATCTTTTTTTCTATAAATCAATGCTATTGAACACCCTTTACATCTGTTCGCCGTTTTTAATACGTTTTGACTTGAGGGGTTTCCATCGGACAGAGTGATGACCTCACCGGAAAACGATCAGTCGCACTGGCTTGCTAAAGCTTCTGGGAAATTGAGTCCCAATGCAGTCCAATAGCAATGGCGGTTCGCCACGGGTGGCTCTGTCCTACGCTCTTTGTTGTTGATCGGCAGTTTGGATTATTTTTCAGCTCGATCACACCATCGATCACATGATCACACCATTTTAACCCATTTTGGGCGGGAACCCATTTTGGTGTTAGCATCATGTCGTGCTTTAGCTATTGAAAAATAGCAGATCTACAAGCTCATAGAGCTACGAGCTTGTAGGTCTGCTATTTTGAAAGATCGAAGAGCGACTGACATAGAAGACATTTTTTAGAATCTGATCTCAGGTCAGAATGGGTTAAGGCGGATTTTCATGAAACAGACCTACATTATCGCCCGGCTGATTCATTCAAAGGTTAGTGAAATACTCTAGCAGTGAAGCTTATTTCTCGATTTCAATTATCCACAGTCAACGTGTTAAAAAAATATTAAACCAATGAAAACTATTAAAGTGCTTCGACAAAAACCTTTTAACTTTGTCAATTAAATAAACCCAATGTTTTTATTTTATGTATCAATACAATCATGCTG
Source organism: Protomyctophum parallelum (assembly GCF_964188405.1). Taxonomy (NCBI): domain Eukaryota; kingdom Metazoa; phylum Chordata; class Actinopteri; order Myctophiformes; family Myctophidae; genus Protomyctophum; species Protomyctophum parallelum. The sequence continues at coordinate 21,825,293 of NC_139710.1, read as the reverse complement.
TTACAACATCCATCTGTCGCTGAATGCAAAAAAGACTTTATAGGAATAACACAGTAACTTACTTGAGGCCTGGTAAGTCTTTCACACTTGCAGTGATTTCCCCTGCCTCAGGAGTTAGCTTTTCCACCAGTTCCAATGCTCCCCAAAATGACTTGTTCTGCCCAAGGAACGTTTTCTTGGCTGATGATTATAAGCACATTGTTTGTTATAAGAATGTGTTATTTTTTTCAATCCATCTTCAGGAATTTGAGATATGGAATAATTATATTTGATATAATTATCATGACTCGGCAACTGAGGCTACAAAGGCAGCAGCTTTTCACAGATGCAATGTTCACACTTCACAGTAGCCTTTTTGCCCTATGTGAGGGAGTCATATAAAACAGAGGGTGATAACTGCTATTAGCCTGAAGTTCCAGCACATGCAGAATTGTCAATATATGTTTTCTCGTTAATTATATTATTTTTGTGACTAAATAAGTTATGTGAAACAAATTATTGCCCATGCATTCAATAATGATATGCTTTGGTAGTAACAAACCTTATTTGGATAACCTCAGGCAACAATGAACAACAACACTGACTATATCTATATCTACTACATACAGTACACTGATGGACCAAAATGCAATACACTTACTTTTCAATCCATGCTTCAGGCAATGTTCCATGACAACAAAGAACTGCTGGAGAGGTGCATAGTCTGAGTCAAGCGTGCGACCAAGGTTAAGTGCTGACTCAATCAGTCCCTTGATGCTCAATTTGGCCATGTTCATCAGGTTAAGCCTTTCGATGGCAATAGGATCCTTGGGATCTAGGAGGGAGGGGGAAAACATTAAAAAGACAGTTTAATAACAGTGTGGCTTCCCTGTGCAACTGAAAAGGCTTTCTTTCAGGCAGTACATCATGTATACTAGCCTAGTAAGCCAACAACTTATCTTAAAATAATGCCAATTTAAAAACACACTACAGTGAGACAACTACTTTGCTTCCATTCATTAATGGCCAACATCTTGAACAACATCACCAATGATGATCTAATGTACTAGTGTGAGGTTTATGTGCTAAACCTCAGCTGAACTGTGTGGCTCATGTGAGCTGCACTGGGATTGGGGCTGTATGCATGTGGCAGTGTGAGCTGTGCTGTGATTCACTGCTTCTAATAATTTGAAGCTACATTCAGGTCAATACCATCATTTCAGCAGGATAAATTACTTCTGTGTTATTTAATCTCAATCCAACTGTTCTTCTTGGTATCTTCTGTGGTAACTTGTATTGCTGCAGGGAGCATTCACTTGCTAGATGCTCAAAAGCAAAAGGACAAGGACAAAAGTAGTGATTGTTTGGTGTTCAATTATCACCGCAGGTTGAGAGGGATGTTCCGTCTTCCACAAAGTAACAAATCAAGAGATTTTAGAACCAATGAAAAGTATTAATTAAAAAGGGCTTCGACAAAAAGCTCTTAGCTCTACTTGAGTTGGATGTTTTTTCATTTTCTGAAAGAAAAATCATTTTTGGAGTTACGGTAGGTGGTGTTTTTGTAACACATTTTTCACCCGGTGCCAATTGTCTAAGCTGTAATCGGGAGCTACTCTCCCTCTGCCAACCTGGGGAAACCCCAAACTGAGCTCATGCTTCCTTCAATGCATGAGGAGTGAGCACTGAGCAGACCACTTCTTATCACCAGACAGGGGAGAGATGCCCCCTGTAGGACGTAGTGTGTGTTATTAATGTTATTCCAACCAGTCCCCCCCCCCCCCCCCCCCCCAGTATCTGCCATAGGGGACACAGGGAGAACATGCAAAATCCACACAGAAAGGCCCTTTCGCTAACCCCACTCAGTGTATAGGCGCTGAGGCGAGAACACGCCCCAATGCCCACATCGTCCCCGGCGGGAATCAAACCCAGGACCTTCTAGCTGTGAGGCAACAGACTGCGTCACTGTGACCCCTACATTGGACATTGCCATTTTTATTCTGTCAATTATTCTAACAGGATGAAATTGCATATAATTTGCCCTTTTCTGTATTCATTTATTCAAATTTACATAAAGAAACCAGAATAATAAATGTGAGATGTAATCAATATTAATTATTGGATTCATAATACCACAGCTGACTTCTGTGATGAGAAGCATGGATTAGGAACAATAAATGCCTGTACTGCATTTTTACGCCACCTAATCTTTCTGTTTCTGTTTGTTATCACTGTTGCCATCTACAGTATATAAATACATTAGCGAACATATTATTTTACAAACTACAGGCTAAATTGTTGCTGTAGTATAGTAACGGTGGGTTCTTTTGACCATTTTCAACTGTCATTCTTTGTCTGTCAAACTGTGGACTTAATTTATGTTATCCAGAAGTTGGGAGAGTTAAGGAGAGGACAATGATGAATAAAACACAATTTAAATAAATCTAACTGTAATACAACTGCATATTTTAAAGTAACATAGGATAGAATAAAATGTTCAATGCATAACCTATGCAAAGTAGCAAATTATGTGTTTGAATGTAGCTATATCCTGTTTTGGTTCAATGGTTACTGTAGTGCAGTACTACGCATGCGCCAACATTCATGGCTATTTCAACTGTGTGTGATTAGCCAACTTGCGTTGCATCTCCTCCTAGGCTGAGGAAAACTGACTTGCAGAAAGAAAAAATATATATATATATATATATATATATAAACAAATTAATCAGCTTTGTCTGGGAAAAGGTCGTCTTGTCACCTAGTACTTCCTGTCAATGCCACACCTTATTTACAAGCAGAGTCATGCTCCCACTAGAACAGCTCTGGCCTTGTTTGTGCAGCTTCATGGATATTATCCCTGTTAAATCAAACATGACATAGCCTAGATAAGCTACATTACTAGAATTCACCAGCCCAAACTGTGTGCTTCCTGGGGACCTGCTACCACCACCACACCCCATTTAGAAATCACACAGCCACAAATCCCCTCGTACACTAGCCTAGCCTGACACATTACCTTCATGAGCTGGCTCTGGGTCTGGGGTAAGGGAAATATCATTGAGCTCGCGCAGGCAGAGCCATTCGCCGTCAACAGACACACGAAAGTTGCAGAGGTAAATGGTCTCCCGGGCTGCCTGGGTGATCTTGTCGGTGGTGGGGGTCGGGGCATCGCTCTGAGGCGTCAGATCAGACATGATGACTCAGCTGATGCGAAGCAAAACTAGAACCACCGAGGGGAAGAACACGCAGCGTGTTCCAAAAGCAGATCGCAAGAAAATGCCAAAATAACAAGCTTGGAGAGGAAAAGAACCCTGTCTTTGATCAGGACCAATACGATGGGGATGGGGCTTTCAAGCAGGTGTCTATAAAGGATGCTGCTTCTCCTCTCCTTTATGCCTGCATCCTCTTCTCATCCCTTGACAAAAATGAGTAAATGCTGCTGTTCCCTGCACTTCACTCCTCCCCGCCAATCTCCCCGTAGACCCTTTTGTAGAGCTTGGGGATTTAAAAAGCGAGAGCACTGTGTTGAAAAATCACAACCTCCCTGTGGTCAGCTTAGCCCTGATTCACTCTGATTGGACTGCCTGGGCACCGCAGTGAATGCACTGGCCTGGGTGGGTGTTGACCAAGATGGCTGACAAATATATGCTGGATAGTGGAGCAAACGTCACGTGAGCAGATGGTGCATGCGTAAAAAGGGGAGGGTAGGGGGGAGGAGAGGAGGGGGTCTCATGATACTCATCTAATGCTAATGATGCAGCAGATGACTCCTCTGTGAAGAGGGAAGCTACTATTCAACAATCCAGTTAGGTTATCTTACTGCAACAGTGATTTATTCATTCTGCATAACAAACCACATAGTGAGTGGTGAGAAACTGTATAAATGTAATAAATCGGGGCTTTTTGAAGCACACTTGGGTGAAAAATTTGACATTCTCTGAAGTTGAAATGAGAGAATATAACAGATGTCAAATTGGGAGGGGGGATAAAAATAAATCTAAGTCAATAATATATAGACATTTGATGAAAACCCTATATTCCTGTCTATGGACTGAGTCCAGACATAAATATAAAACATAAAGTAGTACTAGTCAGTCAGACAGACATGCAGTGACCTTTACACTTACTACCAGTAAACAGTATAGGATTTATCAGTTGACAGTAAAATGACCCTGAAACTGTTCAACACACAGTGAAATCCTCAGTGTCAATCTAACCATTTGTAGCCCTGAGACTGAGGTGGGCCCCTTTTGATCAATTTACACACACACACACACACACACACACACACACACACACACGCACACGCACACGCACGCACACACCACACACACAGTGACTGTGTATGCCGGCCTGCTAACTGACAGGGCCCGGCTAGTCTTGAGAATGCAGCTGGTTAAAACAACAATCATGACCAACTCATGTGAGTTGGCCATGTGAGTGAGTGAGCCATAGCTCGGTCTCGACTGGACTGATCCAGAGAACTCCTAACGCTATGGACCGGAGCTCAGCTATTAACTACTAAGTACTAACTAAATTGAGTCATATGAAACGCCAACATTGTGACCAAAATGCCAGGTGATTTTGTTAATACAAATTATTGTTATTTCAACAATTTCACAGCTGAATTTGAGACAACAAAAACGATTTTTTTAACCAGGTCCCTGAGGTTACTGTACTGTATTGTTTACTAGCCAGCTAACGTTAGCCGGTGTTAATTATTATGCAACGTTGGCGGTTTCAAGTTCATTATGAATTTAAGCAAATACAATAAAAAAGAGAATAGAATACTTAAAAAATTTAAGAAAGATAATAAACGTCTCCGAATAAATGAATACTAAACCAGGCGTGTAAAATGACAGCCTTATTATTAGCTAAAAGGCCACTTACTTTTACATTTCGAGTTGGTTCTTTCAATGTGGAATTGGAACTGCCGTGGAGCCGGTGGTGTTGGGGACAGCGACGTCCCCGACTTCCCAAACCTGACATTGGACGCGGAGTTGAGCGCCTCTTTGAAGAAGATCACCGAGGTGGGAGACAGAGTGTCCTCCGGACTGTCAACGTGTCCGTTCTCATCCTGTAACGACGCTGACAAACTTTGCGAAACCTTTGGGGACTGCTGCAGGTCTGTTGTTGCTGTTGTCTCCCCCTCCGCCATTCTCTCTCACTTCACTTTACTTCACGTGACAACAAGCAGCGAGCCTAGTGACCGCATGTTATGATACTGCTGAACCCGTTTTGACCGCAGAAAGCTGTGGTTTGTTTGTACACCACTGACCACCGAGCCGCACCACTACGGCCCAAAACACTCCAAAATATCACTCCTTCTCTCGCCTTCTTTCCTGTTTCCGCCAAGCTGATACAACACTTCCGGTTGCAGACTTCAAAATAAAACGTTTCTTTCTTTCTTTCACTGCTACTCTTGATATTTTTCACATTAATCGTACATAGCTATGTATTGGAATGGTAACAGCAATTGGTCCTCGATTGATTGATTTAAACAATCAAGGGCAATTCGCAATATCGCATAAAACAATATAGATTATCTCCACAAATTCACCATATAGCCTAATTTGTAGCAAATATTTAGTAATACCACATATTATTACATACTGCATTGAAGTCTGGGGAAACACTTATAAAACATTAAGCAACTCTATTATGGATATAGTATTATTACATTATCATGTATTGTGAAATTTAAGTAGGCTGGTGGTTTCTTGAAACTTTTTCCTGTGTGTGGCGTTCAAGCCGCAGTGTGTCTACGCCCCCTGGTGACGGTTTAAGGACAAATACAGGCTAGTTTGATCTGGTATGTGTCTACTCTGGGCCTCTGGTGGCGGATGGGCTTCGAGCCTTCGACCTGCAACAAATACTGTCTGGACCTCCACAACAGGTAGGCTACTTACTATACAGGCAAGATAAACACATTTGCAATGATGTAATATATCTCTGCTGTCGGGGAGAAACCACCTAACTCCAGGTGGAATGAAGAGAAACCATTATATTACATCCAACAAAGTTGGTATTGTGTTGGTATAAAGTTGGTACTTTATACTGTAGCCTATATTGTTAATAATGACTTGCATGAGAGGGGGAGAGGTTGTGGAGTTCTGCTTCAGACAGTTTGAGGGTAGGCCTACAATGGAGTTAGGTGGTTTTGTCCAAAGCACTTTTTAATACTTTTCATTGGTTCCAAAGTTGTATAACCAACACACAGACGTAAAGGGTGTTCAATAGCATTTATTTGTGGAAATAAATCTTAAATCTGAAAAATGGAGTTAGGTGGTTTCTGCCGGACAGCAACGATATGTCTGCATATAGAAGTTATATTTGTACATAATAAACAATTAAAAGTTATTACATAGTGTAACCATTTATTAAGCATTTATATTGTGCTACCAAAGTTCATGTTTTAGGTTATTAGAGAAAGTAAATGATAAAGTAGATGAGGGTTATTTATTCATGTATTAATTTGTTATTCATTTGCTGCTTTCTTTTGTTTTAACAGGGGGCGGGGCATTCGAACAAGTAGCTAAATGTATTTCTTTTTCTTTTTTCAAGTGGCCTACTATTCTTATCTTCATGGCGAGAGTAAGAAACTCTTGTGAAGGCCGGTGTCCAAAGCCCAACATCAGCCCAACATCAACTGTGAATTATTGTCACTCTCAGTCACAACGGGATCCAGACGCAATTCCGACATAGAGCATTAGTCCGACATGCGGGAACAATGGTCGGACTAGTGCTCGAACATGCGCTGCTCCCGTGCTTGCGGTTATGGTTAGGTTAGGGATAGAGGTAGTCACAACACTTGCCTGCCAGCCAGGCTGTAAAAGTGCATTCTGAGTGACTTCAGCAGTATTTGACACAAGGCACATTAGGCAGTAGCAGCAGGTCCAGCAATTTGTTGTTAGCTCAAAAACCAAAACTGAACTGAGATCTTTGGAATTCAAGTATCACATGCATACGGTACAAGACAAACAGATGCTGTTCTAAACGGCTGACCCCTTCAGTGGAACGCATATCTCCGCAGGCCAGCTGACCATATTTGGTCAAGTCTATGACGTATGACTCCTTTTGGGCAAGGTTTCAGCCCGATCAGACTGTCATCACGCAATGCCATCACAACGTTGTCATCTACTTTCCTCCTTTAAATAAAGCGAATTGTTCAAAAACTTAAGTGTGAGCCTGTACTAACCAATTCAGAACGTTGACCCCTAACACTGTTCTAGACGAAGCCGAATACACCACTGCTCGTTCAAATACTCTTCGGGTCATCTTTCAACATGGTTGACCGTTTCTCTGCCCAGTACCGCTGCTACTCTATCTCCATGCTGGCAACCCCATACGACCGCTCTGAAGTGGATAAAGGAGGAAAAATCATAATGCCTTCATCCGCGCTTGAGAATCTCAGCCAGCTTAACATCACCTATCCAATGTTTTTCAAATTAACCAATGAGGACGAGGACAGAGTGACACATTCTGGTGTTCTGGAGTTTGTTGCAGATGAGGGCAACTGCTACCTACCGTACTGGATGATGCAGAACCTTCTGCTGGACGAAGGTGGCCTGGTCCAGGTAGAAAGTGTTAAACTCAGGGTGGCCACTTACTCCAAATTCCAGCCACAGAGCCTAAGCTTCCAGGACATTACAAACCCCAAAGCAGTCTTGGAAAACGCCTTGAGAAGCTTTGCCTGCCTGACAACAGGTGATATCATCGCAATAAACTACAATGAAAGTGTCTATGAACTGCGGGTAATGGAGACCAAGCCGGAAAAGGCAGTATCCATCATAGAGTGCGACATCAATGTGGATTTTGATGCTCCTTTGGGTTACATAGAGCCTGACCATGTGATGGAGCGCACAGAGCAAGGAGATGACACCATGTATGCAGACATGAATGTTGGATTCAGAGCATTCACTGGCTCTGGCAATCGGTTGAACGGCAAAAAGAAGGACGTTGAGCCCAGCCCTGCACCTATCCACACAGGTGATATTAAAAGAGGAATTCCCAACTATGAATACAAAGTCGGCAAGATCACCTTCATCAGAAACTCTAAGCCTAAGAATATGATAGACGAAGATGACAGCAAATTCACTGCCTTCTCCGGTGAAGGCCAGACACTACGCAGAAAGGGTAGAAAGCTTTGAATCTTAGTAGAAGAGACTTGCTTATGCAAACTTGTACACTAGTGACTATAGATCTGTCCTACATTCACTGGCCTTTACCAGCTGGTCAATGTTCTCTCTGTGGTGCTTTCACGCCTACTTGCAGTAGTTGAGACCTACGTATGTGGCTGTACTGACAACCTATCCTGATTCTGCCTCGTATAGGCAACCACACACCTTTTGCCTCTAGCCATGGGATATAAGGCAGCAGCTGGTAGTTAATTGATGTCATCAATTCTTGTTAAAGATAGTTTTGGGGGCTTTTCCAGATGGTTGTTGTTCTGTTGAACAGTGATTATCAACCTTTTTAAATTAAGCACCCGACCCCAGTTTGATATGCATTAGTCCACGCCATATGCTTTATTTTTTATTTATTTTTATTCTGGGACCCCTATCCACACTGTAAAATCCTCAGTGTTAATTTAAATGGACCCCATGGCCATGGTGGTACCCGCCCTGACATTGGAAAACTGTGCTGTAGAAGAGGACTTCAGGAAAAAAGATGCTTGTGAAGACCCCTAACCCTTCTATCTACACTGCTCTTATGTTTGAGGCAAAAGCATGCATAGATAGTCCACTTGCCAGAATGTGAACCCAGGCATGTTGAGTACACCAATGTTTTAGGTTAGAAATGTTGAGTATGGGTCCCCAGCATGTAGATTGTAGAAACTGCCGGATGCTATATATGTTGAGCAATTTTCATAATTGGCATAATATCTGACCATACCATTAACAACCTAGGGAAAAAAAATCAAAATGTCACATGCTACATAAAGCATGATGACATTTTGATTTTCTTTTGCCTTCTATAGGTTGTTAATGGTATGGTCACATATTATGCCAATTATTGCTCAACATATGCAAGTTAGCATCTGGCAGTTTCTAAATGCTGGGGACCCATACTCAACATTTCTAACATAATACTTTGGTGTACTCAACATGTCCCGGTTCACAATGGGGCTCTTCTCTATGGGCTGGCAACTAAGATTATGAAAGTGATTCTTAAACTTTTTAATTTGAATGACCCCCAGTGTGGTATGCCCACGGATCCCCATATCACTCTCTGAGTTAAAGACCTGTTGGTTTGAATCAATCATTTAGGTGGGGACCCCTGGAACCCCCTTAAGGACCCAGTGAGAACCAGTGATTTATTTGGTCCGGAAGTAAGGCAAGTTGCCCTTTGAGACCAGTTGGCACCTTAATTGCTGCTCGCCAGCACAGAAGACACATACCCTTAAAGGAGAGAGAATCCCATAATTTAGCAGCTTTAGTTTTATGGTGTTCCAGTTCTAATTTTGTCAGCTGTGTTTTTGAGCGGTGCTATATGCCCTCCAACGAATGGCTTGTGTGTGTCCCGACTCCCTGTGACGTCACATGGCAGCCAGGACTTTTTAGTAACTATGACGTACTGTGTGCCCCCCAAAGGCGTCCCTCACTTCTAATGTCCCTTATTTATCCTGTGTATGAGTTCTCGATCATGATTGGAGGAAATTGCTACCCCAGAAATTGCTACACCATAAAATTAGCAATTCCGGGAAATTGCAAGTGTGGTTGCTAAGTACAGTATGATGATGATGTTTTGACCCACATGATGTCACAAGTGGAATGATAAAACAAAACATTTTGGGGTTGCTATAAATAAAGCTGGGCAATTACGATAGTCTGCAACCACACTAATTATATTTCCTGTTTAAAGAGCTGCAGAGACACTGGCAATGATTGCTATCACGTTTCTTCAACACTCTCTCTCTAGGTCGTCCTCAGACGAGCCTTCCATCATCCCCTCCAGTCATCCCGGTTCTCCATACATCCGGCCAGCTCGTTGGTGCTTTGCGCTCCTGTATCTTTCTTGAGTAATGTACATCCACATATGTTAGTGTGGGACGTTATGGGACGTCCTCGTGACCGGTGCCCATGTGTTGGTTCCCACAGCACCAGTTTGCTGGCTGTGAGCTCTTGGTGTCTTTGGCAGTGTCCTGCAAGTCTCATTCTCCTGGCTGCTATTTTGTCGCTCATCCTGAATATTCCGGCATACAGATTCTCGTTGGTAACATGTGTACTCTTGCTGATGTTGAGCACTACACGTAACATTCTGGTGTAGCACCCGTCTAGAGCCTTCTGCAGAGTTGGCTTCAGGGTCCAACATTCACTGCCATATAGGAGAACAGATTATACCGTCGCGTAGAAGAAGCTGAGTTTGGTTTGACGGGGGATTGGAGTTCCATACACTGGCCATGCCATTCAGGGCCCTCCATGCAAGTGCCTTCCTCACTTTTAGATCTTGCTCTGTTGAGTTGACCCATGAGCCCTTGTACTTGAGCCCAGTACGCAACAACTCCTAAAATCTTACTCTTGAGTGGGGAAGCTGCTATTAGAAGTACTAGCGTTACATTTGCTGTCCCAACAGGGAGGAGGACAACATCATCATCCGCAGCAGCAGCAACAAGAGCCAGATCAATAGCCACTTTCAGGGGTTGTTCTGATTTTCCCTTTCCATTTCCTCTTTCTTGTCACTCATCCCGTTAACCTGAACCTCATAGTAAAATCTTTCTGAGATGTATGTGATCTAGGCTGTGCACTGATAGGGACGAGACTAGTGATGGGAGATTAATGGGAGATTAATCGGCAAACACATCGGTATCGGCCGATTTTAGTTGTTTTTAGATTAATCGCATCAGTAATCAATCAGTCTGATTAATTAATCGGTCCGATTAATTGGTCTTACAGACAAAGAAGCCCAAAGTAACAGCTTGAACAGATCTACAAGCTCACAATATTAAATATAAAGGTATTTAAGTTAAATCTTATCTGTTAAAGCAGATATGCTGTTACATGTATTTTTCAGAATGGACAAAATTATTATAATCTTTCAATAAAGAATGATATGATATATCGACATCGGTAATATCGGTTATCAGCCATAACAGCAATTAATTATATCGGATATCGGCCAAAATGTCTCATCGGCACATCCCTATAGACGAGACTAATATCCACACAGTTCAAGTTTGTCACACTGTAGGCATATACACTTAAAAGTATCCAGTAATTTCAAAAATTAAGTAAGCTCAAAAATTACACCCGGTGTGAAGTGAGCGGTGCCTACCCAGGTGTTGTACATATTTGGACACTCGTGCTGCTAATAGACTAATAATGAATACAGACTCGTGCTGCTACACACATACTCAAGTGTTGGATCAGATAGCACCGCTCAAAAAACAAAGAGATGATAAAGAATCTGTGCAGTAACCTCTACACCATTTGACTTTCTCTTTAGATTTGCGTGAGAAGGTCCTCCTTTGTAAACTATTATACCACTTTTCAACATTTGGTCCCTATTTTGGGTTGTGCTCCCTGTCACTGTCACTCACAGTTGTGGTGTTTAGCCCAAAACATATAAACATAACATCAATGCTAACATAAAACAACACAACCCATAAATGATCTGACCAACACATTCCAATGGTACAGAACAATTACATTGAAGGGTCATTATAAGTTGTCCTGCCCTTTTTTTTGGTGAGACTTCTGTTGTGTTTACAATGGACAGTAGGGGGAGACAAAGAACTGAGGATACAGAGCATATACAACCGATTTTTGTACAGATTGGAAAATGAAGAAAATACTAATGTCTTATAATTAAAGGTATATTCAGTGATTTCACTCAAAAAACCTTAGGTTTCGTTTTTGGCTGGGACCTAAGCCTTTCATCCAATCAGGATAGAGAGCCAAAAACGAAACCTAAGGTTTTTTGACCCCCAGGGGTTAACTGGGGACAGGGAGGAACTCCTTATATGGTCAGCACACTCTATAGTAGAGAGGATTATCACAACAAAACAAAAAAATAAGTTATATTTGAATTAAGTGAAATCACTGAATATACCTTTAAGTTATTACATCAACATTATATTACTTCTAATAGGGGTCTCCCTGTCTCTCCAACTCTTTATTAAACAGAAAAAGTATTTTCAGGTTGGTAATACCAATCTTATAGAGATCAGGATAGAGATATGAAATAAGTTAAAGTGGGGTTGATAACACAAACAAACTAGAAAAAGTGCCCCTCTGGGCACAGGTCTCCACCAGGGCAGGTCAGGTTGTGGCCTCCTGGTGGCGCTATAATAGGCCAATGTGAAAAGGGTGCCATTTCTTCTTATGCCTTGGATGGCAATTGCCATGATTTGAGGCATTATGTTCCAAAAATGTGTTTTGCAAAAATCCACCTGTTGGTGGCGCTATAACAGGCCAATGTGAAAAGGGTGGGATATATTCCGCAGCCTAGTAGGAAAGTCTGTGAAAGATTTCACGTAAATTACATGCTGCGTTCATGTTTTGAGGCTTTTTGTTCAAATGGGCAAATCCTGCAAACTTTCAAAGCCAATGTTAGAGATACTCCTCAATTTTAGGCGCAATTAACTTTGTGTGTAACGATTCGCATGATTTTTGGACAGAATCTGGAGGAGTGATATAATAAGAAAGTGTGTTTTTCAAAAGTCGGCCTCCTGGTGGCGCTATAACAGGCCGTTCTGGAAAATATGGGGCAGAGGTTCATCGTTGGCATCCAGTGAGTGTGTGTGCAAAATTTGGCATCGAACAGGTAACAGTGCCGGAGATTAGCTGTACACAGACGGACACACACAAACACATGCAAAAAATAGCACTTACCCTTCCTTTAAAGGTGAGCACATGTGCAACACACTGGAGACACAGCTGAGGCCCAGAGGGGGCCTGTCTGTTTAGCTCACAGTTATGTGAGATAGATTACACAGAAATCTCACTGCTCTATGAGTCAAGCCTCAAAAGGGCTTTTCTCACTGCTATACCGTCAAAGTACTGTGCCAACAACATGCCACTTTTACATATATATGTGAAAACTATAAATATAGGTTCACTTCCAGTCACAACACAAGTAACACATTATGTTAGCATTATTGGCAAAAAATGTCCAAACATTTGTGAAAATGGTGATGCTAGGGTCCAACAAAGTATAGACTAGAAAAGTGTGCTCCTCTGTCTGACTGAGCACATCTCTGCCAGGCTGGATGAGTTGGCTGATTGTCAGGGCGTGATTTGATGCTCAGTGCTCAGATCTGGTCTAGAGCCCGCCTACTGGTTCGGTAATTTGCACACATTATGCACACAGACCGGATCTGCAACCTGCTGCAACGATCTATCTATAAATTAGCTTTTTGATCTACCAATTTTCTAATAATAATGATAATGAATGATGAGTGACATTTTGTTTTCCCACTCTGCAGCCGGGCAGCAACTATTATGTGATAATGTGTCTATGGAGAACTGTGAGAAGTGTCTAAAGGGAAGAGCATAGCGAGTATTGTGGAGCGCTTTTCTCTCCTATCATTCATCATTGGCTCATCATCGCTACTGTATATGTGTTAATATGGAGTCCAATTGGCAAAAATGTTTAAAAAAATGTTTAGCTTTGTTCATCTTGTACTCTTTTTTTTTGCTTGCCTTGTGGGCTAAAAGTGACAAGTAAACAATCAGTTGATTGTGGAATAAGAATATAAAGGTAAAATCTACTCCACACATGGCATGCATTCATTTTGCTCCCCAAAGGCACAAAGAAGATGAGCAAAGTTGAAAGCTAGCTAGGCCTATGACAGGATGAGGATGTTAGAAGTATATGCCTTATTGGGACATGAAGTATTTTTCAATTTCCCTTTTGTGAACTTGACACAGGAATGATGGCAACAATGCATTTGCATTACTCAGCCACTTGCCTGAGGAAAGAGGGCAGGCTTATAGCATGTAGGGCGGTAAATCAAATGATTTCAACAGGGCCATATACCGTCCAGCACAAGGACAGAACCCAATGGACGGAATCCAATTGATTGATCTTATCACTTAAGTTGTTAGACAACATGCCATAAAAGATGCCATTCAAAGCCCTCTCTAAAGGAAAAAAATCAAGTCACATTCTAGGCTTTGCATTTCAAAATTGAATTTCACTGCCACTAAATAAAAGCTGAAGCATTCCAGTGGCTCTGTTGCCCACAGCAATGGTTCTCAAAGTGGGGTCCGGGGACAGCCTAGGCTTAGTTCCAGGGGGTCCCGAGCAAAATCAGTCAACAGTTCAAAATCACTTTACCCATTAACAGTATTTTATACTTTGGCCATTTTCAAATTAACAAACTACAAGTTCTAGAAAAGTTCTACAAAGTTAAGAAAATGTATAGACTATATGTTGTATTGTCCAATTAGGAATGACCTTTAGATCCCTGAAGCATTATACTTAACTTTAACTTAACTTTAAATTTAAGTTATTTTTCTTTCTTTTGTTTTTATTGTGAACCTAACAATGCGTTGCACCTTAATGACTAGTAATCTCACATGCATACCTGCTGCGATGCATGGACCTACTTGTTACCACTACTCGTTACCACTTTGCACCTTAACCTCATACTGTACAGTATATATCCGCTGGTTTGTGGATATATTAGATTTTTGTTTGTCCTTGACATGTTTTTCTTTAGGCCTACTGTTAAATGTTTCTCCTTGCTCCCCCCCCCCCCCCTCTCACACACACACACACACACACACACACACACACACACACACACACACACACACACACACACACCTTTTGTGTTCTCTTTGTGAAAACAACAAAAACGATGGAGCTTGCACAAAAACAAATTTCACCCAGTTCTTACCTCTAAACCTGTGATGTGACAATAAAGTGGAATCTGATCCTGATTTTTGGAAATTGGAATGGGCAGATTCACATGGATCAGCGCAATACATAAGGACACAGAAGAACATATAGTACTGTATGCTCTGGAAAGACAGGAGTGCATGGTAACTAGCTGAACAGGTGAAAGGATATGGTCAGCACAAATGTTCCTGCTTGATTGATACTGGCGTGATGACAAGTTAACTATGTGGAATGTTCAGTCATTTCATGCATGCATCCATCCAGTAGAGCTGTGTATACAGTAATAGCGAAGAGACACAGCAATATTGAGAAAGAATGTTGCCCTCTGCTATACGATGGAAAATTGAATTGAATTGCTGACATGCTTAGGGGGGGAAATCTGTCAGCAGATGTTTTGCATTATACATGCATGTATGTGGGACAATCCTTTTTAAAACTAACTTCTCTCAGATATGTACGCGGTCCTTGTGTTAGCCTAACAATATTTTGTGTTGTGAATAAAAACATAAAACTTTGTTTTGAGAACAAATTTGAAGTTATGGAAAATACAATGTACAATGTAAGAGCAACCATTACAGAATGACTCACCCCTTTCCCTCCACCCATGGTGATGAAGTGGGATGACAAATAATATGTTTAATTAAAACTGGAGCAGTCTAATTAGTACATTTTAATTATCTAGTGGCCACGAGGGAAGAGGAACAATCTGTAAAACAGTTTTGCTCAATAATACGCAAAAATTGCTCAGAAAGAATGTAATCCTATATACTGTATAAACACAATGTAAAGTGTATGACATCAGATGCACATTGAGAATTATTTTAAGCCGCATGTTTTACATTGTGTGTTTTATTGTTTAATCATAATGGAAAATAATGAAATTTGACACACACACAGTCAAGACCTCGGTGTTAATCAGTGTAGCCTAAATCTGAGAGTGCACTTGAACGGGTCCATTATATTTGTACACTGGATTTGAATCCATATACGAAACCATACAAATGCTATGCAATACAATTAAAAACACTCTCTTGATGTAGTACTCTAAGAGAGAGAAAAAGAGAGAATATTGTTCTGCATTGGAGCTCACAAAATGTTTGCCATAAAACAATAAAACCTAATTCAACTCTAGATTATAACTAGAACTGCACTCTGTCGAGTGCCTACTTGCTTGTTGCACACAAGTAGGCTATAAATGGTCTACTAGTGCACAAGCAGAGTGGGCAAGTACTGTCGACCACTACAAACTGTCAAATCTCAGCCTCTCAGTGAAAGAACGTTTAAAATATTGAATTATTATGTTTAGCTATTTGCTACGTACCTAGTTTTTGGAGGTAAAAAAGTAGTATTGTTAAGTATGGTAAGAGACGGCTTTCGATGTGGATTTGGGTGGATTAAAGGAAATGCCTCTATGTATAATAATAGTAATTTGTAAGTTGATTAGGTATACTGTGGTTACTCTGCGCCCCGTTTGATGCGTAGGTATCGTAGCAGCATGACGTCAAGTATAACTGGTATAACTAGCTCTCAATGATGACGTAATAAAGATGTGGATTTACTTATTTACTTACTTACTTACTACTCTTGGATAGTATTGTATATGCCTACAAAGTTACCTCAAAATACGTCATATGCTGTACAGTGAATAGCATGACGTCTTCTGAAGTAACTTTGTTGCAAGTAGCAGTTCACTGGACATCATTCTCCAGGTTCCTTTTTGTGACAGTTTAACCTACCAAGGGCCAACATGTGTTAGTGAATCTCTTGGATGACGTCAAAACAAGCAATGTTAAAGCCAGATTTTTATCAAAGTTAAATATTATGCACTGTCTCTGCAGTTCGGTCCAATGTCAGTTTACAAAGTGACTCTTATGGATTCCACTGGGTGTCTACTAGAGGTGTCAGCCTACTGTTACATAACCAAGCACCAAAGTTAAATCCCATGTAAAATAGTGTGAAGTAGATAGAGGTTAGGCTGAGTTTAACACAACACCGCATCAAGGAGCACATCAATCAATGTAGTTTAAAATGTTAGTTATATTGCGTGGGGGCATCCAAAAGTAGAAAAGAAACTTTATGAGCATTAACAACTCTCCACCAATGAGAGATCAATTAATCAGAATCAGCAATCAGCTTGATTGTCACATCACCAGGTCTGTGCAGAGAGCACTGAGGGGGGCAGAAAAGGGCAGATGTGTTTTTTGGGGTGGTCTTTTTCTGGGGGTCCGTCCCTCGTACCATTTAACACCAGAAATGTAGTGGTCTGGATTGGCTGTCTTATGCTATTAGCGTCTTGCTCCATATGGAGCAAGATGTTCCACAATAACTTGACACATGTCATTGGACAGTATGTGCCTGCACATCACAGTTTTACAAGTAAAAAAGTGGGTGAAATTGGAGGCACGGTGGCACAGTCTGTAGTGCTGTCACTTCACAGCTAGAAGGTCCTCAGTTCGATTCCCGCTGGGGACGCTGTGGGTGATGGAGTTGTGTTCTCTCCTCCACGTCATCAGTGCCCACCCCGATGCAGGGGTTGGCGAAAGGGTCTTTCTGTGTGGAGTTTGCATGTTCTCCCCGTGTCCCATAGGGTCACACAAAAAACATGCCGTAATCCTGGTCTCTAAACTACCTCTCCCTGGCCAGCCGGGGCGCCTGATGGAGGGGAAAGGAACTGGTCGGAATAATGTGTTCCTTCCACGCGCTATGTCCGGCCAGGGAAACTCTCCCCTGTCAGGTGAAAAGAAGCAGCTTGTACTCCTCATGCATAGAAGGAAGCATGAGGTCAGTCTGCTGCCCCACAGGTTGGCAGAGGAAGTGTAGCGCCCAGGATTACATTAGAGAATTGACACTGGGTGAAGAAATAGGTTGTATAAACGTGGGATAAAAAAATTAAAATGGGCAAAATTCATTTTTGTGCATAGTTCCCATCGTGTCATTTTCCCAGCATGTTCCCATCATGAATGTAATCTTGTGTCATGCAAGTCTTCATTGCCAACAATTAGCATAAACTGACTTATGCTTGTTCAATTTGTACAAGTTTATGTACACGTTATATTGTACTGTCTGAATGTTATCATGCATGCTATACATCAGTGAGTGGAATAAAGTGAATACATATTATAAGAAAAATAACTAGAACAAACACAAAATACATATATATTTTTTTGCTTCAATTTGTGTATTGTAATTCAGAAGCAAACATGTTTCTCCTCTGATCACCAGAGAACTCTGTTTGGGAGATCAACTGAGAAAGTGTTTCTGTCTATCTAGAGTCTAGATAGACAGAAACACTTTCTCAGTTGATCTCCCAAACACAAGCAATATGGTCAATTTCCCTGAGAACGGCAGGGCCAGAGATTGACCTTCACTTAGTTACCACATGATCTCCTGCCTTAATAACCAATAGTGAGTCACCTACCGAATGACAGACTAGCAGTGACTGGTCAGAAATTAGGGTTGAGCAAAAGATTACCGTAAACCATAATGGCGATACCTCGACAGGACAGTCACAGTCTCAAGATTGCACTCTGCCACTTCTTTACCGTCAGAGTACAATGACTGTAATGACATACAGTATTGTGGAACACATTTGATTCGCAGTCCATCCCTGGACTGTCAAGAGTCAATGTATATGTACTTGGCCTACACAGAATCCTGACACAGAATCCTGACTGAAATATCATAGGCATACCACACAATCATTCTTGAATATGGTAAATAGACTGCATGTATAGCCTATCACCTTTCTCCAAAGCGCTTTACAATATACACGTTCACCCAACAAACTATGCAAGGCAGCACATTGGGAGTAGTTGTCTGGCTCAAGAACACTTTAACACACAGCTAGGGGGAGAAGAATAAGGATCCATAAAAATATACTAAAATAATATTAAAAATAAATTAAACAAAGTAGGCCTAATTGGGGGGAAAAAACCCCACAGGTTCCACATTAGAAGGATGATATCAGTCACCAGAAACAAGGACAGGTGTTTTCGACCTATCTATCAGTTAAAATGGAGTTTGAAGTTATATGGGTTTGTTTAAAGGGTCGGGCAGCTAAAATTAATTTAAAATATCTAGTAGTAAGTATTGACTCAAGCAAATTAAAAACTGTCCGGGGTGTTCACATAAGCCTGAGTAGACGATGAAATAAGTGAATTATGCCTTTAATATAGTTTTTTTCCATGAATTAATTTCTGACCAACATCACAAACAGGTATATGGCCAGAGCCTTCTATTGGCACTGACTATAATAATAATAATAATAATAATAATAATAATAATAATAATAGACTATACGGGTCTTATTATTATAAGATTATGGCTAATCTTCCTCACTGACCGGTCCCTGCAGGACATTGGACCCCAAAACTAGGCTATAGCCTAAAATATAGCCAAAACTAGGCTATAGCCTAGTTTTACATCTGGGGTCTCAGACCCCCAGATGTAAAATTAGGCTACCCAGTTCAGCCTACCCAGAAACTGCCTACGCAGAAACTGATTTCATTTTAGCCTACTTTCCTCGAGCTGATTTCAGAGATAAAGAACACAATTAGCTGTAACATCCATAAGATGTCGCTGTAGAATCAAATTTCCCATCTCAATGGTAGGCTTAAAGAAGTAAATAAAGTGGACATAAAGCGAACATCCATAACATTTCTATAAAGAAAAAAGAACGCTGGGATCTCTTGATTCCACACCTGCCAGCTTTAGTAAAAGTAGAACCCGGCCCCAGGTGTCATACATTCATAATGACGTATAAGTCTAAGTCTATCCAAACAGCCAGCTAGTAGACATAATAAAAAAAGTAGCTATGGGGAATTGCGCAAGAGAGTGAAGGCTCTCGATGTAGTATCGGGTCTGATGGTGATCCTTCAATACTTTGACCTCCCACTCGAGGAGGTGTGACGCTAACAAAAGGACGGTCTTCCAGTCAGATAGTGGAGAAACATGCAAGCCTGCAGGAGCGACACAAACTTACTACCCAGCCTACCTACATGACTCATGAGACCGACACGACGGAGACAACAGCCAAATAATTAGTGGTAAGTGGCTACAGTTTTCCAATTCCACCTGGCAGCAGCCGACAGGTTAACTCTTTTAAGTATGCTACTGTTGATTTGTATATGCATGCATTCCGTTTTTAGGCTATATTTAGTCTTTCCCCTAAATGTTATTTCGGTTTAACTTTCTCTGTAAATTCGTCATTGCTAATTTAATAGTAAACAAATGCGACCAAATTGGACTCTAAATTGATAATTAACGGAGTATGATGGATCTCCCCCTGACTGTCTATGAGTAAGAGTAAAACTGATGTGACATATTCCACTCCGCAGGTCAAACATCAGCACGCTCCTCTGCGCTGATCCGCTCTATTCACATTCTGTAAGGAGATTGATCAAACCAGCAACCTGAAGACATGAGCGCCGCCGCCACCAAGAAGTAAGTGGCACGAATTCGTGCTGTTTTTAATAGATTAGAATTATTAGTATTTTGGTGTAGAAGAGCACACATGTCGAAACGGATTATTCTATTATTATTTGTTTGGAGACAACAGACAACATGCATTGCAGGGGAAAAGGTCCATTAACAAGTAGAACAAGTATCACAACATTAACATTGACCGTCTGAGAATGTCCAGAAAGGCAAGTTTGTTTCATAGGCCTATAGGCCTACTGTAATGTTAACGAAGGTGGGTGTGGTGGTGGTACTGTAGGAGGTAAAGGTTCATAAAATGTGTCTACATTGGCTACATTGGCTACACATGATGTAATGGTTGAAACAAGCTGTAAAAAATACTTTTTAACAAGACATCAACAACAGTAGTTTGAGTCAAGACTGCAGACTGGAAGCTTGTACAGTGTCATGCCTTCAGATAAATGTTATCTAGTTTCAATGACAACTCTAGGGAGTTGTCAGCTTCTTGGCCGCAATGTGTTCTCTTTTTGAACGTTGTACAAACAACACCACTGTCCTCTCTCAATATTTGCCTGAATTTAATAACATTTATTTTGTATTTGACCGTTCTTTAACCTGGGGTTCATCAGAACCTCATTTGATATTTCTTTGGTGAAACCAGAGTAGTTGTTTTTGGCACAACTTCACCTAGGCTACTTACTTTGAAGGTGCATGGAGAACAGAGAAACATTCTATTAAAAGTCTATTAAAGGAGGTCAAAGTTGTAGTACATAGGCTACAGCATATAGAACGACTTTTAGTCTAACAATAAAGCTGTTCTATATACTAATCGTATTGCTAGGATAATGACCTCTTTAATCATCATAAAACTCTCCGAAAAAACCTTCCCCTTCTGATGTTAAGTGGGAAGTCATTTATGGCTGAATCATGTTAAATATACAATATCCCTGTGACTTCCATTCATCTAGCAGAAGTAGTGGTTGGTTACATTTAGAGGCTGTATGGTTGATAATCACCAAAACTCAGCATTGCTTTTTTAAATTTCACCTGGGATAAAGGCTGATAACTTTAGCCGTGAAACTAGTCAGGTGGCTAAATAGCCCTGTGCCTATCACATAACAAATATGGGAATTACCCCATGCGGTCAATCCTCAGAAGTAAAAAAAAACATTTGATATCAAGTGTCATCATAGTATAGTCCATAAATTACGGTAATCTTTGAAAAATATTGGTATGTTGGAGGTTATAGGCGGGATTTGCAGCCTGTAGTAGGCTACTCGTAGACTCATAATATCACTACATCACGTCATGTCAGTATAGGGTCTACACTAGGCTGTTTGATGTTTTTACGTTGCAGTTTTTCATGGCTGTATTCACGTGATTACATACAACAAACTCTTCTCCTCACTGATAGTGTGTATGGAGATCACAGCATAGAGCACTAGTACTGAGTCATAGATAAGCTATCTATAAAGTGACAGATAGTAGTAGGCGATGCACGTGAACGCAAAATTTAAATGTTTTTCTTTTGTATGTGCAGTGTACAGTAATAGCCTACAGTTTTAATATTGTAAAAGACTTCTGTTTATCACCAGCACGTACATAAACTTTAAAATGTTGAATTAGTTCACTGTAATGTATTAAACTCTGTACACAGTAAAATATTCAGCGTTCATTTATCCATTTGTAAATCAGAGAGTGTAATTATTTTTATATTTATACACTTAAAAAATAAAATTATATGTGTGTGTGTATATATATATATATATATATATATACATCATCATTTTTTACTGTGTGTACATCTGAGAATCATGCAACAAACTGCATGCCAGTCTAAGTGTGGTGTATGGATATGTGCCATGCCGTGTGTGTGCATGGTTGTCTAACTCTTAACTAAAGGTTTAGTGGAATTTGTACTGTTATGTCCATGGTGGTTTCATGCAGTAGGTGGCAACAGAGGAAGTGAGGAGAGTTCTAGGAACACCCCAGCCTCTGGCTGTTGCCACAATATGTAGTGTTAATCAAGTCCATTTCTCCAGACCATAGCTTGACTTTATCAAATGGTTAGGTAATCAGTTAACTCAGCTGGAGTATTTGTTTTTGTTTTAACATGTTGATTTAAGCCATGAGGTTAACTTTTTAGTCTTATATGACCGACGCTATTACAAATACAGTATGAATAAGGCTAGTTATGACATTCTCTACCATACATATTGGATTAAATTTATGTTTTGTTCATACAAATAAGTTATGGACTGCAGCTTTTAATTGTATGTAAAGTAACACTGTTGTTTACACAGTACCTGCTCACAATGCAATTGACCATTATGCAGACCGCATCCATTTTGCCAGCAAGGTGCTAACTAGGTGCTACTTCCCATTGACAGCCCATTCACCCAAACGGAAAAGTTCTATCAATTATATTAACCAACGTCAAACTCACCAACATTGCACCTGTACAAAAAGCTTGAATTATCCTCTTTCTATCTGCAAAGTGTTTGTTTCATAAAAATCCACCGTAGGCATGTTATGAGCTACTTCCTGTCAAGAAATTCCTTGCAGATAATGTTTTTCTAAGTATCAGAGTTTGGAAGCGCTCGTTATCAGTAAAGCAACCTCCTGATGCCTCCTGCATTATGTGCAAATTTCTTGACTGGAAGTAGCTCATACAGTGGATTCTTATGAAATAAACACTTTGCAGATAGAAAAAGGATACCGTAATTCAAGCTTTGTGTACAGGTGCAATGTTGGTGAGTTTGACGTTGTTTAATACAATTAGATAGGACTTTTCTGTTTGAATGAATGGGCTGTCAATGGAAGTTGCACCTAGTTAGCACCTTGCTGGTAAGATGGACGGCATTGGACGCGGTCTGCATATGGTCAATTGGCCTGTGTGGATGTACTGTGGGATTATACTCTATGAGGTTAATATGATTTTTCTTCATCATAATCTGATCCTAGAGGTAATGAAGGGCTATTGGAACTAGTTAATAACATTAGTAGTAATAGCGGACCTTGATTTGTCTTCATTGCTTGTCACTGTCTGCAGATGTGGTGCAGATGTGGTGTAAATATATATATATATATTATATATATATATATATATATATATATATATATAAACTTTAATGATGCTGAAGGAAATTCCAACTCCGAGGATTGTGCTTTTGCACCCGCTTCTAATTGGTTATGCTAATTAATAACTGGTATAACTCCTGAATGAGCTTCAGTCATTGAAAATTTGACCAACGAACAAGGAGATTAGATTCACTGTCAACATTTCTAGCAACAATAATAGTAATAGTAATCGGACGGTAATGTAATGAAGCCCCATTACAAATGTACTTTACAAACCCTGCAGCTGGCCTGTTGCCATGTAGTTGAATTCTTTGCCATATTTATTCTTACACATTTTAACATTTTCAAATACGTAGTCTGTCTTGTTGATTGAATGACAATTCCAAAAGGAAGGGAAGCTTAGTCTAGAGAAATATCTGTTGTAATCTGCAGAAATAATCTGCCTAAACCGAGTAATAACTTTATGGAACCTATGCAGTATGGATAGCAGTTTTATCACTGTTTTACAAATATTTAGACTGTCTGGTTGATTGAATGAGAATTCCAAAAGGAAGGGAAGCTTAGTCTAGAGAAATATCTGTTGTAATCTGAAGAAATAATCTGCCTAAACCGAGTAATAACTTTATGGAACCATTCAGTACGGATAGCAGTTTTATCACTGTTTTACATTCCTGTGTTTGAAGGACAAATGTGCTAAATCTGGTCCAAAGTTGAATGAAAACAAACCATAAACAGCTGAACATACTGCCTTGATACTGTATTTCAGGAAAATACACACGCAGTATAAGCCAGCGTAACTACATCTCAATTTGAAAATGTCATTACTGCTAAGAACGTGAGGCAACATGATGGCTTTATGCTGAAGGAGATTGAAGACATGTGCACACAGGCCGGTTATGTGCTGGCATGTTGTCACAAAGCTGGTGTAATCCTGTAAGGGCGGATGAGTAGACAGACAGACATGTGATGCCCCACTTGTATCTTAGGTGAATTACTGACCAGATGGAGTAGCTTGGTGTGTGTGTGTGTGTGTGTGTGTGTGTGTGGGGGTGTGTGTGTGTGTGTGTGTGTGGGTGTGTGTGTGTGTGTGTGTGTGTGTGTGTGTGTGTGTGTGTGTGTGTCTGTGTGTGTGTGTGGGTGTGTGTGTGTGTGTGTGGGTGTGTGTGTGTACACACACATGGTGTGTGTATAGTATATACGTGGTTCCTTTCAAATGAACAAAACAATAACTGACTGACCAACTCTACGTTTAGGTGGTGTTTTCTATTATGAATAAAGCTAATTTTGTTTCACATTAGCTGCAAGCAGACTTGCACGCTGCCTGTCAGTTGGATGATTTGTACACAACCGGCCTGTCACTCCCGCCCATCACAATCAATTAGAGGAAAGACGGAGGCCGCCCACTCCTGCCTCACTCCTCACTGCCCCAGCACCGGATTACCTACGTCACAGCATACCTACAGGCTACGCCACATTGACCCACTGCGGGACCACAAGCGTTGTCACACATTGGGTGGTCTTCCCCCATAGCAAGTCTGTTGTTGTGTGGTGTACCGTGTCAATGATTCTTTAATGGGTGGAAATGAGCATCTCCAGCAGTACCAGACTAAGTCCCAGTCCTAACACGCTGCAGGTGAACCAGCCCAAGAGCTATGGCTCCACTTCCACTCTGTCACGGGAGCAAAAGTGTGAGCAGTCATTCTTTCTCTTCTACTACTATAGGATGGAGGACGAGGCCGTGCTGGACCGTGGGGCATCCTTCGTCAAGCACGTCTGCGATGAGGAGGAGGTAGAAGGTAAGAGCACTCCCTTCCCACCTATTACAATTCACTTGTTGTTGTATGCACGCCCGTCCCTCCCCATTGAGGAATAATTACGGCGCCGTGTCTCTAAGCCACAAGCACCTCATGCCTTCATATCGTTCAGACATCCTGCAGTTTATGAGGTACAGATCTAAGCCCAGGAGAAATAGAAATTAAACAACAAAGAAAACTCCAAGCATATGCGGTACTGAAGTGAAAAACATTCTTGTAATAATTCTGCTGCTAATACTGTATATATACAGTATATAACCTACAGCTCTGGAGATAGTAGCAGTGCTGAGATGTTTATTATTTTCATCTGGGTTCAGGGATCACTCAACGCAGGTATAATGTAAGTCTGTCACTAAAGTGTTCCAGAAAAGTGAATTGAAAGGTTAAAGTTTCCTTCAAAACCCACACTCTTTATCTACAACACTGTCCTGTAATTTTTGTTTTATTTTTATAAACGTATTTACATATTTAATTACGTAAGCCAATTTGAGGAGATGGACATGGTATGAAAAGAGACTAGGCACAATATCAGCTCAAGTCCATGATGGACAAAGTATTCAGAAATGGGTTCATACCAGATTTCAATGCACTTCCTCTATGTCAGTAGTTATTGTGCCTTGAGTCCAGATGTGTCTTAAGATTTTGTGACAACCACACATATTATTGCAATTTACACAATATATAATATACAACTGTACAAAAATGATTAATTATCTAATTAATTACTAATTATCGGCGTCCATATCTTAGGCATGTTTTGTAGACTCAATGCATCACCTCATGACATAATGGTGCGTCAAAGTGTTACGCATTGTGAGCTTTTAGATAGTTTATTCAGAACATAATTAGGAGTTCTACGTGTGTTTATTTCTCTAACTTCTCCAACAACAACAACATTTTTACGCAAAAATGGCTACTTAAGCCCTATTTTGTACCTACTGTACAAGTAGCAAAAACAGCCCATTTTCAAGCTCACACTGTATCGCATCATGACACTACCCTGTGAGCTTAATTGTTTATATTTTTGAAGATTTCTCGCCTATACTCAACTGACATGTCCAATATAGGGACACCAAGTTGAAAGTGGTTAACTTATTCTGCCAACTCACAACAGGTCAGGAGTAAACCTCATGCAAACTTACAACCATTTAAAAGCATACACTGTATATTTATAGTTCTCATAGAGAAAAAGCTGACACCTGCTGTGAAATTGTGTTTTTAACTTAGATATTAAAATATACTGTAGGTATGTTTTACTCCAATGTTTACAAACATTAGCCATGTAAAAAAAAAAAAAAAACTACGACACTGTAAAAACACTGTAAATGCAGTTCCCTGGTTCGACCCCCCTGCCCTGCTTAGCTTTGTGTCAAGCAAAGACACTGCTTGAGTAAGATGATGAGGGTGGTGCCTTTCAAGGTTTCCTCCACTATCCCCATGTGTGAATGTATGCGTGAATGTAATTGTAACACACACACATTGTAAAGCACTTACGTAAAGGGGTGTGTAGAAATGCAGACAGTTTTAGTCCTTATATCAAGAGCTAATCACGGGCCCAAGAGTTAAAAACTTGTATCCCCTATCCGAGTGGATCACATATAGATTTTTGGTGTTATTATGTGTGTGATATTATTTGATCAATCAAACCCACTTATCAAAGTTTATTATTGACACAGTTTGCTGAGCCAACTCTGTGATCACAGATCAGATATCAAATGATCTCAATCTGTTTTCTTTTTTCTTTAATTATTATTATTATTATATATTTTTAAACTCCCGGTATTCAAAATCATACTCTGACCCACTCGGATAGAGATTAAAAATGTTCACCTCTTGGACCTAGAGGTTAAAACATCCTCCTCTGGTATTTTATATTTTTGAGTATGTAACCCTTAGTAGTTAGTAGCCATCCTCAAGACGGAAGTGTTCTTTTATCAGCTGCCTTTAACTATTCACCTTACCCTGAACCCTGCGGTAATATCTCTCACCTCCTGCAAGTAAGCAGTGTCCTAGCGCCCTCAATGTGTGTGTGTGTGTGTGTGTGTGTGTGTGTGTGTGTGTGTGTGTGTGTGCGTGCGTGCGTGCGTGCGTGCGTGCGTGCGAGTGTGGCCGGGGGCTTTTGAAGCCAGGTTGCTGGCTACATCTCCTTGGAGACTCACTCTTGTTCAGTCCCTCATTGTGCTGACCCCAAGCAGATATGTTGACTGAAGGAAAGCCTGATAACAAAAACAAGGAAAAAGAAAGTACAGTACAGTACTTTACTTTTCTCACATTGTGCAAGGGACAGGCCTGCTAGTGTTTGACTAGTCTCATGTAGCTGCAGATGACCAGAGATCTGCACATACTGCTATGTCTGGGAAAAACTAAATTCACTCAGTTTTAGCGAATTTAGATGTACAGACATGGTGGAGATCTCTTATCGCTTGGCTACGGGAGCCTTGTGCTTGATCAGACTATTATATTATATACTATATTATATATTTGACACTGATTAGCCTGTGATATTGTCCCGAACAGTGTTCAGACGTTATCAGCTAATCTTTGGGTATTTGAATCATGCCCCAGAGCTATGGTGATAATACTCAGTAGTGCAGTAGATGGATTCATGCATGGCTGACTCACCTGACCTGTCACAGATTGTCAAGGGAGAGCACAGCATGCAGGCCATGTGTGTTTTGTGAACTGAAGACATTGCTGAAGACATGACATATGAAAGCAATAGCATTCTTAAAGGACCATACCGGTGCTCTATTCACAGCTATGTCATGCATAAACATAGGCAGTACCTTTTTCCATTACTGTCTTTATTTTCAGATTTTGCATACACATTTTTGCCAAAGTCATTTATACTTCACCGAACATTTTTTGCTAAATATTCTCTTTTCTTCATGGACTATTTCCAGCAAGACTTTTCAGATCAGTTGATTAAAACACAGCAACAACTAAACTTTGACAAAAAAACACACAACTCTGTCTTCAAGTTGATTTACATACCATACTGAAATTAACTGAATCCAATGGCTTCCTTGAAAATCAAACAAACCACCATATGATTTGGAAAATTGTCTGTCTGTATAGTCTGTAAATAAATGTATGCTGATATATACTGTATACTACTAAAATGACATTTTACAGTCCAATAGGTTGAGATGTGCATCTTCCATATCTGTCAGAAAAGACCACCCAAAATACTATAGTTCATTCTGGGGTAGAAAAAAGTTACTGAATGGTAGAAAAAAATTAAAACAATTTGCACCTTGCTCACCTCTCTCTCTCTCTCTCTCTCCCTCTCCCTCTCCCTCTCTCTCTCTGTCTCTCTCTCTCTCCCTCCCTCCCTCCCTCCCTCCCTCCCAATCTAACAGTAGTTAAAAGCCACAACACTATTAGCATGCTGTGGGCACTGTGTGGCAAGTTGCCATGCACCTTCCCCATTGGCCTGGGTCATTTCCAGTGGCCTGGTTACTGGGGAAACTGGCATCGGCGTCGCTGCTTCGCAGCAATCCATCGAACTAAACAAACCTCCCAGCAAACACAAGGCTGTGATCTCATTCTCCAATAGAAGTTCCTCTTCCAAACGAGAAAGAAGCGGAAGTCTTTTAACAAAGCTGTTACTGGCAGTACGCAAATCTTACTTTCCAGCTCCCTCGATTAGTTTTTGTTTCCTCATCCATCACTCTTTTCTCTCTCTCTCTCTCTCTCTCTCTCTCTCTCTCGTCATATCTATCACTCCAGTAGTGTATCATTTGGGTCAGTTATTGTTGCACCTACTGTATCTGTACAACATGCAGTAGGCTACTTGGGCTTATTTCTTTTGCTTTTTAAAGTCCAAAAGCATTTTAAACGTTAATCTTTATTACCCATCAATGTCTACCATGCTGAGAAAATATAATCTGTAGTGTAATCTCTCCCCCACAGCAAAAATACACAGTGTTCTGTTAATTTATGTGCGAGTGTAAAAATGGCCCAAGGACTTTACTGTGTATGGGCTACATTAAGAATGACTTTGAATTGAGAATGACTTGGCAACCAGTAAAAAGGTCACGCTGACGATACCCAGTCATTATCTTGGAGAACATTTTGTGTTTCAGACCCAACAGCGTCACAGTAAAAGTCCTCAATGACCCATTTACAGTCTGTGGAGAAACTCACGGGCAGAACCAACTCAATTCACTAATTTCATTTGGCGTAATTACTGTAAATGTCGCCTCTCCATTGAGCTTACTGCAAAGTAAGCCTAAATGTTCCTTGAGTAGCCTACATGACTTTGCCAGTGCAGGCAGTGCATCAATCATGCACGATTGATCTGGTGTTTTTATGTTATGGCATAAACACTGTAAACGTGCCATGTTTTGTTGAACCAAAAGTAGGGTTGTGGGTTGTGCTGGTTCTGTCTCCAACTATCTGTCTCCGTCTGTGTGTGCATGTCTGTCTGTCTGTCTGTCTGTCTGTCTGTCTGTCTGTCTGTCTGTCTGTCTGTCTGTCTGTCTGTCTGTCTGTCTGTCTGTCTGTCTGTCTGTCTGTCTGTCTGGCTGGCTACAGTATGCCTGTGTGTCTGACTGTCTGTCTGTCTGTCTGTCTGTCTGTCGGTCGGTCGGTCGGTCGGTCGGTCGGTCGGTCGATAGATAACCTACGCAACTCTCAGGCCAAAGAATCTCTGAGTATCGTATAAAAAAATACTTTATGAAATCAAATTAGATTCACTTCTGTTGTTCCCTTTCCTCAAATTGTTCAGGGTTTTGCATCTTTTCTAGATGCTCACCAAAGGTCCGTCAACGTCAGTGAATTTAGATGAACCCCCAAACACAGGGCATTGTGTTTGTGATGGAAGTGAATAAAGAGTGCCGTTGTGCTTAGATGGATACAGTATCATTGTCTGTTGTTTTGAGGGGCTCAGCCGCATCCTGGTAGTGTCATGTGCAGTGTGTGGTCCAGAGCTTCCCAGAGTCCCTTCAAAGGGCATCATTTTACACTGATATCATGGAGCCTTTGTACAGGACAGCTGCTGATGTCTACACTGAGAATAAAATTAGTATAGTTCTAATCATCAGAAACATGCAGTACTTGCATGCACACAGATTGCCGGTAAAAAGTAACAGCCACTGAATTGTGATTCTTGAATAATCATTACCATCTACACATGCTGTCTATGTTAATCCTCATTCTTGACACGCTTGATAATGGCAATACAAAACAACAGTAAAAGGCTCAAGGGTCTGCAAAATTATCTAACTGAACCGTTTTAACAGAGCTAAGAAGAACTGCTAAAACAATTATTATTATAATAATAATAATTATTATAAAATTTGTTTGTTTTGGTGTATTGTATCCTGCTTGTCAGTGATTACAATCACCATAAAGCTAGCAGTTTTTCAAGCAAATAGCTAAACAATGTTTCACTGCCAGTGTGACCCTTTATCCACAGCAACCATTCAACTGGTTTATGAACCAGCATTGTCAGCTGGTCTTGGTTGCACAGCTGAAACCCTATTACGTAAAGACAATTCCACGTGGGGGGAAATTGAAGTAATATCCTTGGGGGACCCAAAGGGTGGGTGGGGGGGGGGGGGAGCTGTGACTGGTCACCTTACAAAAACAAAACCAAAAAAGACAATACTTTTATTTTGAGTATGGTTTGGTATGATTTTATCATAATACATAAACAAATAAATAAATAAATAACCAAGAGTTTTCAGAATGTATACACATTGTTGGAGTGAAGGCGGTGAAGCATGGCTGTTGTGTGTATTATGAAACAGTCCAGTCTGCTTGTTCTTAGTGACCCCAAGCCAACCAGCGATGTGTGAGAGCGCTGGTCCTGCTGGGTCTGAGCAGTGATACGATGCTGGAAGTACTCACTTAAAAAAAAAGAAAGAACAAGTAAAAAGTAAAAGTAGCATTACAAACAAATAATCTGTTACAAGTATGCCTGTATTCAAAATTTTCAATTGAGTAAAGGTACAAAAAAGTACTAAATAAAAGTGCAAAATATAGTAGTACCACGTTAAAAGTACTCATATATATTTTTTTAAATAACAGATCTACAAGCTTGTGAGCAAAGTAAATAAAGCGATCAAATAGTAAGTAAGCAATAAATATTTCCCCATGTAGTGAAGTAGAAGTATAAAGTATTAAAAAATGGACATACTACAGTCAAATAAAGCTGCCTTAAAATATTACAGTACTTGAAAATAAGAATACTTATTTTCCACAACTGTGGAGGCCTGCAAGTAGTCGTGAAGACTTCACTGCTACCTGCTACATCTTTTCCACTCCAAATATTTAGTTTGACAGTGTACTGCAAATTCTACAGCCCAGAACCCACAAGTCTTTCTCTCATTTGGTTGTATTCCTGGGGCCACGTGATGAAAAAAATCTGGTTTCATTGTATTGAGAAATGCCATCATTGCAGTATATCGTCGCTGTCAGGTGTAATGTCCAAAACCGTTACTTTTCAGGGGGAAAACATACCTTTGTTTGAATGTGTCCAAAGTAGTAGACACACTGTGACACCCTTTTACTTAAAAAAATAGCAGATGTACAAGCTTAGAACACATGTTGTGAGTGCGTGAGCCTGTCACTACTTTTGCACGGTACGATGAAGTAGTGGCTTGATTTACAAAATAAAACATAAAAAGATGAAAATATCATGTAAACAGTGTTACTCTATATCATGCACACGTCGTCTGTGTAGATGTTTAGGGCCCTCATCTTGTGCTGTCATTAACCTACGTCATCCTTCAAGTCGGTACACAGAGTCTTGTGTCAAAGTTCACCTGAAACAATTGTGCAGTGGTGGAACATTCTTGAATAAAAATATGAAAGCTTTGGCATCAAAATGTACTTAGTTAAAGTATACCAAAAGTAGTCACTATGCACAATGTCCCATTTCGCATTTTTTTGTGAGCTTGTAGATCGGCTATTTTCAAATGGCCAAAATGTATAGGGCTGAAGTGTTTTATATGTGTTTTGTAATAATAATCAAAGTAAGTAAGTAAGTACATTTTATTAATGCAATAAAATACAAGAAAAAGGAAAACAAGGCAGATACAAATTGCTGTACAATTAAAATAAAATGACAATACAAGCGTAGTGAATCAATAAATCAAAGTAAGTTGTAACTAAGTTTTCAATAAATGTAGTGGAGTAAAAGTACAATATTTGCCTCTGAGATACAAATAAGTACAAATAACAGTATTGGAAATTGGAAATACTCAATTACAGTACAAATATCTCAAAATTGTACTTAGTTACTTTCCACCACTGACAAAAAATGGTGTTACCGGTCGATGAAGGACTGACTTAATGCTACTGTAGGTTCTCAAAGTCATGTTCAAGGACGCCCACAGGGTCCTCAGCTAAATGATTGATTGATAGTTAAGAACCAAATGAGGGTCTGCCATTTTCACTATCTCTTAACTCATTGACTGTCTCTATTAATTAATTCATTCATTCATTATTCCGCGAATGCCACAGTCTTTTTCCAGTGCATACATACTCTTATTTTGAAAACCAGAAACTCCCGGCCCATGAACCGGAAGTAAAAATGCCTGTGTAATCTAATTTTATTCACTCAAAACATAAAATGTCATGTGTAACCATGATCATCGACACCTTAGTTATGGGGCGTGAATACAACCAACAATGCAATCTGGGAAAATAATCTGAATTATTTTTCGTCATTGGCAATGTGGACCTCAGAGCATGATTTTGTTTTCTTCCTATATTAAAATTGGCTAAAGGGTGGGTAATATGATATCTGAGTTCACTACGATCTGGGAAGTGGGAACCCATCGGCAAAACAAGGAAAAACAGCGCCCTCTGCTGTTTGTTTCCTTTGAATTTGCCTCTGGAGCAGACCCCAATAGATAGCTCAAAATCTGTTCTTGAGAGATTAATTTCACTATGACTTAGATATAATATAGAATTCAATACCACTCAGACATAACCATATATAGAGTTAACTATGAACTCTGAATATGAATAGCCGCCCCCCAAAAAAAGAACAGAAAGTGTAGGCCTACAGTATTTGTTAAAATTATGTTTTTATGTGAACACGCCCACCAGTATACCCGGTTTGCCTGGTGAGTGGTGAAGGGTGGTGATCCACCTGAACTGAAGCAGCACCCACAGCTGTTGTTGTATGATAAAGGGGGAGGGGTTAGGAGAGGGGTTAGGGGAGGGGATATTGTGATGTCACTATATCACTGTTTTTTTTCATTGGCACGTTTGACTGTCAAGGTTTCAGCCTCCAGGAAGAAACCCTAAATACCAAGGGAAGAAATCATTGCACATAAAAACCACACCAAGGGGTCTAATGAAGTACCTCATAAACACATGATAGACTGGAAAAAATAAAAATAATCACTGCACTCCATCCTTCAATTTGATACTCTCAATACCATTGATTTCACCTCATTCTTTTTCTGCCATGTATATTTTAACCAGTTTTTCAATTGTTGCATGTGCTAGAACTGTACATCATTTTGCATCATTGTTTCTCCTGCTGCGTTGTATAGCACTCTGGTTGGCCTTCAGTCATTTAAAATGTGCTCTATAAATAAAAATGTACCGTAGTTGAGTTGAGTTATATAGACTTCACTACGACGCACTCAGACAGACACATAATAGAGTTCAATAAAGAGTTCACCATGACGCAGACATAACCATATATGGAGTTCCCACTGCAGCTACACCCAAATATGGCATGCTGACTGTGTCAGAACCTCTAGAAACGTTAAAAAAGGGACATTTACTCACGACCCATAACAATGGGAAACCCATTGTTTGGGCAACAAATGTAATGACACAGCGTGCGTGTGTATGTGAGTGTGATAACCTCACTGTTCCTTTCTCCACCCTCCCCTGAACAGGACACCACACCATTTACATTGGCGTGCACGTGCCCAAGAGCTACCGCCGGCGGCGACGTCATCGCCGGAAAGCGGGGGGCCACAAGGACAGAAAGGAGAGGTTGATGGAGAACGCCTATGACAAGTCGGATGCAGAAAACAACGACGAGGCCAGCAGCATCCTCAAACCTCTCAGTGAGTACCGACGCAGCCCACGTCAGGGCCGATTAGTCTGATAACCCCCCCTCTCTCTCCCAGGAAACGGAAAACGCCTCGCGCGACTTACTGTCACCCAGGGGACTTTTCTGACTCCACTTAGTGGCAGGAAATAGCCACGCTTCCCTCGACCAAGTGACGAGTTTGTTTGGACAGACAGGGGTGAGGATTTGGTGTGGAAGTAATGGGCGTTCAGATAGGAGTGAACTGACCGATGATATGGGTGTCAGAGTGAAAGGGAACGCAGTAAAATCCTGAGTGGTTTTTGTAATGGTGCTGTATAGTGATTTTGGAATAAGTGTTAAGTAGCTCGATATTCTGATTGTAATCTTTGCTGCTGAGTGTTTGTTCAGTGACAGGGTTCTCCCCGTCTCTTCAGACGTCTCTAAACAGAAAATATTTTCAGGACAGGATAAATTGGGAGAGAGAACTCATGCAAGATAAAACGGTTAGAGGATGTTATGAAACAAATAGATGAGCATGCAAAATTGAAACGGGAATTTATAGTGGGTTCTCTCTCCTGAATGGCTGAAATCACTGAAATGTGTAACTCACCTGAGATGTATTTTCTGTTTACTAAAGAGCTGGATAGATAGGGATACTTTACATTCTATAGCGATGATTACTATCATCACAAATCACAATATAGAACTTAACATTAAACTTTTTGTTTTTTGTTATCACCACCTTTAACTCTGAGACTATAACCAAATGGACCTTTATGGACATTTGTATACTCTCTGAGTTACAAATGTATGAACACAGGACAGGATTTCACTGTGCACGTGTGTGAGAGCATGTGACTTTGTGCTAGCCTGTGGGTTCCGCACGGGCATGTTTGTACCCACATGTACTACATATAATGTAGTTGGCTGCTGTTGCGTCATTGTTTGGGGCCATTCACAACAAACTAGTACGAGAGTTCATTTAACAAAGGGTGTAATAATGAGAGTCTCTCAGAGTTACAAATGGTTAACTCAACATTAAAAAATAATAATAATCAAACTGTTCCTTTGTCTGGTTCCGGACTTACATGTCATATGTCCCAAACTGTGTGCCGTGGGAAGTGGAATGACAGTGCAATCCAACTGTTATTATTACTTCTTCAAACCGCCACAACGGCAGCTATAATAGTGCTGCGACATGGGTTCTATATAGGTTCTACTTAACACCACGTCTCTCCAAGACAGACTTCACTAAAACTATAATTACAGGACAGTTATATTATAAAGTTGTTCTCACCACACACACACACACACACACACCCACGTGCGTGCGTGCATGCATGCATGTGTGTGTGTGAGTGAGTGTGAGTTAGGGGTGCAACACTAAATCTAACTAATTTAATTGATTGTAAGCAGTAGGCCTAATTTATATTCAATAGATTAATACAATAATCTATTCGGAATTGATCCCTATTTTGGGCATGTAATTTACAAGCAAGTAAAAAATATAGAAAATAGTTGATCTATAATCTTACAATGGATTGTGTGATCTTGTAGACCTGCTATTTTCACAATTTGTTCACGCCACACTTGTATGGCAAAGTATAAGTTAATGCTTAATCGATTATCCGATTAACCAAGTTATTTATTGAATAATAGCTAAGTAAATAATCAATAGTTGCATCCCTAGCACAGTATGTGTGTGTGCATAGTGCGTATGCGCATGCATGTGTGTGTGTGTGTGTGTGTGTGTGTGTGTGTGTGTCTGCAAGACCCTGGAGTCATGTAGGTCCTGGTGGTAGGGGGTTGGGGGAGGGGCATGCCCAGTGATCCCGTGTGTGCCCTGGATAATGCGTTGACCTTGGCTCAGGCAATGGACTATAAGTCAAGGGAAGGGCGTGCAGAAGTGGGTCGAACGCTGCACAGCGAAGTGCTGGGTGTTAAAGGTTTTATGACATCCATTTTCATTTATTTTTCTTTTTCTTTTTTCTTTTAGGTTTTATGACCTCAATTACACCCAAAAAACCTGAACTTTGAACATTCAGTGGATTTTCTGTGGTCTGAAGTTTTCTTTGGGGTTTGGAAGCCTTTTGAGCTACAATGAAAACAGGCAACACAGTGAAAACAGGGTCTTACATCACTTACTGCCGGCAAATCAGAGCACCTGTTTGAGCCAGAAAACCCCAGATCACAGAAAATCTACTGAATGTAAAAAGTTCATGTTTTTTGGGTGCAATTGAGATTAGAAAACCTAAAAAAAAATAAGAACAATTCCAAAACTTTTTTTTTATGTCACAATCCCTTTAACGCTATAGTGTCCCTGGACCCCACTTTGAGAACCACTGCTCACACTGACAATGTTACTGTGCGTACAACATGCACTGTGGTGGTTGGGGTCTTCACTTCATAGATTCTTGAAGTCCATTTTTGGATGTGTGGGTTTTTGCCAGGGTGGGTGCACCATTGTTCACCCTGCCAGGGTGGATGCACCATTGTTCACCCTGTCAGGGTGGGTGCACCATTGTTCACCCTGCCAGGGTGGATGCACCACTGTTCACCCTGCCAGGGTGGGTGCACCACTGTTCACCCTGCCTGGGTGGGTGCACCATTGTTCACCCTGCCAGGGTGGGTGCACCACTGTTCACCCTGCCAGGGTGGGTGCACCATTGTTCACCCTGCCAGGGTGGGTGCACCACTGTTCACCCTGCCAGGGTGGGTGCACCACTGCACCATGTTGTGCATGCATGCATGAGCACGTGGGTAAAATGAGGGAGTGAAGGCTTGAATGAGTGTTTTACTTGGTTTCACTTGATCCCATAATCGTAATGTTTGCTGTCGATGATTATAACTCGAACGCTAAAGATAAAGCATTGCTGTTTATTATCGCCCCAATATAATTAACCACTTGGATCCTAGAATCTCTACTCTGTGCATGTCATGTCAACAGCTGACAAACATTCAGCAAACATAAGCAAAACATTTGGCAAAAACAGCTGATTTGCATATTGCTGCATTGTTTCATGAGTTGCATTGCTGCTGATTCTGGATAAGTGTATAGGGTTTAAGTAAGTAAGTAGCCTTGCCGAGCCATGAGGCCCATAGGGCAGGAGCCTATCTCCTGTTTCTGTAGCGTGAGGCAGCTTGATGTACAAGTTCACCCCCTGGACATGACGCTAGTATGTCGCAGGGATTTACCCCCAATCCAACCCTTGATGCTGAGTGTCAAGCAGGGAGGCAGTTGGGTCCATTTTTAGAGTCTTTGGTATGACCCGGCCGGGGAACAAACCCCGACCTCCCAGTCTCAGGGCGGACACTCTAACCACAAGGCCACTGAGCTGTATAGGGTTTAACTGGTAGTAAAAAGCTGTGGAGCTGTTGAGGTAATAGACACCTTACAAATCAGGGTTTGATGATGGCCTCGGTTGTATTTCTCCATTCATGGAAACAGTGCTTCTGTTGGCACCATATTTTATTTACAGTCCACACTGAGACACTGCGGTCCATAGGGGTAACGTAGTGTAAATGCTGTTGATGTTATGTAAAAGATTGTCATGGAAAAGCAATGGTGTTAATGGAGTGCACGGCGTGCACCAAAGAACTGTAATTACAACACAAACAGGAAAACATACACTGTTAGGGGTGGGCGATATGGAAAAATATAATATCACAATATTTTCTCAAGCAGTATCACGATACACGATATTATTTCATGCGAAAATAAAAATAAATGAAAGAAAAAGTAAGAGTAAGAGAACATTTAGACCAAAACACTTATTTTTGGCGAATGAAGTATCTACAGAAGTATAAATTAAGATATAGAACTGCAAATCATAGAATGTGCATTCACTCTATCACAACATGTAAGATATCTGTGAAAAGGCATATCGTGGAGATATTGTATCGTCTCAACGATAACCCTGTATAATTCACTGACCGGGGTCCCCTAGGGGTATTGGTCCCTCTGCATCAAATGTCTTCATCCAAAATAGGCGATTTACAATCGATGTTCATGTGGTTAAAAAAAACAGTTTGTTTGCTTTTATCATGTGGGACAGGGTTCCTTTATGTCATCACTCATCAGTTAGTGAAACCTCCTGGATTGGAAACCAAACATCTGTCACTCAGTCAAATGGGAATCACCCCTTGTCCAAGAGAGACATTAGGCTTTAGGCTGAATAATATTATTAGGTATTCAGGCAGGGCCGAGCCCCAAATGTGACCACACTGGTCTCTGGCACTGGAAACCAATCAGCTACTGATCAAGGACAGATTAAGGCTTCTAGGCGTCAGGCAGGGCTATTCTGTCACATAACGTCACTGTCGGTTTCTATGGCGAGGTAGGGCAGTCATTACACACACACACACACACACACGCACGCACGCACGCACGCACACACGCACGCACACTCACATACACACACACACACACACACACACGCGATATAATGTATTATTATTATTAATTCTTTTTAAAGATTTGTTTTTGGCTTTTGTGCCTTTATTGATAGTTACAGACAGTGAAGATATACATGAAAGAGGGAGAGAGAGACAGGCAGCAAAGGACACCATGAACAGGACTCGAGCACGTGACGCTCTGTCAGGCCAGAGCCTATATGTGGCATGTGCCTGGACCACTAGGCCAGCGGGCACCCCGATATAATGTATTATTGTCAGGAGAGAAAACCCTTGGTCCTTTTTCTTCTTTGATTCTTTAAACAGAATAGCAATGACAACAACCACATTAAAGGACAACTTTGTTTTTCAACCAAGGTTCATGTTTTAGGTTGTTATCAGAGAAAATAAATGAATGAATTTTTTTTCATTTGCTGCTTTCTTTCATTTTAACGATTTTAGCTATTTTTGACAGCATTTAAACAAGTGGCTAAATATGTATTTTTTTTTTTTTTTTTTTTTAGATATTTTTTTGCGGCTTACGCCTTTTATTGATTTTTGAAGGGACAGACAGTAGGCTGACAGGAAACGGGAGAGAGATGGGGGGATGACATGCAGTAAAGGCCGTGTCGGGTCCGGGAGTCGAACCCGCGGCACACTGCGACTGGATTACCAGTCCGGTGCCCAGACCGTTACGCTACGGCCTGGGCTAAATATGTATTTTTGACGAACTTTTACAGCGATTTCTTTATTATTATTTACAATAGCCTTACTAGACCCCAGGAAATTACATCTGGCCACAAAAGATCACGGAATCTATTTAATGTGAAGGGGGAGGTGACAAACCTGACATATTGAGCCTATACACACAGTATGGCAGCCCCCTAGTAGTCAGTAGTCAGTTGTTCGTTCAGACACAGAAAACAACTACTGTGGCCAGATGTAATTTCCTGGGGTCTAGTAGGACAGTACTATAGTAAGTAATAATAAATAAATCACCGTAAAACTTTGTAAAATATATATATATTTACTTTAGCCACTTGTTCGAATGCCCCAGCCCCCTGTCAAACATAGCTAAAATCGTTAAAACGAAAAAACTAACTTTCTCCAATAACAACGTAAAACATCAACCTTGGTTGAAAAAAACTAAAGTTGTCCTTTAAAAAGCTCCATAAAATCAAACTAAAGGTTTAGGTTTAACTCCAGCAGAGGCAACAAGCCCCCTGTGAATAGGCCAGAGGCAAGCCAGAGGTCTGTCTGAGAGCAGCTGCAGTGTGAGGAGCCTGGCACGCAAGCATGTACTGTACCTTCTTTCTGTTGTTCTCTGCCCTCCTTGTCCCTCTCTCTCTGTCTGAGAAATGTGCGTGCCCCCAGGGGACGGCCTTGTCTGCTGTCTGGCCTAAAAAAATCCTCTTGTTTGGTCAGATGGACACGGCAGGGACTGCATATCCTGACTCAGTCGTTCTCGAACATTTTTACGTCAAGGACCCCCAAATTGCCCCCAAATTTGACCATGGACCCCCCCTCTCCCCACCTGAAAAGATGATGTTCCAGAGACTTCCAGAAGAGAAGATTTGTTTTTGCTTGCAGATCGCCTATTTTTGAATAGCCTTCTGTAAGTATAAAATAGTGCTTAAGTGGTTAAACTGATTGTGATGCTATATCAACTCATTTTGCTGGGGACCGCTTGGAAGCCCTTTAAGGACCTCCGGAGGTCTCTGGACCCCACTTTGAGAACCAGTTTCCTAACCTCCTAGTCAAGCAGCATTTATTTTTCTTTCCCCTTTTCTAGGTAGATTCAAAGTAGATTTTGAATATTACTTCGATAGCTATTCTTATTACAGCATGGGGTTGGGTAGCTGGGCAGACCCAGGGGGTGTAGGAGATCTGCTGAAATGCCGAGTGTGCCAGTTAATTACTTAATCACGTGTGTATGGGCCCAGGCCGTAGCGTAACGGTCTGGGCACCGGACTGGTAATCCAGTCGCAGTGTGCCGCGGGTTCGACTCCCGGACCCGACACGGCCTTTACTGCATGTCATCCCCCATCTCTCTCCCGTTTCCTGTCAGCCTACTGTCTGTCCCTTCAAAAATCACGTGTGTATGTATGTATGTATGTATGTATGTATGTATGTTTGTATGTCGGTAAGAATGGTGGTCCCTTATTGGCTGTTGATGGTGACATAACTAAGGTACGCTTCAGGTAGGTACATGGTCAATAAGGATTTAGTCCTAAGGATTTAGAACAGCGGTTGTAATAGACATTAGTTAGT
This sequence comes from Protomyctophum parallelum, assembly GCF_964188405.1. NCBI lineage: Eukaryota > Metazoa > Chordata > Actinopteri > Myctophiformes > Myctophidae > Protomyctophum > Protomyctophum parallelum. Next base: position 21,784,484 of record NC_139710.1, on the reverse strand, counting down.
AGCAGTACTTGCGTGCTCTGTAGGCCTCTGTAGGCCTACTCTGTTGGAACCTCAACAGAGTGCATTTCTAGTTTAATACTTTATACAGTACTAGTCCTTACCCGTTCTGAATATATGAACAGCAAATGATGTTCAGTGTGGGTAATGTGTTGTAATAGATCACATTACTGATAGGGGGGAACGGGGAATTGTTTACAGATGGTCTTGGGAAGTTAGGTTGGGCACAAAAGTAGGCTAATTAGTAGGCTACTGTAGTTTCTTTTGCAAGAAAATGCCATCATAAGTATTGATAGCTTGGTATTGTGGCTGCTTTGGAGAGGTTATCCTTTAAGATGAATAATCATTTGGATAAGTATGATTTGAAGTGGAAGTGTTCCTCAGTCATGTTGCAGGTCCTTTGGTGTGATCCATGGTCAGGCAATACCCTTTTGCTTGTTTATTGTATTAATATACATAGTCCTTACCCGTTGTATGGACTATTGCCCCCCATAAATATATTTAATTGCTGTTCATTATAATATATTTGTGTCTTTTTTGTGTGAATAAAAACAGCACTATAACATGAAAATATTTGTATAAAATTATAAATGCATGGTAGGGAAATGTTTTCATGGCAAGGACTGTAAAATGTACACTTATTAGACCACAGACCCCCATTTGAAAAGTATGAAAGACCCCAGTTTGACATGCAGCACAGAAAGTATGGGCTGTCGCACAGGTATTCCCAAATGTACAGTGTGGGTAATGTGATGTAATAGATCATATTATTGATATATGTATTTTGAGGAAGAATTGCTTTAATATAGACTTGTTCACTGGAAATGGAAAAACAGTACATCATAGTCATACATAGAACTGAAAGTCTCAAACAGTCATTGTCATGTTAGTAGTGTAGTAATTGCATTTATGTATGTATATACCTGTTGCTTAGTGGTGGACTGGTTGTTGTTGGCAGGGGCAGCAGCGTGAGTGAGACGCTTACGCTTTGTATCGCAGCTCCCAGAAAGTGAAAGTGATGGTCGTTTTCTTCGTGGCATGTTGTTTGTTGTATGTAGTAATTGTGTCGATGCGTAGGCTACTGTTACTAAGGTGGAGTGTTCGTTGGTCCGAGTTGTTTTCCTCGTGTGGGTCTGATGCATAGGTCTGATGCCTGCCTGGGGGCGGTGTGAACTGTGAAAAAGGGGAAGTGCGTTGGAGAATGCAAGGGGAATGTTGCGCCGGAAACTGTGTCCCTGTATTAATCTGTGTCCGTCCCAACATGCATTTCACTGGTGACACTGGTGACACGTGATTTGTTCAGTAACCCCCTTGTGGCCGCGGGGGGTACTGCGCCCTGGGTGCGGTTGGATTATTATTTCATATAAATGGGTGATGTAAAAACAATATCTGTACAGTAAATATGACAGTTGCGTCGGTAAAATGTAGCCTAGCTGGATTCTGGGAGCGTGCAGATTTTTTTTGGCATGGAGAGATGTGTGCTAATAGTGTGGCTCGGTCGGAGATAGACCACGGACAAATAAACGGGTTTTTATTCACTAATAAATTCATTATTAATGTTATTGAAAAAATGGCTCCGTTAAGACCTCCATATTATTATGGTCAATGCCTGTGTGAAAAGTGGGAGCGATTGGTGCAGGCAATGAGGAGATACGCCGGTGTTTCTGACATTCATTCAGACAGACATTCATTCATTCATTCAGACATTGACTGAATTATAGTATGATATGATATCACAGGCTTTCAGCTCGAGACCAAAAAATGCATTTGGTGACTCCCCAGGACCCACATTAACAGCCAAAATACAGCCAAAAAAACATCCGAAACGGTTGAGAAATGACAGAGTTACTGTGTGGGGGTCCCCAGGGGGTCCCTCTACTGTACTGTACTGTACTGTACTGTACTGTACTGTACTGTACTGTACTGTACTGTACTGTACTGTACTGTACTGTACTGTACTGTACTGTACTGTACTGTTGCACCACTCAAAAAACTAATCTTGATAACAAGAACATGAGAACAATAACCAACGTATATAGGATAGTAAACTGGACTAAAACATGGTCTAAACTATTACTGATCCTCTTCCAGCAGTGAAAGCAGGTTATTTTGACTAATGATCCTGTCATCGTTATCGCTTCCACAAGGTCACTTCACCTCTAATGATGATATGATAATGAATCATTCTCACCTCCTTTTCCTACTTGGAAGATGATCAAGAATGATGTAACCCATGTTATGGTTACCGTATCTGACTACTGAAGTGAGTCGATCAAGAAAGACTTTAGGTATAAGAGACACTGAGCGTATATGTATGTGACATTACTACATTAGATGATACTATACTCTTGCATGATGCAGGGCTTTATGTTTTAATATGTTTGTTATTTCCCTGTGGACGTTTGAAGGAAATTAAACCCTGATAAATTGAGCTATGGGATGTTTTATTATCAATCTCCCTCTGGGGTATTACCACTTCATTACAAATGTCAACATAGGATCTAAATGTGTACGCACAGCCATATTTTGAATATTCATATTTTCACAAACTTCAATAGCTCTTCATTGTCATGGCTGGTGGGGATGTTTTATTCCTGTAGTTGGTCAGACTGAACTTCCTTTTGGGAAATGTAGACTTAAATGTAGAATTAATTAAAAACATGTTAACAATGATTAACCCTGGCATCCCTATTTTCAAAACCTTTCCAAATTTGTCAAAATGTTGTTTTCAGCCAAGAAGCACCCTTCTGGCGTTTGGCCCATCCTACATGAAACTAAGCTCCCAGACCTGTACCCCCTGGCCCTGATACTGCCAGGCCGCCTCCCAGCTGTCCCAATCACCATAGATATGTAATCTATGATAGTGATCATGTATCTAGCATGTCTTTTTGAGCCCCTCCTATACACAGGTTTAATGTTTGTCTTTAGTGCAATGTTTGTTTTGTAAACGCCATTGACAATGAAGGGAAAATTTACATCATAATGTACTTCATTACGTCATATTGTCTCTTTATTGTTAATGGCGTTTAATGTTTGTGTTGGCATTACATCACCATATCAACATGAGTTAGACTTTAATATATTTGCGTCCCTCACTTCACACGGGTGTGATTTTTATTCCTGTGATTAGAGAATTAGTTATGAATGCAATGTTTTTGAATCAATCACTCATTGCTCATAATAAAAAAAAACCTTCGCACTAAGGCTGTGTAGAGTTGGCCATGAGGCAGATACTGTAGATGCCAACCCTGACCTTTGTTGATGGTGATTGAGAAAACATGCCAGAATCTAGGTATAAAGGTCCCAAGCTAAACTGGCGAGCTAAGTGTTGGTGATGTGCTGAGCTGTTTTAATTAAGCACCTGCTGTAGAGCCTTGGTTTGCAGTTGTGAATAGATAATCTTACATACTAAGCAGTTAGCCATCGTCTTTTTGTTTTTGTTTTC